>NC_137824.1:49804563-50211331 GCF_963921795.1 Nannobrachium achirus | reverse complement strand
ATAGCACTGCGAGCTTGTACATCTGCTATTTTTGAAAAATCGTGAACATTCAAATTTTGACCCGATTCTATAAGTGTCTTTTGAATCCTTCTAAGGTTTTTTGAAAAACCTATGTTTCTATGTCAGCAATCTGGCTGGCCATCGTCAAAGAAAGGGTCCTTTTCACTTAACTGGAGCTCAGTTAGTCTGTTCTTGAGAGACTACTATGTCAGTGGTTCTCAAACCTTTTCATGTGAAGGACCCCCAAACTGATATTTATTTGGCCACGGACCCCCATCTCAAAAATATTTAGTTCCAGGGACCCCCTGGAAGCAAAATTTGAGTTACAAACGTTCGCTTTGAAAATACATACATTCAAAGATTTGCACATATATTTTCACGGCTTTTTCAAAAATAGCAGATCTACAAGCTCACAGCGCGGCACTCGGTGCCGCGCTGTGAGCTTGTATATCTGCTATTTTTCAATAGCTAAAGCAGTCAATAATCCTAGTAGTCCTAAATGGGTTAAGGTCAGAGGGAACACCACCGCTAAACAGAACCACAAGACTATGTGAGATCCCAAGATGAAATATAATAAATCTTTTTTATTTATTTTGTATATACGTCTGGAAAACGGTAGATATCTTGTATATTATTCTGTACATACTATAGTACATAGTTTTGCACATACTTGTTTGTCACTTGTTCACATATCATTATTTTTCCAAGATACTATTTCTAGTGCATCAGATTCAGTGGTTCTCAACCTTTTCAGGCCGCGACCCCCAAAATAATCATATTTTAACTCAACTGGGGACCCCCACCCTGACAATTACTAAGAATTGAGGCATTACATTTTATACAAAACGGTTTTATTGTGAAAATAGCAGATCTACATGCTCACAGCATGTAGATCGGCTATTTTCACAATTCCTGCCTATAATATTTGACAATTTGCCCAATGTTTAATTTGTCATTTATAGAGATATTAAAAAGTCCTTAAATTGTCACTTTAGAAATGTGCAGAATGCAGATACACTTACACTTTATGTTGGTTTGTTTACTGTTGAGTGAGAAAAACAATGTTGCACATTAAGTTAATCATTTGGGGACGCCCCAAAATCATTTGGAGACCCCCCTGGGGGTCCAGACCCACATGTTTAGAACCACTGCATTAGATCAGGGTTTTTTTTAATGATATGAGGAGAAGATGTGACAGAGACAGGCGTATTGGTCAGTTAAGGACATACTGTAACTGTCCTTGAGGAGCCTCCATACATTCACTGCCATTATTGCTACAGTACAGATGGATTCAGTGTTCAAGTTCCTTTTTTTTACCGCATGCTTGCTGAAATGCTGCTGTACCTTGCTTGCCTCAAGCCACAAAACGACTCATTTGGAAATAAATCTCCCTCTTCGGCTGTTGGAAGTTAGACAGAATAGTCTGGTCACTCAGTAGCTGATTGAGAGAAGACAATAGGCTATAGAGATTTTGTAGTGATTTAGTTCTACTGAGTAACGTTCAAGAGAGATATACGTTTTTCACTGCATTAGTGCTGACATTTTGCTAAACCAATGGTGGCAACATTTAATCTAAAATGTATTTGTGAAAATGTATTTTCAGTTTCCAAAATGATATTGTCAAATAGACTTTTGACATTTATTTTCTCATTTGCTTATTATCTAATTTGCTCTTTAGCAAGACACTGTAACCCAACCAAGTGACTTTTTGTCAACCCACTAATACATTTATAATGTTTTCTATAAATTGTATTTATGGATTATTTACTCACACTTGTAAATGATGAAATATATGAAGCAGAACAGAAAAGAAAACAATTCTTGCCTCATGAGGTGATTTTTTTATAAGGCCCCCAAGGATCTTACGTAAAAAACAACCCATAACAAGGCAAGACAGAATGGGACGATGAGAAAGTAAGTGACAACCTTATGGAGCAATAAACAGAGGAACGCAGCACAAGTAATGCAAATGAAATTACCGGTAATTAAAAACACAAAGTCACAGTAAGAGTTGAGAGTGGCAGTGAGAAGGACATTTCTACGCTGTCACCATATACAGTACACTGTACAGTCACCACCGTCACTGCACCATCTCCCTCCAAACTAATGAAGATGCTGCAAAGAGCGAGACTGCAAAATGAACCGCAAAAAAAGAGAAAGGATTACAATAGCGATCAAACAAAAGGCTGCAATTATTTATCCACCTCTCCCAGAAAACAAAAATGTCACAAAATGTCACAAAAAAAAAGCTACGCAATGTTCCTAATCTCTACAGCTAAATTCCGAATAAAATCTGTTTTCTAGCACATATTTCAATCACAATATCGAGTGATAATAAATAAAAGCAATGATTTTTATTATTATTTTTTTTATCAGTAAAACACATCCCTAGGTAATATAACTATGACCGCCATGGCCCAGCTACTGTAAATCCAGCACATCGCCACATGCTAA
Organism: Nannobrachium achirus; assembly: GCF_963921795.1. Taxonomy (NCBI): domain Eukaryota; kingdom Metazoa; phylum Chordata; class Actinopteri; order Myctophiformes; family Myctophidae; genus Nannobrachium; species Nannobrachium achirus. Next base: position 50,208,877 of record NC_137824.1, on the reverse strand, counting down.
TTAGAGCAATTAACACCCAGCAACACTTTTACATCCGCTGCTTAATGAGCAACACTGTCAATACTGCTGGCTGCTGTATACAGTGAGCTGATTCCAGCAAAGCCACAGGCACCGCTCAGTGGGACTGCATGTGGTTTGTCAAGATGTCAGCAACATTAGCTCTTACTTCCAGCATCCTTTCACCTGTTGCTAATTATCCATGTGATGGTTTGAAGAAGTATAACTAATAATAATTATTATTAACTGTTCGTTTTGCATTTTTCATTTTAAAAATGATTTAAACTAGTGAAAACAGCCGATCTACAAGCACACAACGCCTCGCGGTGCGAGGCGTTGTGTGCTTGTAGATCTGCTGTTTTCGCTACTTTTGTGCGACGGCCTTGTATGATGAAGCAGGGCTTTACTTTGCGAAAGAAAGTACAAATTTGAAACTTGGAGATACGAGGTTTCCACCCGACAACGACGATATATTAATAAAAGAGTATACAACATGAGCTTTAAGTGATTTAAAAGATGACATTGATTTTTTTAAGAACAAAGATTATGAGATACTTTGAAGACTATAAGACAACCATGGTGTTTATTCCTGAATTAGGACTACTGTGTGGGGCATTTATTTTGACTCAATATTGATATGAGCAGTGATACCACAGCTGTTTCAAAATGATTTCTTATTCCAGCAGTGGAAATGTTAAAACAAATGGCGACACGGTGCAAACAAAGCAATGAGATGCCACAGCTGTGGATTTAGTCATTTTGACCGTGATGACAAGACATTTTTCTCTGAAGCTCTCAGCAAGTGAGTTACTGGAGACTGGGGAATCAGTTGGATATGAACACTTAACCAAATTCTCGCTTTGGCAAAAATGTGCTTGCGCAAAGTGCCAGTGTCACTCAGCAAAAATAACATATATTCAACTGGAAAAAGACGCAATGTGTTATTTTTGTAAAGTGACATGTGGCATGACAGTTTTAGAAACAGAGTGTGCAAGTAGTGATTCAGTGTCCTTGTCAGGGACACATAGGAGCTGCAACTGGGATTAAACTCAGAGCCTTTCTGGCTATGGTTACTCTCTAACCTCTAACGGTCTTTAACAGGGGGTCCGGGACCCCTAGGCAAAGAGGTTTGGTGTAGAGGGGAAAAAGAGAAGACTAAGTACAGAGGTAAAGTTCAGGTTTATTAAGTATAGACGGTTCAAGCGGTTAAATATCTGAAAACACAAATTGACATGCATCCAAAATACACTGATGATCGTGCTGTCAAACAATTAATAGAGATGTGCCGATTGATCGGCGAGTGATCGCGATCGGCCGATAATGCCTATATCGGCTTTGATCGTTATCGGCTTTGCCTCTATCGGCTTTGCCGATCTACAAGCTAGATCAGCTATTTTCATAATATTTATCTGTGGGACTGAATGTAACCTCAGCTTGTCAATTCATGATACATTATTTCTCCTAATGTTTAAACTTAATATACAATGTCAATGTTTTGTAATAAGAATCATTAAATATATAAATGCTGCTACAGTAACACAATAAATAGAAGAATTTATGGATTTGACGCTGTGATCAGGAATATCAGTTTCGGCAGATACTGATTCCAGTTGATCGGTATCGGCCCCAATAATTGCAATCGGAGCATCTCTAACAATTAAACTATATGGAATCTATGAAAAGGTTGTGGGGGTCCCTGCTTCATCACTCTCTCAACTAAGGTGTCCTTGGCCTGAAAACGTTGAAGACCCCTGCTCTAACCACAAGGCCCACCCTAACCCCCTACCCCGACCACCAAAATACTTTGTTTACCACCGGGCAGCAGCAACTTAATGGTTCGAGTAGTGAGCTTCTGGCCAGGGGGTTGTTGGCTTAATTCCTAGATGGAAAGATCTGTGTGCAGGAAATTAACAAGACACACTCAACAGCTACTGTGGAGAAGAGCAGAGAGGTCCATGGAGCTGGACATGGACAAGAAGAAATACACTGTTAACAAATCCCTGATCAACCCACGGTTTAAAAATAGAACCACTTTTCCAAAGTAATTGCGACCGAAGGTCGCAGTTTACCATGAGAAATGTCACAGCTTGTCCGTGTGTAGACAGACGTACATGTAGACGTGTATGTACACTGTGGTTCTATGGGTTTGTCTGTGGTTCTATGGGTTTGTCGCTCTGACATCATGCTCTGATGTCACTGTGATGTCATGGGAACCACTCTTAACAGAATGGGTTTGCCGCTCTGGCATCACGCTCTGGCTTGATGTCCCTTTTATGCCCATATATGGAGATCGCTGATGTCATTACGAGTCACACATGCATCACGCTCTGACTTGATGTCCTTTTTATGCTCATATATGGAGATCGCTGATGTCATCACGATTAATTAAGTCCTTGTCCATTTTATGCCCATATATGGAGATCCCTGTCCCGATGTCATATGGGTAACTGGTCCGATATACATCACTGGCCAGATGGCCAGATGGCCAAGAATTGGCGCGTCGTCCTGAGGTGTCTTACTAGTGATATTCGGTTTGCAACCACACTGCTTAACCACAATGAGCTTTATTTTGAAAAGCTTTTGTTTTTTACATGTTCAACATACAGTAAATTCATTCATTTATTTCTTTTAAATAGCCTATCTACAAACTCCAGTGAATATACAGTACTTGTTTTCGTATTTTCTTAATAATTTCTAGACGTAGCAGTCACAAGCAGTTATGAGGTAGGTCTTAAAAAACATTCATCGACAGAAAATGTGTCCTCTTTTTCCAATTATAAATAAGAAAAACAAACAAGACGGACAGAAACAGAACAAAACCAAACACACATGCAAAACAAAAGCCTTATCGCACCCTTCCCTCTTAAACCAAGGGCTTTTCAACTTATCACCATTGTGCAGGTGATTAATTTGAGTCATCAATAAATTGGAACAGGGGTTGAATGTCAAATCTTGTTGGACTGTTTCAGTCTGTTTACAAGCAAGACATCTGTGTGAGAAGAAAGCTTTACTAGTTCATCTAGACATAATTTGATCTGTCTTTTTCCAAAACATTAAAATAAGCTTCTTTGCAGTCTAGCCCTAGATAAAAAGATTTTTTTTCCTATATTCATTATTATTATAGTTTTACATAATTATTATGCCTATAATGGCATGCCCGAAATAGGGACACTATGGGTTGAAGTGAGGCTCAGTTCATCTTCAGTGAAAATAAAAAATGTAAAATAATGAAAGGACCCAGAGTATAAAATGTGCTACAGTATGTAGATATGAAAGTGCAACAAAGAAACGATCAGCACAATGATGAAACATTCAGTAACCAGCAGAGAGCAGTGGTTGGCTAACAATGTACCTGTCCACAGGAATGTTCCTCAAGCTCTCCCTGGATCCACTTTTTTAGGATCTTAAGACCAACAGACGTTATACATGACTTATTGTGTAGTTATTTAAAGGATATGTTTTGCACAGACCCCAGAGTGCCCGGTACAAAGAGGTGGTGACAGTGACGAGTGGGTACAGAGAGTCACAATCTAGACTTCTATCGTTCATTTATCCTAGAATGACATTAGAATCGTTGAGACGGGAGTTTGTAGAAGGTAGAGGGGGAACACCATGCAACACAAACAAATCACTATACCAGGAATGTTACGATTACGGTATATGGTAAATGGTCAATCGTGCATTTATATAGCGCCTTTATCCAAGGCGCTTTACGGAGATTGTGCATTACATTCACCCATTTACACACACACACACACACATTCATACACTGATGGCGGAGGAAACCATGCAAGGCATAAACCAAGGACTCTTCGACACTAACTCTGGGGGACCCCGGGATCGAACTGGGAACCCTTCGGGAACCCTCCGCTCCGTGTTCTAATAACGGTCTCTCTACCCCTGAGCCACTGCCGAGTGCCGACACACAATAGCCAGTAATCTACTTGTGAGCCCCAGAAGCCTACAAATCAGAACATTTCAACTAGAAGCAAAGTTCACAGAGAGACCAACAACAATAATGGCAACAAAACATAAAACAGCAGAAGCAGATGTGACAGACAGGTTGAACATGTGTGTTGGGGGGGCAACACACCCAAGGACGAGGAGCAGGATGCTGGATGGCTTGATTCTCGGCTTAAAATAATTGATATAAATAATCTTGTAAAAGTCTATGGGAAAAATTAATGGACGATTTCTTTAGTGGCACCAGTAAACCACGCCCACACTGCTACGCCCTATAGCCGATCTACAAGCTCACAAAGCATCGCAATGCAGGGAGAGACGTACAGAAACATTTCTCTTTCGGGTCTCGAGCTAGAATATTGGGGAACCACTGGGCTAACAACACAGCGGCTTCTGCTGCAAGCGGGCATCCGAGCTGTATCCCTTTCAGCGGAGGGCCGCGCACCGAAAACACTTGTCCATGTCGCAGAGAGAGAAACAACAACAGGACATAGATGGACAGTAGGCCCCACTGTCCTCTCTGTTATCAGAGAGACAATGTGGTCTGGAAGGAACTATGGGAACAGGGCCAGGAAAAAGGTGGGTCTATTGTCCAAGCATCCTGCCTGCCTGCCTGACGATCTGCCTGACTGACTGACTGACTGACTGACTGACTGACGCTTATTGTTTGAATACACAGGCTGTTTTTTTTCTTCTCACATACACTTTTATGGGGACGTCATATCAAAGCATCTCATACACTGTATACAAATAATGGGCCATGACAATGGTTTGCTCATATAGCTTAAAGAAATATGACGGAGAGTGAAGATATTCACATTTTATTTATTTATCTATCGATTGATTTACAGTAGGCCTATATGGGTAGGGGGCTAGGGGCTATTACACAACTCTATTGAGGGTACATTCTCTCCAGCAATTCCTTCAGTTTAAATTGACGTGTTCCCCTACAATGACATGTCTACAGATGAAAGAAAATGAATGCTGTAATGTTAAAGCAACAGTATCAGTTGTGAAACAAATTGTTCCTAATCCCTGACCCTAACCCTAACCCTATGAGAGAACAAGTCCAATTTGACAAATTCACGAACTCAGACGCTTCCTTAGTACATTGTACCAGGTTTACATTCAGTATGTGGTCACAAGTCTACAGTAACTTAGTGCCTGAATAGATGGCTACAATGAAAACCAGCATTAACCCACCCTGTAGACAATATGCCTTCCGGTGTGTTCCACGATTTCTAGCGGAAGTCTGCGTTTAACGGACGTTACGTCATGCGGTGCAGGTCTGTTTACATTCCCCAGCGAAAAAACTAAAATAGATTGTAGCTCTTAACTCGCTCTTAATAGGTGTAACATTGCTTGAATCAATGTTATTGTTTGTATATTGTTTATTGCGAGCGCAACCGACGGAGCAGGAGAGGTAGACCAGAGTTTTTCGTGCAGCTAATACGTTTGCAAGAACACCGCACCGTGAAAAAAATACAGCTTCCGGTGAAATTCTCACGGCGGAAGTTGAACGCTTTCTGCCTTCTATTGTCACCAGGCTTTTCTCTTCGCAGATGAGTAAGCCTGGCTACGCGAGGCTAGCATTAACCAGGGATTCAAATGACCTGAAGTCCTGAACTGAATAGTGCTCTCTGAGTGACTGCTCTCATCTGTGACATCAATATACCAGTAGTTCTCCACCTTTTCTCGATCACTTTTCTGGATCCACTTGAAAATCTCTTAAAGGACAACTTTGTTTTTTTTACAACAAGGGTTCATATTTTAGATAGACTTCTTTCTATCTTTTAGTGATTTTAACGATTTTGATTTAGCCACTTGTACGCATGCTCCCACTCACTGAAATTAAAATACTAAAATCGCTAAAACAATAGAAAGCAGTAAATGAAAACATTTTAACACTCATCTTTTCTTTTCTCTAATTACAATCTAAAATATGAACCCTGAAAAAAATAGTGTTTGTGGCCCAGTGGGTCCACCCATCAGACCACTTCGACTGCCGTGTCAGGTGGTCAGATGTGTGGGCTGTGTGCCTTTTTAAGAGAGCATGTTTATTTTAATGATCAATCAATCGATTGTGTTGTGGGCTTGGATGAAGAACCGCTGAAATATACAGTACATAATGACACCGTGTGTACACTACAGTTCCATTCCTGTGCCAACATTTGGGGCTTATCCAAGATCCACTGGAGATAATGAAGCCTTAGGGTTTCTTACGAGGAAATATATCCCTGAAGGCTTTCTTGAAGAACCGCCATTTGTTAGAGGTCCATGGAAAATACTGACAGGGTTCACGAAACCCTTTATAGAGGGGTTTTTCATTGAACCCTCTGGGAACACCCTAAAGGTTCCTCAAAGGCCTTTTACTTTTTTTTTTTGGTGTAGTGAATTCATTAGAAAAGAGGATATAACCTTATAACAGCACCAGCATAATACACAACTTGCACAAAGGATTTCAGACACAGACTTCCTCTTGTGCTTGACACAAGAGGAAGAAATGTACTATAGGTTCTACAAGTCAGTTATCCATTCATTATCAATGGAGCAGCTGTTATTAAGACTGTATGCCTGGGGCCAAACATTCTCATTAAAAGAATATTACTTTGTTGTACTAATGTGAGAACGTTACTTAAATGTGATTTATTTCAAGTTTGACATAATATTTAATTTAAAAGTAGAACAGAATAACAACAAAAAATGAATCCTACTGGTCTTACAGAGCAGTACATGTAATCAACATTTCTTAATAGCTAAACATTCAAATTGCAATTCCATTTGTGCACGGTTTGGAATTGTTTGGCGCAAAATATTCTAAACAGGCGCAGCATGGCCAGAACAATCTGGTGGGGGACTTAATGATGTAGGTGTTCACTGTTCAGTTATTGGTTTTAGGCCCTGTATTCGAAAGCACTCAGAGAGTCAACACGAAAGGCTGCTCAACATTCAAAAGAGTCAAGTCAAATAATTAAGGAATAACAACAGAGGAAAGTAGCAAGGTAACAAAAAGCAACATAAATTGCATGTACATTTTGAGCCACCTTTGCAAGGTCCTGTGTGCACGAGTTCTACTTCTATGTATGTGAGTAGTGTATACCAGTGGTTCTCAACACCACTGGTGTATACTATAGATTGATTTGCATGTCTGAATATTTACTACTGCTAGAAATTTGAGGAGAGACAACAATACATTTCCAAATCCACAACTCTTTCATAGAAGACAACAGTATTCCTCACCTCTATAGACACTTAAATGCATGTTTTCACATGTTCGATTACAAGTGGATCAGTACTCAGCAAAGCATCTCCATTTACAATGTGAAACCAGGAATCTGCTCAAGGCATATTTGAATCTTGATTGGTATTGATTGTTTAAGCCTGGTCATATTGTGTGCATTACCCCATTGGGCTACATCTGTCATATACTATACATTGTACATTGTACGACAGACAGCAGGGCAGAAATGTGTTGAGCTGCCAAACTGTTGACCATCTCATTCTCCTATGTTATAATCAGGGACGTGCTGGGCCTCTGATTCAGCCCGGGAAAAAGAGTTGGAGAGGCCCTCATTGCGCACTATAGAGAGAGATCTCTCTATAGCGCTGCTGCTCCTCAAAGATTTGCCATTTCAGATCATGACAAGTGACAAGCCAGTGGGCCAATTACATGAGTTATATTTCGTTGTTGTCGGGTGGAAACCTTGTATGTCCAAAACCGTTTGTTTTGTATTTATCATTTTAAAAATGATTTAAACTAGTGAAAACAGCCGATAGTGAAAACAGCCGATAGTGAAAACGCCTCGCGGTGCGAGGCGTTGTGTGCTTGTAGATCTGCTGTTTTCACTACTTTTGTGAGACGGCCTTGTATGATGAAGCAGGGCTTTGCTTTTCCCAAAAAAATGTACAAATTTGAAACTTGGAGATACAAGGTTTCTGCCCGACAGTGAGGATTTACTTTGTTGGCCGCCCAGTAGAATGGACATCATACTCCTCATGCCAGGTCCACTGCAGGGGAAACACGAACGATAATCGTTCACACAACTACCTCTGTGGTGTAAAGTAACTAAGTACATTTACTTATGTAAAGTACAATTTTGAGGTATTTGTACTTTACTTGAGTATTTCCAATTTCCAATACTTTTACTCCACTACATTTACTTTGCAGTTATAAATTATAATATTATAAAACATACACAAACCACTTTAGCCCTATTTTATACATTGGCTATTTGAAAATAGCCGATCTATAAGCTCACAACGTGTCGCAATGCGACGCATTGTGTAACTTTAAGTATATTTGGATGCCAACACTTTCATACCTTTACTCAATTACATTTTGAATTCTGAACTTTTACTTGTAAGGGTGCCCTCACACCAAAATACCTATGAGAGTGGAATCCGCCAATACATTTCAATGAGAATGGAGCGGGGTTTTTTTTGCCAGTAGAGGATTTCTGCAAAAAACACTCCATTCTCATTGAAATGCATTGGCGGATTCCACTCTAGGTATTTTGGTGTGAGGGCACCCTAACAGAGTATTTCTATATTGCAGTATTGATACTTTTACTTAAAGGAGTGATGACACCGGCCGAAATTTAACATTATGGTACAGTAGGTCACGTGGTCTTTGTTGAAACGGTTTGGAAAGGGGGTGGAGCCGGCTGTTGCTGCCGACAGGCCCATCAACAGTAGCTGTATGGGCCTGTCGGCAGCAACACAGAGCCCCCAGTGATAGGCTGTTGATTGTACTACATCATTTGATTGGATAATTTAACATGGGGGTACATGACATCATTAAAAAAAATTGCTAATTTGATAGCCATAATTAGCTGTTTTGCGTGACACGTGACAATGTTTTGTTTTGTCGTGTTTTCCACCATTGAACTCCATTACGGAACAATGATGGCACAGACTCGTTCGGCCTCAGAGCGGTCAAGGGGAAAAGGTAGAAATTGCTTGCTTTAAAGAATGCTTTTTTAGAATTTTGTGTTTGTGTTGTTTTTTTCTCAGCAGAGAAGGGAAACGCTGGATAAAGGTACTGTGGTGAATGTCTTTCTGATAATTAATATCAACTAGTTTCATGACAAACATCCTCAGCTAGTACACAAACTCATATTAAATATTTAAAGAATATTAGCTACATTTATTTATTAATATATACAACATTTATTTTCTTACTGAACTATACTTCTTATTTAGAATTTATGTTAATATTTTCTTTTGGGTGGTGGTGGTGGCTGGGGGAGGGGGTGGGGTGAGCGGGGGGCAGCACATAGGTTAAACCTAGAACTAAAAGCTTCCTTTTGATGGAATTTCTATGTTGGCCGAGGCTTAATCCCTTTTCCTGTGAAAACCTGCGGTGCAGGGCCAACTTGACCTCTACCACCTAAACCTATTCATGTCGATCTGACACATATTACAGATGAGAACAGATCCACTCTGCTCCTGACACCGAATGGGGGAATCTCGACTGTAATGAACACTCAAATCCCTTCAGGTCTACAGTAGTGCCTGTGAGTAGGGTCTATGGCCATTTGAATAATGAGAATCAGACAAGCTACCTAGCACTAGTGTCCACGCTAGAAGGACGCTGCCAATCACAGTTACATGATGATATGTTTGTCCGTCTCGAGAAGAGAGCGTGACCCATTACGACCCGCTGTCACCGGCGACATACAGTAAAGTGTACCCGGCAACAACAACCCTTCAGATATTATAGGTCCTCCATTAAAAAATGCTTTTGTTTTCATCCTCTCTCGCCCTCCTCTCCCCGTCATAGTTTTGCTTACAGCGGTGTGCTGTGTCCTCGTCCCTCTCCCGCTGAATATTAATGCCTCCTATGCTAATAGCCTTACACTGGTTGAGGTCGACCAAAGCCCCTCCTCTGAATGTTAATCCTCTTCCTCATTTGCATACGCTTAAGTGTCAAATTCCCCCACAAATCATTGCAGCAGTCCTCGGCGCGCCAGGGCTGCTCCGGGCCCCCCGAGGCGACAGCACAGAAACAATGTGGTCGCAGCGTAACGCATAGCATCAAATCCAAATCAAAGCCTGTTTAGATTGCCGGGTCACAGCGGGTTCACGTTGTGTGAAATGACGGTAATAGGATAGCGAGCACAGTCTGGGGCAGACATACAGCCTGTCAGGTAATAGGTATGAATTGAGCAGATAATAAGGTTAGGATCGAAACAGACCCAAAGTCATCACCGGAGCAGCGCTGTTTAAGACACAGGGGCAGTCCGCGGTCCAAAGGTGAATGCAGATTGGAGGCAAACACCTAGCATTAGCTGTACAGTGAAATATTTTTTTGTGTTGACAACAGTGATAAAAGGTTGTTTGTGTTGAATAAAATAAGCAGGGAGTCTGAGCTTGTGTATATGCTATCCATATTTGACAATTAGTTGGGAGATGACAGTATATATATATACAGTATACACACACACACACACACACACACACACACACACACACACACACACACACACACACACACACACACACACACACACACACACACACACACACACACACACACACACACACACACACACACAACCATACTGTGTAACCATAACATAAATAACAAAATAACATTTGCATACTCAAATCATTAACAGATTATTTATCTTCTAAAACACATTTCACATTGCCACGCAGTATTTCCATTTCAGCTGTCTGGCTGTTGATTTTTTTTCCCCCTCATTTTTTTCAAACATTAGCCTCGCAATAGCAGACGATCGGAGATAACCAACTACCAGGATTTCTAAATGCAAGGACGTTTCCTAGGACGATGGCAACTACAGCCCCGAACAAACCTACAGTATGCCTAATGTTTTTGGAAAACAATTGTTTGACTTCCCCAATATGACTTTGGATTAGTTCTGAAAATAAGCCAAAGCATTCTCACTAGTGAAGCAGGTTTTTATTTTATTTTATTAATTGTCTTTCCATCCAGTTTTACCAACACAATCTGGGAGATAGTCCCCAGTCTGTAGTTGAGTGAAGTGTTTTGTCGTACTTGTGAGTAAGGATCGGGATCGGTGATCGGGTATCGGATCGAATCGGTGTGAAAAATATCGAATCGGAATTGGGAGAAGATCGGTATTTTCTTTTAATATGTATATATATATATATATAAAAATAAGCTGATAAGCTTTATTTTTATTTTTGTTTTGATCCAGTGCTGCACTAAGTGAAATCGAAGGGACATCGTGAATGTGTTTTTTCTTTTCTTTTTTCTTAATGCATTTCCGAAAAGAAATTGGGATCGGGATCAGGATCGGAAGCAAAAAAACTTGATCGGGACATCCCTACTTGTGAGTCTATTTAAACATACACTATTCACTGCACATCAGCCCTAAATCTCATCCCAAGCCTACTGTATATAGAATGAACGCCACTGGGATTCAAAAGCCTGCTATCAGTGTTATTTATGCTTGCAAGGACTATAGCTATAGTTTGATTCTCTAAGTCTCGTCTTAAATCCACTGCTCCATCCCCTGCCAACATGACAGGCAGATGCAGTGCCAATCGAAAGGGGAATTCAAAAGCACCAGCAATCATGAATAAGACAAATGGCAGTATTTCTACCAGTGGAATGACCTTAACCACTTTCATCAACTTAGCTACGCTTTACCCAACAAAGTAGGGACACACAGGAGCTTAAGCAGCTCCCTGTTGAAAAACTGTTCAGAGAAGAATGCAAATTTGGTGACTCATTTTGCTTCCACAGCCTTCCGACAGACACAGTGCAACTGTGCAACGTGTGCTTCGATACATCGACTTGTCCTAAGCACTACCGATATTTGTTATATAAATATTACTTCATATCATGTATAACTACACTTTCTATCTAATAATTAACTGAAATCGTACTTGAAGAAAGCAAACCGATATTGTGTAATCAAACTGAAAGGTGACAGTGATTCAGCTGCAGCTCATAATATATACATCTATACTATAATTTTGCGAATGTCTGTCTGTCTGTCTGTCTGTCTGTCTGTCTGAAACAGCGTTTCTCATCAGTGGCTGGAGCAATTGATCTGAAATCGCATCACAATTAGCATATGAACACACCTAACATAACTGTGAAGCCCGTTTGTCACTTTCACAAATCGTATGCTGTATATTAGCATTTTTATGGTGTATCTACTATCTATTCTGCATCTAGCTTGAGGCTAATCTATTCTGCATCTAGCATGAGGCAACATGTTTAACCAGCTGTGTGTGTGTGTGTGTGTGTGTGTGTGTGTGTGTGTGTGTGTGTGAGAGAGAGAGAGAGAGAGAGAGAGTGTGTGTGTGTGTGTGTGTGTGTGTGTGTGTGTGTGTGTGTGTGTGTGTGTGTGTGTGTGTGTGTGTGTGTGTGTGTGTGTGTGTGTGTGTGTGTGTGTGTGTGTGTGTGTGTGTGTGTGTGTGTGTGTGTGTGTGTGTGTGCAGGCAGGCGGGTGGGCGGGCGGGCTGGGGGGGGGGGGGGGGGGTAGCCAGCCATTAAACGAAACGGGTATTTCTTACATTGATGCTCCTACATATTATCATGCAAGCACCAGTTAAAGTTACTTTCCATCCCTCATATACTGTATGCACAGTGCACATCCCATAACCCACACACTGCACATCATTTCTTTGAACGGGTAAGGGCTAGTTCACTAAAAGGGGAAAATGTTTAAATTAATACTATTCTTCACCTTTCAAAATTAAGCTCATCCCCTGCTGAAACTTAAAGGTGACATAAACAATATGACATAAATACTTTTTAAATGCATGGTGTATCACCTTTAAATACTGCTAATGGTTAAACCATCAAAAAGCTATGTAAAATGAACAATAACAGCTGCCAGGCAGAAAAAGTTTAAAGAACAAACTAAATATGGCAGTGTCCACTAGGAGGACGGTACAGCAGCAACATTTAAAACTTCCTGTTTTGAAACAACAGTGTCCTGACGCCGATACTGACATGGTCTGGTTCAGAACGCATGCTGAATATTAAAGTCAGGCCTATAGGAACAGGGACAGAGCAGCGCCACAATGATAAAGGAACCAGCGGAATGACCCTGGAGGCACAGAACATCATTAAGTGACTAGCTGGTCTAACCTCACTTTATAGGAAGCAAACAGCATCAACGTGTCTCTCTCGTCACAGAAGCGCCAGCCTCTTAAAACCTTATTTTTCCCGTCAGTGTTTCAGGAGAAGGACGACTCGATAGCTTTGTTATTGTTCATTTGCTCACATGCATCCAGCAGCATAATTAGTACTGTATATCATTTGGTTGTTTATTATCAGCGCCGTGAACCTGCCTGCATGCCATCTCTGGATGAAGAGAGCAAAACTAGACACGTGGACCACACCGTTCTGCATATCGTTGTTGTCAGGTGGAAACCTTTTTTTTTAATATAATTTCAAAAATGATTTAATAGTGAAAATAGCTGGCATTGTGTGCTTGTAGATCTGCTATTTTCACTTGTTTTGTGCAGTGCAACAGTCTTGTATGATGAAGCAGGGCTTTACTTTACGAGAAAACGTACAAATTTGAAACTTGGAGATACAAGGTTTCTGCCCGACAGTGACGATATAAAACAATACTTCTTCTTCCTTCTTACACATGGTTCAGGGGGTAGAGCGGCCGGCTGTGACGCGGAAGGTTACTGGTTCGACACCCACCTCCTCCTGGCTTTGTGTCAAAGTGCCCATGAGCAAGACACCGAACCTGAGCAGGTTGGTACCTTGCATAGTTGCTTCGACCCATCGGTGTGTGGATGTAACGCACGTTGCAAAGCGCTTCGGATAAAAGGTGCTAGAGAAAATGCGGAGCGTTTACCAGCATCTGCATTCTAGTCATGCAGAGTAACCATGAAACTAAAGACAAGCCACATTATCCAATCCCACTGCCCAGGGGCGTCAATTGGGTATGGCAGGGGTATGCAGCTGCCATACCCTGGGTCCAGCCAGGGGGGGGGGGGGGGGAGAATAAAAGTTACTTATATAAATCCATGAATGTCTCTTTGTCTATCTATGCTGGTTAAGTTGTTAAATTACATTATGCAAAATGTAACGAAATGGTCACTTAACAAGGTATTATAATTATATTCTCCACACTTGTATTCTCCCCATCTTGACAAAATGGTATATTCCCAGGTTCCGCAGGTCAGCTGCACAGGTGCAATTCATTATTGTTGTGGCACGTTTACTATTTTATGCCAAGTTTAGCTGCAATTGAACAAACAGTAGAAACGGGGGAAAAATATAGAATGTACTTCTTAAAATAAATGTATCATGCCTGTTGCTAAGGTATGGCAACATGACTGGTGTCTTGCACGCACGACACCAGTCATGTTGCCATACCTTAGCTTTTTCTGAACTGACGCCACTGCCACTGCCCAGAGAAAGAGAAAGATGCTGAGGACAATGAACCAACCACGAGCACAAGCAGCCATGGAAAAACTAATTAGAATTTTCACTTCAGTCTGAGGGGATGAAGGTAGTGGTTATTACTGATATGTGTCCATGGCTACAATTATGCGGTTGCCTTTAGGATTTAATAGGTATTGGTAAACACCACTAGTGTCAAGTATTAATGTGTGCATTGCACGCCTGTTTGCTTACCTAGTACGCAGGTAACTGTTCACATTTCAGAGCCTACACAAACATCATTTGTGCATGCATGCAATTTGTGTGTGTGTGTATGCATGGCTGCATGCGTGTTTGTTTTTGAATGTCTTTATGTGTTCATGTTTGTGTACGTGCGTCCACACTTACATGCACTCGTTTGTGTGTGCGTGCGTGCGTGAGTGCATATCGTCACTGTTGGGCAGAAACCTCGTATCTCCAAGTTTCAAATGTGCACGTTTTAACATAATGCAAAACCCCACCTCATCACACAAGACTGTCGCACAAAACTAGTGAAAATAGCCGATCTACAGATAAACACAAGCGGTTTTGGACATACAAGGTTTCCACCCGACAACAACGACTTGTTTGTGTGTGTATGTGCGTGTGTGCGTGCATGCGTGTATGTATGTATGTATGTATGTATGTATGTATGTATGTATGTATGTATGTATGTGTGTGTGTGTGTGTGTGTGTGTGTGTGTGTGTGTGTGTGTGTGTGTGTGTGTGTGTGTGTGTGTGTGTGTGTGTGTGTACGTGCATGCGCGCATGTGTGTGTGTGTTAATTGCACTAGGCATGTGTGTGGTACAGGAGTTGAGGTCCGCTGAGGCCTGGACCACACTGTATGAATAATGTATCACACCGGGCCATTGCATCTCAGCAACATTGCCTAGGTCTTCTTAAAGTTGCAACTCCTCACCAACCTGGCAGCTGCTGCTGCAGTAACTTACAGGAACTGCAAGCAGACATTATATACCACTGGCTCCCAAACAGTGGGTCGGGACCCATTTGTGGGTCGCGGACGAGTTCTTGTGGGTCCCTTAATCTTTTGTTTCCTACATTTTGTTTTGAATTATTATTTGAAAACATTAAAAAAAAAGAAATCCCAAAAAGCTAAGATTTTCATTGAAGAGAATTTCATTGAATTTCATTTTAAAAGAAAAATCGAAGAAAGTCCATAAATTAGAAAACAAGTGTTTAAGAGCGCCGCGCTGTGAGCTTGTAGATCTTCTGTTTTCACTAGTTTGGGTCAGTGTTATAAACCGTATCTAAATATAAATCACAACAACAGCAGCAAAAGCTTAATATATGCTGTTTGATAGCTGTCTAAAGCTGGGGTGCAACAATACATTTGTATATTATTTTTTAAATAGGGTTAGGGTTAGAAATAGTAGATATTCAAATACTTTGTGTGACATTGCTGGATGGCAAAGTATAAAATGGGAATCTGACTAAGTTGAGTCCTTGATATATAAAAAATAGAATACATGTGCTTCTCAATTTGTTTTATTAACTCATTAAAAGCCAACCCCGCGATGTCGCGGGAAAAGTAATAGAGTATCTATAGTGCCATCCACGCGATGTCGCGGGAAAAGTAATATATTACTGTAACGGCGAGTAAAAATACCTAGTACAATGGCCGACGCTCCGGAGACGAAATCCGCGCTGATTTGTCATCATCACGGCTCCACGAGCACACAATAGTCATCCCATAACATTGAGGTGGACGGCCGATCTCATCTTTAATGTCCATTATCTCAAAACTACACTTTAGAAGCTAGGATGGAGGCAGATGCTCGCTTATTTTACACAGTTATAAAAGCTCCCGGTCGGCCATTACACAACTCCACGTGGACACGCATCGGTTCCGGCGCACGATCCGATGACGTCAGACCGGAAGTACTTCCGGTCTAGACTTCTGGCCTTCAAAATAAGACAGCGGCCGTTAATGGGGCCGGGAGGGGGCACTCTGGACCCCCTAATCCGTTAATGTCCTGGGCTCAGAATGAGTTAATAAATATATATTTCTATAGAATAAACGCTATAAGAAGATCAGTGATAGCCCTAGTCCAAAGCACTTCGAAGGTGCAATAAAGCAGTGGTTCTCAACCTGTGGGTCAGGACCCCCATGGGGGGTGACAATTTAAGGACCTTTTTAATACCTCAAAAAAGAAAGAAAGAAAATAAAAAAAAAAGACCATAGGCTACTGCAACAAAAGTAATCAACAAACTCTACAATAAAAACTGGTCATTGTCCAAATTGTCAAATAATATAAGAGGCAAAAATATATATCTGTGCATTCTGTGGAACCGAGTCAAACATGCCTCAACAATGCCTTTCGTGCCTAACAGTTATTGCTTATCAGGGTGCAGGGGCGTCACAAGGGGTAGGAAAGTGGGAATGAGTTACTAGGGCCCAAGGTGGAGGGGCCCTAATAACTTTATCTATTGAAAAATAGCAGATATACAAGCTCACAGCGCGGCATCGAGTGCCGCGCTGCAAGCTTGTAGATCTGCTATTTTTGAAAAGTTGTGAAAATGTGTGAAAATCTTTGAATATACCGGTATGTATTTTTTAAGCGAACGTTTGTAACTCAAATTTTGCTTCTGGGGGTCCCTGGAATTAAATATTTTGAGATGGGGGGTCCTTCACATGAAAAAAGTTTGAGCATCACTGACATGGAAACATAGGTTTCTTAGCACACATTTTCACGATTTTTCAAAAATAGCAGATCTACAAGCTTGCAGCGCGGCACTCGGTGCCGCGCTGTGAGCTTGTATATCTGCTATTTTTCAATGGTTAACATTCATGGGGGGCCCACAGTGAATCCTTGTACCCAGGGCCCAGAATTTGGTGTGACGCACCTGCCTACAGTTATTGCTTATCAGGGTGTGTGGCTGGGTTCAAATATGATTCTTTTGGGGGTCCTGGCCTGAAACGGTTGAGAACCACCAAATCTACTAGATTTTACTGAAAATAATGGATGTGAATGGTTTTAGAGAAAGGTAAGAGCGCTGAAATAGGGAGAAGAACGACTAAACAATCTTGTGTGTTCTAAATATAAAGCCCTCTCAAAACAACACTTTTGGGCCAAACCTATTTCTCCAGTCTGGAGATGCCTTGTTAAACTACAGTGCTTGATATCTGGGATAAACTTTTCATCTGCAGATTTGCACATATACAGTAAGTGCCAGCTGAACAGATGTTTGGGACAGATGCTGGCTATAATTCACAGTGGGATCAGTGGAGGTTCAGTTTGAATGACACTGAACGCCACACTGGCTCAGCGTCCGACTAATAGAGGGATTCCATTTTTATAGCATTTATGGGAAACTGAAAACATTCAGAGGATAAAATATAAAATGATGTCATATATTTTTTAGGACAACATAGGCTATGGATGTAAGTAGCCTATGCTACTTTTCGCATTTTAGTCAGTGAGGCAGGAATCGAACCAGTGATTTTCTCATTTAGGCTAGCCTATGGGCAGTCTCTCACTCAGGCAAAATTAGAGTGACTTGGTGGTGGTGTTGTCTATTCAGTCAACACTGTCAACATGGTTGAGTTGACAGCCACGATGCAAAGACAGTATGCAAATACATGTAAAACTAGGTGGCATGGAAATGTATGCAAATGATCCAATTGCACGTTGAAAACATAGTTTCTCTATAGACTTCAGAGACTGCTAACACTTTAGTCCCATCATTTGAGATGTTAGTATTGTTTTAATGCTGTGCCTGTTCGTGTAACTGCAATAAGCTTGCATGTTTAACATGGGGTGAAGTTAGTAACACAGCCCCGGTTTACTACTTTCACCTCCGGAATGTTTGGCACGTGGGTCAGCATCATCACATCTGTAGGCTACGTCCTAAAAACATTTTATACTCACAGCTGCCCATCGTATCTCGCGCCGTAAATGAGCAGATATTCAAGCCCGCTGCGCACGGCAGCGCGACCGCGGTGTGAACTTGCAGATCGGCTGTTGTTCAGTGTGGTGGGAGACACCGCGGCGCGCAACCAAAAGTATAAATCAGGTGTAATATTGTCGAACCCCGTCTCTGTCTCTCTCCGGCGGCACGACCGACTCGGAGCGTCTGTACTCTGTATCACTGGTTTAATACTCCCATGTATTAATCCAGGCAGTGGTTCTCAACCTTTTCAGGCCACGGCCCCCAAAATATTCATATTTTAACTGGGGACCCCCCCACCCTGACGAGCTCTAAGAGTTGAGGCATTACATTTTGTATAACACGGTTCTATTGTGAAAATAGCAGATCTGCTATAGATCTGCTATTTTCACAATTCCTGCCTCTAATATTTGACAATTTGGCCAATGTTTAATTTGTCATTTTAGGTATTAAAAAGTCCTTAAATTGTCACTTCTTTAGAAATGTGCAGATACCCTCTAATCTATACACTAAACTTTATGTTGGTTTGTTTACTGTTGAATGAGAAAACAATGTTGCACATTATCTGGGGACCCCCCAAAATAATTTAGGTTGAGAACCACTGTATTAAAACAACTAACAACACACAAATACCGCAGAAGAACCTGGGACGTTGGACCCAGTTATTATAACCAACCCACTGATCTCTCCCCCAATAAGTCCCAACAAACTCACCTCCGTGCGCGCCTGCAGCCGCTTGTTCATCTCGTAGATCCGGTACTCGGGCTGCACCATGTAGGGCGAGTGTCTCCGGTAGAAGGGACCGAAGGGAGACGAGTAGAACGGGTCGTGGCTTGTGTTCGACATGGTCGGGGTTCCGACGGACGTACGAGGCTCAGCAGCAGCAGCGGGGGACGCACGCACCACCACGGCGCGATCTCAACATCCAGGAAAGCCGCTACGGGCACCGCAGCGCACGCGGAGTGCGATGCTTTTTCTAACTGAAGCAAGCCCCACCACCAGCACAGCAGCAGCAGCCCACCACCACACCACCACTCTCCTGATGTGTTTGGAAACCCAAGCCGCTCTGTGCTCTGCTCCGCTCCGCTTGTGCCGAGGCTCAACTACTACACTCTGACTGGCTGCAAGTTGGACAGGCTAGTTGTTCACTCTGCTGTACACAGCGAGGAGGAGGATGGAGACTGGAGGAGGCGGAGGAGGGAGGAGGAGGAGGAGGGGGGAAGGTGGTGATGGTGGGGGGGTATGTTAGTGAAGGGAAGGATGGTTGGGGGGGTGGGGGGACTTGAGACTGAGGAAAAAGGTCGTTCCAGTCAGATGAGACCTGCAGAAAAAGTTTAACTTGAACATAAAGTGTGATTTCTGTGTAAATAAGCCGTACATTTTTCTAGGATCTCCTTTTAGTTGACCTTGTACCAGTGATTTGTGCTGTCATGAAACTGTACCTTTTTCTATTGCAAACTGCTAATACACTCTTCAATCAATCAACCACCAGCTTGTTATTGTTTTTAAACAGCGATTCTCAAACTTAAAAATCAAGGATATGCATTTTTATCTCCGAGACCCTAATGTATAGATCTATACAATCTTCAGTGTTATTTCATTCTCAAGAGTGTACTGCCAAAAGTCAAGTGGGTCATTTGCTTTCTTCCAACTATCCATCATTTAGCTGGAGACCCCCCTGGAACCCCTTCAAGGACACCTGAGAGTCCCCAGACCCCCATGTTGGGAACCAGTAGTGAGACAATGCAGAAATATTGAGCAGTATAGATGTGCAGGCACGTGCACACACAGACATCAAAGGGGGCTTGAGCCCCTGCCCTTTTATAGTCAGTAAAAAGTGCCCTCTCCAGACCATGAATGCAGTTATACAAATGCCCTCTTTCCATGCCTCACCTGAAGGCAGCATTCAAGAGAATTTGCCTTGTCCAAACTCTCCTGAACTTGAATGCAGCAGCTTATGTTTAAACAATTGCCCTCTCTGTGTAGAAATCCATGCCGTATGCCACATCTCCAGTATTCACTTGCTTATGCTTAGTTCAGTCAGTGTGGTATCAAGCACTGAAATTAGCCGACCTCCAAGCTCACAACGCATCGCAGCGCAACACATTGTGAGCTTGGGGGTCGGCTATTTTCGATATTTTCACCAAAAGGCTCTTTTTTAAATGTCAGCCCCTGCCTCTCTAACATTCTCTGCACGTCCCTGTATATGTGTCTGTGTCGACTTGTATGCAGTCCAAAAATCCCAACTGTACATTTTGTTTACATTGCATCTTCTCAGCTGAACCATACTGTAAAGTGCAGGAACACAATGATGTATTCATTTTACGGTAGATTACATTTTAGAGCAAGTGTTAGTGCTGGTATAGGATTAGTGTTCATTCAGATTATTGCAGCAGAATATCTTCCCGCATGCTGCAAAGATCTGACATTTTGAAGACCACACTCATTTCACAGACAATCCACACAGCACAATGTCATTATCCTAGGTTTCATTGTTTACTGTATATTGCCTCCAATCTGTTGAAATATAGCCTTAGACTAATTAGCCTTCAAAAATGTACCAGTGTTTTGTTGGGCTATAACTCATCATCAAAAAAAAAGAAAAAAGAAAAGAAAAGAAAAAGATATAGGTCTATTATGTTGAAGGAAATAGTATCGTAGAGTATGTAGAAAGAATACTAGGAATATTCTGTCACGTTATCAGCCAAGGACTTGTAATACAGTATCTGGCTTAAAGTCCTGTTCGCAATTTGGTGTTAGGGGAGTTTCTCACCTGAACTGAGTCAGTGGGTCCCTAGACATGAACAATCACAGAGGTGCTCGTCCGCCATAGTGCCACGAATGGCGCAATGGCCAAATCAAATATGGCTGCCATCGGCTATGATGAAAATCCAACTTTTCTGTTTCTGGGTGTATATGCACATGTAATACCTCTATTTGGACTAATTGTGGTGTGGGGAATTCATTTCTGATATTGTTTTGACCATTTTGGGTGATTTGGACCTCAAAAGGTCATGGTCAAGGTCATTTTGCTATTCCGAAGACCATGGGCCATAACTTGGCCATTGTTAGGAGTAAAAACAGTTGCAGTAGGTGTAAAACTAATGCTGACATGTATAATTCATTTCTGACATTGTTTTGACCATAAAGGATCATCTTGTCTTTGAAATAATCAATGTCAATGCCTTTTTTCAAAAAAACGATTTTGTTCATTACTTGCACTTTTATAGTATTTTTTGTAAGTTTGTTACTATTTTATAGTAAGTTTGTTTTGTTTATAACAAAAGACATACTAGTGAGAAATACAACAAGTAAACATCCACATTTAACTTTAAAGGGGGGTTTTAAATGGGTGTTTAAATGAGCAAATAAGACTATTTAAGAATAAAAGTGACAAATAAAATCACACAACTAAAGCACACACAAAATTAAATAACAATTTCCCTCAAAGTGCACCATATTGTGATTGTGTGCATCCAAGTTAGTATGATGTGTTTTTACAGGATGTATTTGCCATTGTTCCATGGCAAAATATGATGCACCGATATCCATCAGCAAGGCAGCCATATCCTCGAGAGTCGATGTGTTCCTTGCATCCATCCATGTTCCATTGGTTCTAGTCTTTCCTCAGGTTCCTTGGCTGTTGCAAGCAGGTGGCAAGACATGCACTAGAAAGGTGCCTTGTTGGTCTCAGCTCTCAGCAGTTGTACTTCTCTGCTACCAATGCTGTGTCTTGTTCTGTCAAGGTCTTTGCCTCTCCAAAGTTTGTTAGATATTGTATTCGGTCAGAAGCCATAGCTGCATGCTTAGTCCCCACCTGGCCCATGCAGTCATCTCCAGTTTCCAAGGCATATGTGCCTTGATCACTGTCTTGGCTAGTGGTGCTCCAAGATGAGAGAATGCTTGATGATGTAGAAGCATGTGCTGCTGCACACCTAGTGCCATACTGCTAC
The DNA here is from genome assembly GCF_963921795.1 of Nannobrachium achirus. Classification (NCBI taxonomy): domain Eukaryota; kingdom Metazoa; phylum Chordata; class Actinopteri; order Myctophiformes; family Myctophidae; genus Nannobrachium; species Nannobrachium achirus. The sequence goes on along the minus strand of NC_137824.1, from coordinate 50,186,667 downwards.
CAGATCTACTTAATCCCCAGTGCAATCCTGGCGACCCATTATTCCCTCCATTAGGTTAGGGTTATGGGTAGGTTTAGTTATATTAGGGCCAGTTGACTCCACATGTACCAGCAGCTTGGTGACAGCCTCCTCAATCTAGTTTAATCTTTGGGATCTCTTCACCTCCAGCCCCTTTTGCAGGGAGCCACTCATCATCATCAGAGATAAGAGTCGAGAGACGCACCCATCCCTCATCAACTTTACGAATTCTGGGTGTCTGAGGAGAACAAACAGCTCTCCAGCTGTGTGTTCGGAATATGGTGTCCATTCAAGCTTGTGGCGATGTAGGTAGAACGGCTGCCTTGGAATCTGAAGGTTCCAGGGTCGATTTCTGGCTCCTCCTGCTTATTTGTCGAAGTGTCCTTAAGCAAGACACTGAACCCCTAACTGCTCCCGATGAGCACCTTGCATGGTTTCATGGTGTGAATGTATGTGAATGTGTGTGTTAATGGGCGAATGTGAAATACATTGTACAGCGCTTTGGAGAAGAGCTCTATATACTGTAAATGCAGTCCATTTACCATTATCAGCTCTGTTGTCTCTGTTGATGATGTCGCTAGTGGAGAAGAGATCCCAGACATCTTGAATAGGATTGAGGAGGCTGACACCTGGTGCATGTACAGCCTCCATTATAACTAAGCATATCCCTAACCTTCACTAACCTAATGGTCAGAATAATGGGATGTCGGAACTATGAGCGGACCCCAGAGAGTTGTTGTCTCCTTCACATTACTACTACACCCCATATTTCCAAGCACTGGGGATGAAGGCGATCTGGCAGCAGTATGGCACTGGTGAGACTCACTTCAACTGCATCAAGCAGTCTCATCTTGGAGCACCACTAGCCAAGACAGTGATCAAGGCACATATGCCTTGGAGATGACTGCATGGGCCAGGTGAGGATTAAACATGTAGTTATGGCTTCTGACCGAATGCAATATCTAACAAACTTTGGAGAGGCAAAGACCTTGACAGAACAAGACACAGTAGAGAAGTACAACTGCTGAGACCAACAAGGCACCTTTCTAGCACATTTCTTGCCACCTGCTTGCAACAGCCAAGGAACCTGAGAAAAGACTAGAACCAATGGAACATGGAACAGGGCATGACATAAAGGCTTGTCCTGTTCTCCGGGACAAGTGCCGGAGAACAAGTGGAGGGAGCAAGGGGGGTCATTAGCCGTCCTTTTGTTATTATTTCAATGTATGGCATTTTTATCCGGAAGTGAATGGGAAATATACTTGTCCAAAGGACAACTGCCTCAAAAAGTCAATGTCAAGCTCTGATGGATGAAGGAGCACTTTGACTTTAGTACACTCCTGCCATGTCTGAAGCAAGACACTCGACACTGATGGAGTTCTGTGCATCATATTTTGCCATGGAACAATGACAAATCCATCCTGTAAAAACAACTCATACTAACTTGCATGCACACAATCACAATATGCTGCACTTTGAGGGAAATTGTTATTTAATTGTGTGTGTGATTTTGTTGTGTAATTTTATTTGTCACTTTTATTCGTAAATAGTCTTATTTGCTCATTTAAACACCCATTTAAAACCCCCCCTTTAAAGTTAAATGTGGATGTTTACTTGTTGTATTTCTCACTAGTATGTCTTTTGTTATAAACAAAACAAACTTACTATAAAATAGTAACAAACTTACAAAAAATACTATGAAAGTGCAAGTAATGAACAAAATCGTTTTTGAAAAATGGCATTGACATTGATATTTCAAAGACAAGATGATCCTTTATGGTCAAAACAATGTCAGAAATGAATTATACATGTCAGCATTAGTTGATTTAGACCTACTGCACCTGTTTTTACTCCTAACAATGGCCAAGTTATGGCCCACGGTCTTCGGAATAGCAAAATGACCTTGACCATGACCTTTTGAGGTCCAAATCACCCAAAATGGTCAAAACAATGTCAGAAATGAATTCCCCACACCACAATTAGTCCAAATAGAGGTATTAGATGTGCATATACACCCAGAAACAGAAAAGTTGGATTTTCATCATAGCCGATGGCAGCCATATTTGATTTGGCCATTGTGCCATTCGTGGCACTATGGCGGACGAGCACCTCTGTGATTTTTCATGTCTAGGGACCCACTGACTCAGTTCAGGTGAGAAACTCCCCTAACACCAAATTGCGAACAGGACTTTAAGCCAGATACTGTATTATTGAGTTAGCAAACATCCTTGAACGTGTCCTTTTGATTCAATGCTATCCATCATTTTGTTAGAATGAATATGAATACTGCATCCATCCGTCTGTCTGTCTGTCTATTGCATTTCAGTTTAATTTACTCTCATGTAAAAATCATCTACAATCAACCTTATATAAAAGTGTCCTTCTACCTTTCCTTTCACGAGATGGAGACTGACCGCTCTACTGGGTTCTCAGAGAAACACTTGTTTTAGATGGTTTTACCCTGAAACATTGGGCAACATTGTTTCCGTGTAGGTCCTATAGAAATAATTAAAGCATAGATTGTTCAATTTGTTCCATCTAATATACATCTCTAAGGCTGTCTTTCAGTCAAGCACTGCACTAGCATCCATACACCATTATAGTGTTCTATGGGTCTTCAACTGGTTGTACAGGACCCTTAAAATAAATACAAATGTATTTATTTTATTTTATACATTAACCACTTGAACTATTAGCATGTCTATTCTGGGGGGCAACCTTTGCCAAAAATAGCAGATCTACAGTACAAGCTCTACAATGATCGATTGATAATTTAATTTATTTAATTTCAGGAATGCAACAGCACGTGGTACGGTAAGACATTAAAGCTAAAAGGATAATACATAAAAGGTCCTATGTATTCAATTCATCAACACAGCATGACAAAATAACACACTAATCAAATAAGAAAAGTGAAAATTAGGAATTTGCATTTTCCTCCCTTTCAATTCAATGTGGTCTCCTGATAGATGACTTTTCTGTCCAGTTTTGAAAGAAAACAGTGATTCACATCTTTTAATGGATGGTTTCAGGGCATTCCAAATTTTGGTGACAGAGTAGACATGTTCTGTATGTTTGTATGTTTATAGAATATAGAGATGTTTGTTCTATATTTAGGTAAAACCAGATTGTTGTCACTCCCTCTTTTCTTTACTTGTACTGTGGCTGTGGGTGTCATTCACTTTGGATAAGTAGTAAGTCAGGTATGAGGGTATTGATTGAGACAACTGCCCCTTTGACTGTCTTAAATACTAATCCAATTTTTAGTTGCTTAACCCTGTCTTCTACCCTGAGCCATCCCAGACTAGCAAAGTGTGTTGGAATGAGGTGGGTCATGGGCAGAGAAATATTCAATTACGTTTGTTTTAGGAGGTCTGAAGCTTAGTTTTAGTGACATTGGGCCAGATTCATCAAGCACTTTACGGACAAATTACCGGCATTTAGAACAATTCCCAAGTTAGGGGTCAGATTCAGCAATGTTCTTTTGTCATGGATTTTGAAGGTAAGACAGAAATATAAGCCAGATTTAGTCACTTTATATCTCTGATGAACATGCCTGAATAATTGAAAAAAATACTATTTTCAGCCAACCTTTTCAAATCAATCCGTGCTTTAAAATACATTAAAATGCAACCTTTAATGTACATACGTTTGACAAAAATAGGCATGGAATAATATTTAGGGGGTTGGATTACCTATCTCAAGCAACATTTAAGTATCTGCAAGTTGATTTTCATAACATACTGAAATGAACAGAATGCACTGGCTCCCTTGAAAGCCAGTGGAGCCATCTAACAAACCACGGCATGCTGTGGAGAATCATAATTGATAGTAATGTCAGTCATAGACACTGAGCTAAACATGCCAGACCACTAGTATGGTCCTTAAACATTTGTTTTGTTTTTCATGTTTGTATTAAAGACATTTTCTTGTGTTCCGGTGGTGCAGTGGTAAAGTCCCTGCCCACCACCATGGAGGTTGTGCGTTAGAATCCGCCGTGGTGCATCGAGCATCTGTGTTCGGGGGAGGAAAGCTGGGTGAGAGGGTGATATTAGTCTTTTTCAAATACAATTTCTTCCTTTGTTTATCATTCAGCAATATTCATTGCAACCGTAGGTCGCAGTTTCCTATGAAAACCGGCACATCCTGTCAGTCAGTCTGGCCTCAATAGCTGTTCTGACATCACATTGTTGACTGTCAAGACTGCTGACAATCAGATCACCTAGATATCCATGCCCATATATGGAGTTCCCTGATGTCATCAATTACATTCCAAGTGCAACACATAGATCTCCATATATGGAGCTGACTGGACCATCACATGGATCTCCATATATGGAGCTGACCGATACTACATCATCAACTCTATATCACTCTCTACATCACCGCACTCTCTTAGTAGGACGGATTCAACCATTGCTCTCAAGGATCTCCAACTCTACCTTCAAGACCATCTACAGACCTTCAAGAACACTCCAACGGACTCCATATATGGCTATAGCTGACCTGTTCTGACATCACCTTCAAGACAGAAGCATTTTTTTGCTCTAAGTTGATCCCATGCCAAAACGAAAGTTGATCCCATGCCAAAGAGCCGCCAAGCACCGCCATGTGAACACGGAGCAGCGTCCCCAGCCAACCATGCCTGCATGCCCTTTAGGGCCAGGTGGCTTCTCGCTCTTAGGGCCTCTTACTGGTGTGGTGGTTGCCCAACAGGGCAACACATTTATAGTCATGGGGAAACTTTATTTATTACTAGGGTAACTTTTCCGCTGCCATTGGAAATTGACAGACAGACAGACTTCTGTCCGGGATAGGGAATCAATAGGGAATCAATGGAAGTGGGAATCAATAGAGAATCAGTGGGAGTGGGAATCAATAGGGAATCAATTGGTCGAGCTTCACATGACAGTTAGCTTACTGTATATTCACGTCAGCAACCGTCAGCAACCACACTTGTAATTTCCAATTGCATCTTTTCTAGTTCTAATATATAGCTGTCAGTATGTTTTGTACTTGTAATTTCAAATTCAAGTAATTATCATTAAAGGTAGTGTAAGTGATATATTTAGTAGAATTTTCCCATCTTTCCAGCTCTTTAATAAACAGAATTTAGAAAATAAATGTTCAGGTGCATTGCCAATTTCAGCCAATCAGGAAAGAACACCCATTTATCATGTTCAGTAACAGGGGTCTCCTGGTTTCTCCAGCTCTTTAATGAACAGAAAATACATTTTCAGGTGAGTTGTCAATTTCAGCCAATCGGGATATATTATCAGCTTCAATTGTATGTGTGCCAGTTCCAATTTTGTCTGCTCACTTCTTTGTGTCATCACTTGTAATTTCACTTGTTTATCCTGTATCTTGTATGAGTTCTCTCTCCTGACTGGATAAAACTGGTATCCCAACCTGAAATGCATTATCAGTTTACTAAAGAGCTGGATAGACAGGGAGCAGCAATGATTGCTGCCAGAATACAGAGCTATTTAACACACAAATACTATATCACTATAATACTATATGCAATGAACCCAAAAATAAATGGAGTAGATATTGTATGGACACGTGCGATAAGACAACATAGTGTGCAATTTATTCAATTCGAATGGTAGATAGATTATATGAACAAATTAGTAGTGTGTGTTGAGATAGAGAGTAGGCTATACTTAACATAAGTTATGTATGTCCTGTTGGAATGTAATACTAGTGCTTTTCCACAAACTAGACCCATCATCTAGACACCAGACATCATTGTCTTGAGAACTGCAGCATCATTTTTGACATGGGAGCTTACATTTAGTGAGTTTTTCCTCCATTTTGTCCTCCTTCGGTCCCCCGTATAGACGGAGCCTGGACTTCAAACAAGTCACAAGAGGCTAAAAATAAACAGCCAAGCCTTCCCTGCCGAAGCGATGCCACCAAATCTCACAAACTGCCCACACCAGGACCTAATGAACAGAATTTCATGAAGTCAGACATTTTTAATCCAAAACCGTGTGAATGGGAGAGGCAGTCTGAATCGAGTGAGATAAAAGTTGTAATCCAAAATGCCTCGGGCATCCAGTTGGGTAATTAAAAAAAAAAGTTTGAAAAATCTATTAATAAACCTTTAATTAAAAACTACATTTTTTAATATCTCAAGACCTTTTCAATTGACATTTCTAACAGGATTTGGTTGCTTGCCTAAAGCGCTTACCACTCAAGTGTGGTTATAGTACAGTACATTAAACTGAGCAACTCTTTAACAGATTTCACTATTAACTGGCTTTTATTATTCAAATTATACAGTACAAACTGCATTCTATATGAGGGGGAAATTCTGGGTGTGTGCCATAGGTGTGTGGTGTGTGCCACTGCCATCTCTGTTCCACCGACTCCATGAGAATAGACTAGACCAAAAAAATACTCTGATTATCATTCAACTCATGGATGTTGATGATGTTCTATGGTTCCCAATGATGAGTTCCAGTTTGCATCATTTTTATGAGCTGGCATTACAGAGCAGACTGGAAAATAAGCTAAATTAATTTGACCTGCGAGTGTGTTCCACCTTGCCCACCTTTCTTTGTGTACTATGTGTGCGCGCGCGTGTGCGTGCGTGCGTGCCATTTTCTGTACCGGCCTTGCAAAGTGAATTTCCCTAAAGATAAATGGCACGGTGCCTTGTATCTGTATCTCTGTATGTTCAAGCCTCTGTGCTATCTGTTTAATACAGGAAAACGTGTAAAGGACGAGGCAGGGACGGTGCTTCTAGTAGTGAAACAGCAAGGTGAGGAGACAAAACACTTGTGGATGAGAATGGAAATGGGTCAGGACACATATAGACATTCTGCCTCTGCCGGCCTTCCTCTCCCTCCGTGTTACTATGGTAACATACCCTATCTTCCTACCTACCTAGCTAGTGCACAAAGTATACACCGTGGCAGCCGTGGTACAGGTTTCACACCTGAACGCACCGATGCTGTTGTTCCTGCTCCGAAGAACTTGGAAACAAGTTATTTTCCTGTTGCACAGTGGGGGGGGCATGAAGATATGAAAGTTTTCAGGTTCATGTGATGTGAGCTGTGCCGAAAAGTAGTCCATACTAATTTACGTTATTTAAAAACATTTTGCTATCATGCAGAATGAGCAACGAGACTTATTTGGGGTGGGACAGTTGAAGCTTAGCTTACTGACTGACACACTAATGAAATTATATAACCAAACATACTGTAGATTTCAATTCTACCACCAAGCACACAATGGCAACACAGAAGTAACTTAAAGCTGTAGTTTTGTGGCCACAGTTTAAAGCAGTGGTTCTCAACCTGTGGGTCGGGACCCCCAGGGGGGTACCCAAATGATTTTGGGGGGTCCCCAGCTGATTAGCTTAATTGTTTTCTCACTCAACAGTAAACAAACCAACATAAAGTTATATAGAGGGATGTGCACTTTTCTAAAGTGACAATTTGAGGACTATAAAATGACAAATTAAAACACGGGCCAAATTCTCAAATATTAGAGTCAGAAATTGTGAAAATAGCCAATCTACATGCTCACAACGCCTCGCAATGCAAGGCGTTGAGAGCATGTAGATCTGCTATTTTCACAATAGAACCGTGTTATACAAAATGTAATGCCTCAACTCTTGGTGCTTGTCAGGTGGGGGGTCCCCAGTTAAAATATGATTATTTTGGGGGTCACGGCCTGAAAAGGTTGAGAACCACTGGTTTAAAAAAACAAAAAAATCTTCTCTTAACCGTCTTCAGACCACTTGTCTGTCTCACACACCTGTCTAGTAGGTGGGGTAAAACCTGCACCACTAGAATGAGAACACTCAAGAAAAATGTGTCCTCTTTTTCGAGCACACAACTGTTTTTCCAAATATGGATGAAATATACCCCGGATGCCGGAGCAGCAAGTTCTATGGCGGAATCTCATTAGCATCGTAATAGCTTCCAGGCTCATTTGCATTTTGCCGTGAGTGATATTTTTTTCCTCTCTCCCTTTCCCTCTTCGCTGCTGGATGGAATAAAAAAAGAAAGAGGAAAAAAAAGAGGTAAAACTTTGAAACCATCATACTTTATTTCATTATTTATGTTAAACAAAATGTAATTGAAAAGCACTTTTCAATTATGCCACTTCCACATACCAGTGACAAATGAATCTCGCCGTCATGTCAACCAATTATGGGAAGACACACAAAACTACAAACTAATATTTGCGCACATGGGATGACGAATTAGTCTAAATAGATTAACGCGGCGACTTTGGCCGTTTAGCTCTCCTCCAGAAATAGCCTATATGTTTTACAAAGGTGGGGCATAAAATCAACTTGGCAGCCAATATGCTGGGTGTTGTTGATGTTATGTTGCAAACAAATTATGAATAGATACCATCGCCAAATGTTCCGAGTTGCATTTGGTGAATTGCTCATCGGTGCAATCTTGAAATAGTGTGATGGTAATATTAAAAGTGAAAAAAAATCAAAAGAAAAATATGATTATGATGATCTAGACACTGACGTTGCTTACACTGGTGGTCATTTCACACAGGGTACAAATTATGCCATGTTCAGCCTTTCATCACTGCAACGCTCTTGCATATTTAGTTTTGCTATAGAAGAAAACCTACCATTTTCTCACCGTACTTTCTGCAAACGGCTATGCTTTATATGTTCCATTTTTTTTCTTCATGTGCAGTCAGGCTGGATTTTTTTTTGCGGTTCAGCAGCCCAGCTAGCAAAGAGTTAATATTTTCAACCAGCTCTGCCTAGGCTCTGACACACACACACACACACACACACACACACACACACACACACACACACACACACACACACACACACACACACACACACACACACACACACACACACACACACACACACACACACACACACACACACACACACACACACACGTATCCCCACAACCCATCACCCTTGATCACACTCAGACACACACAAACACACGCACACACACACACACACACACACACACAGCCTTACCGAGACAAGCACACACGAACACACACACACACACACACGCCTGCACGAACACACAAACGCCTGCACATGCACTCACACACACACACACACGCCTGCACGAACACACACACATACACGCCTGCACGAACACACACACGCCTACACGCACACACACACACACACGCCTGCCTGCACGCACACGCACACAAACCCATAATTCCCAGCACTCCCCCTCTCCAACGCTACCCCCCCCCCCCCCCCACCCACCACAACCACCGCCTCCCCCCCCTCCCTCCCCCCACACACACTGCTTCCCCTGCCTCTCTGCCCCACCATCCCCCTCCTCCCCTCGTCTCTCTCCTCCGTTCCCCTCCTCCATCTCTACCCTCCTCCTCCTCCTCGCCCACCACCTCCCCCCTCCTCCCCCACCCTTCCCAGCTCCACCCGCCCCCCCCCCCCCCCCCCCCTCCCTCCCCTCCCCTCCCCTCAGGTCAGTTAATAAGCGGAGCTGAGCTGGAGCCTGTGCCTGGTTGTCTGGAGGACATGCAGAGTACCGTCTCCTGGGAATTGGCTCATGCAGAAATGCCCCTCCGCCCAGAGAATGGAATTTTACCCTCGCTAAGACTCCCCAGCCGCACCGCGCAGCAGGAGCCCTGACAGACACACACACACATATACTGTATATATTTTATACTGGCAAAGGCATAAACACGTCTGCACACACACACACACACACACACACACACACACACACACACACACACACACACACACACACACACACACACACACACACACACACACACACACACACACACACACACACACACACACACACACACACACACACACACACACACACACACACACACACACACGAGAAGCGGTGGCATAAGAACACACAGTCGCACGCGCACACACACACATCAACACATGCATGCAAGCAGGCAGGCACATGTGCCATACGTGCAAACATGCAGTGTCACACTCAGCAACATGTGCACACGCACGCACGCACGCACACACACAAGCATACACATAGTGGCATATGTGATGGCACACATACACATACAAGCGCACACACACACACGCTAGTGCATGCACACACAAGCAAACAAGTTCTGTCAAACACACACACCGACACACACACACACACACACACACACACACACACACACACACACACACACACACACACACACACACACACACACACACACACACACACACACACACACACACACACACACACACACACACACACACACACACACACACACACACACACACACACACAGAGGTCCCTAGAGTGCGTTCCACATAAGACACGTTCTCATCCCTCTAAGTGAAGTGACCAGCACCATAGAAACAACACTTATTTTTCCACCAGAATCATCAGGAAGCCATCATTACGTTAATGGCAACTCTCTCTTAGGGGACATGGCAATGATAGCCTTATCTCGCACACGGTGCCTTGCTTTTCACTCCTGCAAAATGTTAAAACAAACGGCCCTGTACGCTGAGACATCAGTGGATGCGTGGCACCTAATGAGTTGGCCCTGCAGAATAAAAAAAAAAAAAGAAAAAAGAAATACTGGGTTCTCCTGCCTCAAGTTGAGGCGCTGAAATAAAGGTGATTTTTTTTCCTGCTCCTTAAACCCACAGCTCCATCTATTGGTCTCCTATGCTACACGGAGAGGAGTGAGGAGCGGAGATAATGGGCAGAAAGTGCTGTAGCAGAGGGCAGGGGCGTCACATGGGGTAGGAAAGTGGGACTGAGTTACTAGGGCCCAAGGTGGTGGAGGGGCCTTAATTATTTTATACTTTAGCTATTGAAAAATAGCAGATATACAAGCTCACAGCGCGGCACAGAGTGCCGCGCTGCGAGCTTGTAGATCTGCTATTTTTGAAAAGTCGTGAAAATGTATGCAAATCTTTGAATATATGTATTTTTTGAGCGAACATTTGTAATTCAAATTTTGCTTCTGGGGGGTCCCTGGAACTAAATATTTTGAGATGGGGTTCCGTGGCCAAATACATACCATTTTGGGGGTCCTTCACATGAAAAGGTTTGAGCTCCACTGACATAGAAACACAGGTTTTTCAAAAAATAAACTCAGAAGGATTTGAAATATTCAAAGATTTTCATGATTTTTCAAAAATAGCAGATCTACAAGCTCGCAGCGCGGCACTCGGTGCCGCGCTGTGAGCTTGTGTATCTGCTATTTTTCAATAGTTAAAGCACAGGGGCCCCGCAGTGAATACTTGTACCCGCAGGGCCCAGAATTTGGTGTGACGCCCCTGGCAGAGGGACTGATTGTTGCAATTTGTCTTATCACCGTGTCAGTGAACAAGCAGCCATTAAATGTAAATTCAAGAGTAGCTAAAAACTAAATTCTAAACGCACTGTAAATGAAGGACTTGGAAACTGTGTTTTCTGCAACATGAGTATGGGGAGACGTGTGCAACATTGCATCTCAATGAATGCAGTGCTGACGACATGTTCCTATTGGGCATTGAATTTCTGAACGATCAGTTTTTCCGCCCAGGGGTGTCACACCAAATTCTGGGCCCTGGGTACTTTAACTATTGAACAATAGCAGATATACAAGCTCACAGCGCGGCACCGAGTGCCGCACTGCGATCTTGTAGATCTGCTATTTTTGAAAAATCGTGAAAATCTCTGAATATCTCAAATCCTTCTAAGGTTTTTTGAAAAACCTATGTTTCTATATCTATGTCAGTGGTGCTCAAACATTTTCATGTCAAGGATCCCCAAAATTACATGTATTTGGCCACAGAACCCCATCTCAAAATATTTAGTTCCAGGGACCCCCCAGAAAAAAGAAATTGGGTTACAAATGTTCGCTTAAAATATACATATATTGAAAGATTTACACACATTTCACGACTTTTCAAAAATATCTGTATTTTTCAATAGCTAAAGTATAAAATCCCTCCAACTTGGGCCCTAGTAACTCAGTCCCACTTTCCCCTTGTGACGCCCCCGTTTCCGCCCATGAATGAATGTGATCTAACCCGGCTTTTATGTTTTCAGAACATGCTGTTTTAGGGCTATTCGGATCATGTGACTAATACATTGAGATGAATCATTTCAGATCAGTCAGATCCGAGTATGATTCATACCTCAGACAGAGCTGGATTAGCTGAGAAAAAAATAGTAATAAATTGGGCTTACATATGTCTGCAAACACGCAGAACAGACAGTAAGGACTGGAAGTAAGTTTCACAGATGTGTCTTAAACCCAGAAGGGAGCACCTTGGAGCTTCAGCCAGCACCTGTGCATCATCTATCTAATAAAGCACCAAACAACTCACTCACTCACTCACTCACTCACACACTCACGCTCTAACGCTCTAACGCTCACGCTTATCTACGTTTATCTATTCACTCGCTTCAGCAACTGATCCCAAGGTTCACATGGTATTGGCCATTAGCATTATACCAACGCTGACGAAGCCCGAATTTCATTTCTCCCAAATTAAAGCTGTTTATTTAGCGTTTTCTTAGTCTGTTGTCAGGGTTACGGTCCGTTCCTCCAGGCCATGGGATCTGTAGCCCCACACACACACCCCTCTCTCTCACAGTTAGGAATGTGTGCTCTCTCTCTCTCTCTCTCTCTCTCTCTCTCATCTTCCAACGGGTATGAAACTCTCTCTCTCTCTCTCTCTCTCTCTCTCTCTCTCTCTCATCTTCCAACGGGTATGAAAAAACTATGTGGAGCAAGCGCATACATTATGCCTTACATTATGATGCTCTCACATATGCTCCCACATATTCTCACGCACGCACCAGTTACAGTAACTTTCCCCACAACCCACACTCTACACATATTTTGGAGCACATATCTTCGAACGGGTAAGGTCTAGTACTATTAATACAGCACATATTGGATCTGGTTCATTCATGATCCTATGTTGCCTCTCAGCCCAATCCCTCCTGTCACCACTGTCCCAAAATGTTTTGCCAAAATAAACGTAATAACCACCTTATATAATTTGATGGGTCCCACAAGGCTCTATCCTTGGCCCCCTCTTTTTTTCCCCTCTCCAAGCACGACACATTTTGTAGTTTGTAGCTTGTAGATATACTATTTTTTACAAAATGTTCACCCCAACTTACAGGGATACTACATGTGGTTACAAAGAAAGAAAGAAAGACATGCAGAAAGAAGAATCGTTGGCAGTACAGTTCCATCATGTATACATAATTGATTGACAGAGCATGAATCCAGGGTAGGGCTGGGCAATAAACTGAAAATATATTCAAACCAATATTTAGAACCAATAACTGACTTCATTTAGCTCATGTAAGTTAATTTAATAATTTAGAAACAGACACATTTTTAAATGTCTCATTATAACAAGGAATCGACAAAAAAAAAGAATATATTTTCTTTATAATCGACTAAACCAATGTATCTAATTAACCACTTAACTCTCTATTATCTTCGCTGCACAATGGTTCTGTACAAAAATGGCTAAGAATAGATCCGCAGGTTGTGAGCTTGTAGAGCTGTTTTTTTCACATAAAAAACGAAATATAACCGTCTTCAATGGAAAAGTTGTGAAACAAACGTGATACAGATTTGAAGTCATATCGCTCCATCAGCCCTATTAATCCAGGGGTTGGGGAGGGTTGGCGGGGGCTGGGCTGGGCCTGCCCCGCGGGGCGTGGTGGTATATGTACGTCTCTAGCTAAACTGGTATACGGCTGAGCTGCCATGCAGGATCGCCTCGCACCCACCCCATCCTTCATGTGCAGATTACCCCCACTCTTCCGGAGGGATTAGCAGTCACACACAGCATAAACCGGTGTCACTTGCACAATTGAATTGTTCACAGACAAGACTGCATCCCGCTGCTGCCTGGCTACATGCAGCAACAGACTGTGTGGGAGAGGTTTGGCCAGGCACGTGCACACATAGATATCAAAGGGGGCGTGAGCCCCTGCCCTTTTATCCGTCTGTAAAAAGTGCCCTCTCCAGACCATGAATGCAGTTTTTACTATGGTGAAAGAAATGCAAATGCCCCTCTTTCCATGCCATACCTGAAGGCAGAATTCAAGAGAATTGCCTTGTCCACTCCTGAACTTGAATGCAGCATCTTAGGTTGAAATCAAGAAATGTGTAGAAATCAAGCATCGAAAATAGCCGACCTCCAAGCTCACAACTGCGACGCGTTGTGAGCTTGGAGGTCGGCTATAATCGATGTTTTCACTAAAAGGCCATTTTAGAAATTTCAGCCCCTGCCTCCCTAAGATTCTCTGCACGTCCCTGGGTTTGGTTGTGAAGACGTCTGAAGGTAAATGCTTCAATTATGCTCCGCCGTACAGCGGTGTTGCCTCTCGAAAATACAGCTGATCTACAAGCTCAACTTGTGCTCTATCACACGCCTCGTTGTAAGGGCGTGTACCGAAAGGATGAAACAGGCTTAAGAGGCATGGTTCGGGCCTCTTATCACACAACATGCCCCACCCCATTTCCGAGTCCAACCTTCACTGGGAAAATACTAGCAGCCTACAACATTCGCAAAAAATAATATTCACAAATATAATATTCACAAAAGAGCTATATTTTGATGGAATGTGGAAACACGTGCTCCGAATTCGAATGGGATCTTTTAAGCTGAATGTTGCTCTCTGTGCCAAACACACCATGGAGATTGAGGTGTGTGCGTGTGTGTGTGCACGCGCGCGTGTGTGTGGGGGGACAGAGGTAACAGAACCCCCACCACTGTGAAACACTGAAGCAAGCCATATTATACTCCCTCGTATACGATGCTCACAACGCGTTGCATCCGTGCCACGATATGAGCTTGTAGGTCTGCTATTTTCAGCGCGCAACACTGTCGTACGACAAGAGTATAAATCAGGCTTAAGGCAGCATACACACCATGAAAGACTTTCACGCTATAAATATTAATCGTTTCTACGCATAACATATTCCTGCACCTTGTGAATTGTAGATAATTTCCAATGGCAACATATGTTAGTGGTGGTGAGAGGTTGCTGTTACTTTTTTACCTCCACCCACAAAGCAGTGCAGAAACCCAAGCTTGTTTCGTTATTGCTACACACTGAAAAACAAGTGTCGACTGGAACCGAAACTGGCTCTTCAGAATGATGCCAAAGACAGAAGAGTTTTTGGTTCTTTAACAAAAACCACTTAAAACATCTACTTCATCAACCGGTGTCCCCCCAGGATTCATGGTGTGGCATAGGCCTACTTCTTTTTTCCCTCTTCACCAAATCTCTTCGTTGAAAATAGCAGATCAAAAAGCTTGTACATCTGCTATTTTCTGCATATGTTTGCCTATTATTATAAGATAATTGATAAAAGTGCTTAAATACTTTTGAGAAACCACATTCTGGTTCCTCAAAGAAGAAAAATTAAAAAAGATCCATATATGAAGAACATGAACCATTCACTAAATAAAATGGTCATTTAGTACATGTAGGTGATGGTTCTTCAAGGAACCATTTAGCCATTTAATGAACCATTTAAGAACCATCATCTTTCTGTATGTAGCTATTTCCAGTGTAGAGAGCCGATGCATCTCTCTCTCTCTCTCTCTCTCTCCCTCTCTCTCTCAGCCTTTCAAAAGTCCTCGTCAGGTTTTGCAGCGCAGACGTACTTCGGCAGCCTGCCGCCTCCACATCTCTGTCCCCCCAACTCTCCTCCACCCATCCACCCCACCCCAACACCCTTCCTCCCTCCCTCCCACCCACCCACCCACCCAGCCTCCTCTCCTCTCTTCATGCTCTCCTCTCCTCTCACGGCCCACTCTGCAGATGTTTTGGATATATTTTTCTCGGAGGAAACCGCGCCAACTGCCAAGTGCTAACAAAATGCCCTTCGGTCGTCTCACAGCTCCAGAACTCCATGCGCTGTGGTGATGGTGTGTGTGTGTATGTGTGTGAGGGGGGGGGGGTAGGCTAATGGTTGGCGGGAGACATTAGCGGAGCGGTGGCCAACATTCCAGCGTGCAGACAGAGAGGGGTCACTCTGAGGTTAGCCTCGACATTGCCGATGCTGCATTCGTGTTGCACCTATAGGAGGCTCCCAATTAGCCGACCCTGCTAGCAACTGTGTGCTCAAAATTAACGTTGTGACAATGCAATTACCAAAAAAACAATGACATAATTAAAACAGGCTTATTTATGGTTCGTTGAGAACCTATATAGGCTCTCTATGAAGGTTTGATAGCCGTGTGCCTCGGAGCACAAGGTAGAAAAACGTTTATTGATGGGATTTCAGACATTCATTCAGTTTTGGCTTTTTTGCGGTGATGAGTATAGGCTAGCATGTTAAGCCTGATTTACACTTGGTTGCTCACCATGTCACTCTGCAAAAATAGCAGCTCTACAAGCTGACAATGCATCGCGATTAGGCTTCCAGCTCCATGGCATGACATCAGAATGCAGCAGGTGTAAAACATTTCAGTCATTGAGGCCAATTATTGTGAAATAGGCCTACCATAACCAGTTTAGCTCATCTCCAACCGAAGCCTTCAACAGTAATTGAATTCTATGTTTCTATCTCCGCTATAGGCTGGAACAGCCGGGGACGGGAGATTATGTTTTTGCCTCTGTCCTTGTGTCTGCGTACTGCTAATCTCAGATTGGACTCAAATTGCAATCGCTTGTTGAGGGGCATCTACCTGTATAGAGCACACCTGCAAAATCGCTGTCACTTCTACCCACAAGAGGCTCTACAAAGGCAAAGAGTTGCGCTGTCTGTCATATACAAACTCCCCCCGCAATATCCTATAGCGGCTACACCCCACGATTGACACAGCCCTATGTTGTATAGGGAACCAGGCCTGGTGGAGATCTGCACTCCAAGGAGCGCACCTTTTTAGTTTATGTGTTGCAAAAAATACTTGAAAATGGTAGGTTTTGTTTTGTCATGGTAAATTCAATTATAGCCTATCTTAGGCAGGACTGGGTGGTATTTTTGATAAAATACCTCGATATCGATAATGTGATGGCTGATGCTTCCAGAAAGATATGTGCACACAATACCGTTTTGAGAAACGACCATTACTATTATGGATATGTATCTGGTTAATAAGATGAGAGGTACCGTTAAGATGTATTCAATGAATTTATCCAGCAAGTACCGGTAGTTCAAATGAAAATTCAAGAAGGCGATGAGCACCCTGAGACTGTCCTGTTCATTCACTGTATAAATTCTGTCTAAATGTGCAAATTCATTATTGACAACATTCACTGTCATGGCCCTTGTTCATTGGGAAATGTGCTGCTTGCTTTAATCACTCCTATGAGAACAGACGTGGCAAAAGTCCATTGCTCAAAGAATTATTTCTTAATTCCTTCACCTGAAGACAGAGTGATTAAGTCTTTTTGCATGGTTGTTGTATCATGCACCATTGGGAGACACAAGACATAATACTATACAATCAGAAACTCCAATAACAAAAAGGAGTTTGTATTATAATTTGTTATAGATTTTTTAGAATAATTATATGATCTGTATTCTGTAATTGTATCCCCTGGCATGTGTTAGTCGGTTGGTTGAGCACTCGTCTTTGGACCAAAAGGTTTTGGGTCTGATCCAGGGCACTGCCAAGTAACCCAGCATATCGTCACTGTCGGGCAGAAACCTCGTATATCCAAGTTTCAAATTTGTACTTTTTTCACCAAGCAAAGCCCTGCTTCATCATACAAGGCTGTCGCACAAATGTAGTGAAAACAGCCGATCTACAAGCACACAACGCCTCGCGGCGCGAGGCATTGTGTGCTTGTAGATCTGCTGTTTTCACTAGTTTGGTTAATTTTTAAAATGATAAATACAAAACGAACGGTCTTGGACATACAAGGTTTCCACCCGACAACGACGATATGAGTAGCATGGCTTGGGTAACTAAGCCATGTGGTACGGGGTGCTACAGCACTCTGTTTCGCTCCAATCCATCTCCCAGGGTCTCGCGCATTGACACCCTCGTTCTCTGCTAATAATACTGATAATAAGCCACTCCGACCTTATTACTATAACTTACTTACTGAATGAAGAGAGAGAGGAAAAAAATATAATAATGTAATGGTCTACATTTCTACAGCTCCTTTTCCAATTTGAGCAGTTAGGGCTTCAGTGTCTTGCTCAAGGACACTTTGACATGATGCCAGGAGGATCCGGGAATCGAACCAGGAACCTTATGGTTGCGAGAAGAAGGCCACTTCTACCTTTTGAGCCACTGCTGCCCC
Source organism: Nannobrachium achirus (assembly GCF_963921795.1). Taxonomy (NCBI): domain Eukaryota; kingdom Metazoa; phylum Chordata; class Actinopteri; order Myctophiformes; family Myctophidae; genus Nannobrachium; species Nannobrachium achirus. The sequence goes on along the minus strand of NC_137824.1, from coordinate 50,168,431 downwards.
ACATGATGACCAAAGAGGTACAGTAGAGGCATTCATAAGACATTTATTCAGCTACAGTAGACTAATAAGTTCATATAATTGCAGCCTTAATGACAGGATTAAACAGGAGGAATGCTAATCATGAATATGAAACAAGACATGCAATAGAAGGTAGGTTTAATTTTCCTAAAGTGAAAAGCTCTGTTATAGAGAAAACTGTCATTTATAGATCTATTGTAAGGTGGAATGCATTGCCAGGTTATATTTCTTTCCTCATCTATAATTAGATATCCCACAACCTTAATTAGAATCGCCCCGTGTGTTTGTGTGTTTGTGTGTGTTTCCATCTGTAACTCCACGTTCAGCAGTTGTTCAATTGTCTAAAAAACATAATACAAAAATCAATAACGCATGTACCTTGCCCAACATCAACTTTATCACCTTCAAATGTGTCTCTACTTCTCATAATCCCCAAATGTTTAAAATATTTCCCCAAATTTTGGCCTGTAGGCGGCTTTGTCCTGTGATGCGATTTACATCACAAATGGGCGTCAACAAGTGTCTGTCTGCTTCACACCAAGGGGCTGTAGGCTAGTTATTAATTAAAATAAATTGTAACACTAACATGAAATGTACAATATTGTGAATTCATTTACAAAAATGCACTTCTTAACTTCTGTAAGTGAACTATTGTCTGTCTGGAATAGTTGTATGTTGTTGTGTATGATGTGTATGTGGTGTGACGGACCCCAGGAGGAATAGCCATGCTTAGACAAGTGCTAATGGGGATCCATAATAAAGTAAAAGTAAAGTAAAGGATTTAAGCTACATCATGACATTTCCATATAGGCAAAATAGACAATATCTAGTCTCATCAAAATATCAATATTCTTTAGTAAGAAAAAGGAGGTTAATCAGAATAATCAATTTATAACTTTCTTTTCATGTCAATTCGTTGATATCATTTTTTTAAATAAAAACCATTATTCAATCAACCTAGCGAGATTAAGTCAGTTTCTAAATGTTATAGTTTCTAGATGTTTTCTGTTGATTGCCCAGCCCTAACACGGCACCCTGAATTTGAGCCCCCTCAAAAGTCTGGGGTGCACTGTGTGTTTTACACACAGGGTGTGTCTGCACGCTGGGCTGATTGAGCAAGTGCTGCATTGCATGAAAATGTGCTAAGAAGAGCCAGCCTGCAGAGAGAAGAACGTGGATTATGTGACATGTTAGAAATGACGTTCATGGCTGTTTTAACCATATTAACCTAGCCGTTCCAAATTGTTTATGTTCAAATCTATCTACAAGCTCACAACAGCCATTTTCACTGTTAGTTGTACGACGAAGTACATGGGACCAAAGTGGTTACTCATATTTATAATGAACTAGTCAGCATAAAATCTATACACGTATGAATCTAATCTCAGATAATAGTCAATAAACATCTGTATACATCATGTTAACGCAATCAGCAGTCACCTGTATCTGTGAATTAGTCGATAGAAACTATCATATTTTCATTCAACTATCTGTCATGTTGTTGCTACTCAATATTTACCATTATGTATTGTATATAGCGTACCAACAGCAACCTGTGCTGTCCTATTATGAATCCATAAAAAGGTGCATCTATGGGTAATCAATATGGCTCTGTAGGCTACTTCACATTGTACATGGTAATCGATAAACAGCCATCGATCATATCTCAGCCAATCAATAAACCAGTAGTTTTAATCAGTAACCATGTGGCTTGAGGAAAAAGAGAGAGAGAGAGAGAGAGAGAGAGAGAGAGAGAGAGAGGCTTCTGCAAGGTGGAGGAGGGGTCTGATGTGAGACCAAACTTGATGTTGAGAAGAGAATGAAAGAAAGCCAGTTCTTCGCTGTGCTTTTCCCATCCCCCATCACGTAGGCATAGCAGCAGCCCTGTGCACAGGCTCACACGCACGCACGCACGCACGCACGCACGCACGCACGCAGGCAGGCACACATACACAGACACGTACACCCGCACACATAAGCAGAGACTCCAACAGAACTACACACATCACGTAGAGGCATGCAATACAGGCATGCACATACATACACACACACACACACACACACACACACACACACACACACACACACACACACACACACACACACACACACACAGACACACACACATACACACATGCACGCACAAGCACGCACACACACAGTATACAGCCCATCTCTCTGCTACCTGATGGGAAGCTGAGAATATTCTAGCTCCAAACAATGACTGTTTCTCTGCTATGCATACAAACAATAACATCACCCTGCATCAATATGAACTGTAATCCATGCATGTATTTAAAGCTGCACTATTAGGGAGGAAATCTGTACCAGGAAAAACTTTATGAAAAACCCTGATGCCAAAAAAAGTTATGCGTTCTTAGAAAATGTGGAACATTAGAGCAGGGTCTGAAGCAATAACTATAGAAAATAAATAATAGCTTTTGACCACTTCAGCTCTATATGTGTACTGTACTTCATTGTACGACGAATGGTCGGAAATAGTCGATCTACAACCTCACAAAACGCTGCAATTTTTGTTGTTGCAATTTCTTTTAGCTATAATGACATGTCCAAAATAGGGACACCAGGTTGAAAGTGGTTCAGAGGAACTCTTGGACCATCTTCATAGTAGGCTACAGAAACACATGTCATTGTTCTTACAGCTTGCACAAGGCTGTCTTTGAATACATCAATGCAAATATACAGTATATTTGTAGTTAATTCTACCTATGTGTGCAATTGATTGATTGAAGACTTTATTAGAAGTTTGCATAGGAAAAGGTACAGTTTCATGACGGTACAGTTCACTGGTACAAGGTCTACTAAAAGGAGATCCATGAAAAGACTAAGCTTATTTCCACTGGAAACCATTGAAGTATCTCATATAAAAAAAAGAAAAAGGCAAACGATTTCATATAATTTATTTGAATCTCGCCGATGCATCTTTTGGAACGAAGGGACGAAAATAGCTGATCTACAAGCTCATAACGCGTTTGAACTTTTTTTCATGCCCAGAATAGGGACTCCAGGTTTAAAGTGGATAGTTAGATTAATATACAGATGTAGGCTTGGCCCCCTGATTGTACCGGTCTGCTATTGGGCTGCTGCCAATGTCAATGTTTATGTATTGAATTATTTCATTGCCCCTTGCCATTCTTGTGCTTTTTATTGTATTTTTTGTTCCAAAGCCTGTTCAACAGTAGTTGTGATGCTGCCGCTTTTCCTGGCTAGTTCTCTCCTGGAACGGGCTGCGTCCCAAAGGCTAGAATTCATGTCTAATAAGTGTTCTTACTAGAACCTTGTCCATCTTAAACAATACCTCAACCATTTCTCAGTGGATTTCCATTATGCACTGTATTATATAATGTATGACCTATGGTCCATTTCTCTCAGAGGTAAATTTACACTGAGGATTTGACTGTGTACTATGTCAGTAGTCCTTTTAGAAATGACTGCAAGCAGTGTGCTTGTTTGATTTTGATTGAATAAAACGTCCGCTGCCAGGAGGAAAAGAAATACCTGCAACATACAGTATACATAGCAGTATGTGTGTGTAAGTCATATCTGAAATTCTGGGGGTTTGTGACACATTTCAAGAGGGCTGAATGAGCATTACCATTGATTGGGGTTTAGTCCAGGGGTCTTCAACAGGGGGTCTGGGACCCCTGGGGCTCCTCAGAGTTACTACAGGGGGTCCTCCAAATCTTTGAGTGATAAAGACATTTTTTTTGTAGTTTTTTTTTATATTTGTAGTTTTTTATATTAACCACTTGAACTCTAGCGTCCGTATTCTGAGAACATTTGCCGGAAATAGCAGATCTACAAGCTCACAACGACGTTGTGAGCTTGTAGATGGGCAGACTAAGTACAGAATGAAAGGTCAAGTTTATTAAGTATTGGCGGTTAAGTGGTTAAATATCTGAAAACACAAATTGACATGAATCCAAAATACAATGATGATTGTGCTGTCAAACAATTAAACTATATGGTTCAATAAGGTTGTGGGGGTCCCTGCTTCATCTCTCTCTCAACTAAGGGGTCCTTGGCCTGAAAACGTTGAAGACCCCTGGTTTAGTCTACTGTAAATAGATATAATGCTCAAACGTGAATTCAGAGCAAAACAATATCTCCCAAAAATGCAGATATTTATATATCTTTAAAGAAAACAACTAGGGGTTCAAATCCACCACAGTGCATCTGGCTTGGCCAAGTGTCTATACTAGAGCTTCCCAACCTGGTCGGGAACCGTTATTTTGGGGGCATATGCTGCATATATGTCAAGAGAATCACAATTAATAATTGATAAACACATGTATCAATTATTAATTGATAACGTACATTACCATCGATTTTTGGTGTCATAACCCCTAAAGAGCGAGATCTGCCAGCACCACAGCGTGTTGCTATTTAAATGACAGAGAAGTGAACGATTTTCTGCCGAGGAAACAGATCTGCTCGTGTGCGAAGTCAAAGTTTGCAACCATCCACGACGGGAACAGAATAATGTCTTATAATGATGTAATGAGATCGGGATAAGAAAAGAGAAATGGCAGGTGGACCATGCTGCTGCTGGCATATTTTGGGACAGCAGTACTACAATGGAGGAGATATTACAGGAGGAAGGCGTGATTCTAATATCTCCTCATTTATGTCCAAGAGATATCTGTGATATCTTGACTTGACTAAATAATCACATGCTCATCCTCATAGTTAAGTTCTTTATTTTAACCACCTATTAAAGCATGTTGTGCTCTGTGTGGCGGAGCTCTGGAAATATTATAGATATTAATCACCTGTTAAGCATGCCTATGTTTTTTTTTGTTTGTTTTAAGATTTGTTTTTGGGCTTTTTATGCCTTTATTGATAGGACAGTAGACTGACAGGAAATGGGGAGAAATGGGGAATGACATGCAGCAAAGGTCGTCCGGATCGGGAATCGAAACGCAGGCATCATAGCCAAGTATGTGGTATGCGCCTTGACCACCAGGCCAGCGGGCACCCCCACTGCATGCCTATGTTAGGCAGAGACAGATCAACTGTCAACTTTCAGGCTTATTAGTACAAAAAACATCATTGCCTAACAGTATGAATTATATTATTAAAAAGGTGCCTATAACTTCTGGTAAAGCTTGTATGCTCTTGGGAGGAAGGGTCTGGTGCCTTCTTGTGCGTGCCCTCCCATGTCTTATAGGGATTTGCTTTTGTAGACATGTCTGGATCAGTCAGGGGCGTCGCACCAAATTCTGGGCCCTGGGCACTTTAACTATTGAAAAATAGCAGATATACAAGCTCACAGCGCGGCACCGAGTGCCGCGCTGCGAGCTTGTAGATCTGCTATTTTTGAAAAAACATTAATTTTTTGGCAGGTTTTGTGAAAAACCTATGTTTCTATGTCAGTGGTGCTCAAAGTGTTTCATGTGAAGGACCCCCAGAATGATATGTATTTGGCCACGGATCCCCATCTCAAAATATTTAGTTCCAGGGACCCCCCAGAAGCAAAACTTTAGTTACAAATGTTCGCTTAAAAAATACATATTCAAAGATTTGCGCACATTTTCACGACTTTTCAAAAATAGCAGATCTACAAGATTCCCCCCTCGTCTCCTGGGTAGGGAAGGAATCAGTTGTTTCTGTGAGCAGCATCTTCTCTGCAATCTTTCCCAATCCTGGGTGAGTCGTTTTGGGAGGCCATCCTAAACAGGCGGAGCGTATTCCAGGACTGGTCTGATAAAGGTCACTTATATATCTGGGTCAGCACTCAGCACATCATGAGAGGAGCCATGCTAGTTTGGCCAAACACTATGAACCCTTGGCTGAGCCTTCTTCAGCACCAACTGAACTTGTGCATCCCAGAAGATAGCTATATTCTGAGGAGCTTGATTGTATCCATGCTCTCTCTACTGCCTGGTAGTTCAAAAACAGTAGGAGGAGGTGTTGGTCTGTTTTGAGGCTCCATATGAGGCTTGTATAACATGCCCTTTGTATTTACAGCATTAGCTGCAAGGCAGTAGGTCTGTCTTGTCCCCAGGCTGCATCAACAGCTGCTTGCATCTGCCCTGGTAGGGAAGCCCATGAGAAGTTCAAGATGAAGAAAGCCAGAAGGGTAAGGCAGAAGGGTATGGGTTCACAACATTCTTCAGAGATGAGAGGGCTTTAAACATATTTTCAGCAACAAAAACATGTATGCTATTGAAACAAACCATTTCTTATTTTCCCTTTGCATCCAACTGCAATCAAAGGGCAAAAAAAAAAAAAAAGTTCTCTCTTCCATTTTCCGATGAATTAATACTTTCAAATCAAAGTTTTGACACAGACTGACACTGTAGACATTACCATAAAGTATACTGCTACCAGAGTGGCTGATGCACCAGTGGATTCTATAGGTTCAATGGTTCTCTTGCTCAACCCGGTATACAAAACACAAGTGTATTTCATTGTTACAGTGGATATGTTAAAGCTTAGTACATAAAATGCAAGATATCCTCATGGGATATGCGACAATTGGAAAATGAGGGCGTCACCCAGGTGTTTTCAGGACCAGCCAGGTAAAGGGGAGGAGTCTTCTAAGCTTTATAGCTGCTGAGCTGAGTGTCAATACTCCTAATATTGTAGTACTACTGCTAGTATTCAAGTATTACTATTAGCTTGGTATAATTGGTATACTCCCAATACTGCTAGCACACCATTACTTCAACTTGCTACTATTGTTGCTGTTTCACATTGCAGTTACCACTGACATACTATTACTGCTACCAGCAGCACAATTCAGAACCTAAATCAAATTTACAGCTATATTGGATTCCAAAACAAAGAAATTAATAACAGCAATATGAGAGCTTTCAGTTTTCAGATCCTCTTCGAAGAAGAAACAGAACTAACTCCCAGAAAGGATGTTCCCTGATTGCAAACAACGCTCACCATCTAGTCTTTGGACCAGTCAAAAATAGTTTTATCACTTCCGTACAATATGGACGGTGGTCTATTGTTATTATGCTCTGCAATACAACCAGCTAGGCCACACTCTCTTGACAGCCCACTGTAAAGAATTTATACCTGGAGTTTATCCAGACAAGTACGGGCCAGGCGTTCTCACATAATCTACAATCCCCCACAATGCACTTTGACGCATTCTATAATAGGCAACAATCCAAAGTGCATCGATAATGCTGCTGTATATTACAGTGCTTGAGAGCAGGCTATCCATAGACCTGGCTGATTATTGAGCCGTGGGTACTGTTCAGTTAGTTTGCTGAACAGGCCCGGGTGCTACCAGCGAGCCAGGTGTAACATGGGAATGGATGGCTGTTTGAATGGGAGCCAACAGCTTCCAGCAAATTCCCATCCAAATCAATGGCCGGCTAGTGGCGCCAGACAAACTGTTTTCCAGCAACAACAAAAAAAAAGAGTGAATCTCAGCGGCATCTTGAGATGAAGGAACCGAGTTCCTTTCATTTTTTTCTTGCCTTTTTTTATGTCTTTGTGCCAATTTCCATCACCTTTGTACAGGTATTTTATTTTGTTTCAAAATGAGCTAAACATGCAACATGGAGTAGAGCGAGTTTTGTGCTTATTTTTTTTGGCATGCTCTCTAATGAGTGTTAAAACGCTGGTGCGTCTATGATCAAAAATAAATAAATAAATGAGAGTGCAACCAGACCTCCCACTGAATATGAATACCAGAAAGATGCAAATGTGCTCAACAGTGAATTTATTATTCTGCATATGTTCAGAAACAAAAGGCTTTGGGAAACAGGGAGAGAAGTGAACTGCTCCCCCTCCCCTCCCCTCCCCACCCCACCCCTCCGCTCCCATCCCCTCCCCTCCCCTCCCCTCCCCTCCCCTCCCCTCCTCTCCTCTTCTCTCCTCTTCTCTCCTGTCTGCCTAAAAAACCCGGAGACAGGCAGAACGAGCAAAAGAGAGTGAGCGAGAGAGAGGAGAAGGGGTATGAAAGGGAGAGAGAGAGAGAGAGCGAGATGGAAAGGGAGAGAGAAGACATACAGGAGAGAGAGAGAGAGAGAGAGAGAGAGAGAGAGAGAGAGAGGAGAATCCTGGGCAATGTTTCTTTTTCCTTCTTTTTCTATTTTCTTTTTTTAAGCAATGGCATCTTGTGTTCTTGGATGTGTCGTTGCCATGGCAACTGTAACTTGGTGACCTCGTTATTTCAGCCTAATCCCGGGCTGAAATTATGGGCTGCTCCACCCTTTTGCCTGGCTGCCCTGATAACATAATCATTGCAAATGAGGAAGGGGAACGGAGAAGGAAAAAGGGGTGGGTGGGGGGGTACAACACATTTGGTACAGCCTGTCATTTGCCAGATCAAAACTGCTATTGCTTGATTTATACTCTGTCATACGACGGCAAAACGTGCCAAATAAAGCCGATCTACAAGCTCAGTTGGCTTTTTGGTGTGTGCGTCACCATTGGATGACAAAATGTAAATCACAGGCTTTTGAAGCACGTGCTCGCACACACACACATATACGTTATATTGCTAAAAGTGACAATGGACACAAATAAGAGAAATATGCATTTAAACGTTAACTCTGAGAGTTAAATTAAATTTACAGTTCAGGTTTGTGCAGGGGCGTCAATTGGGTATGGCAGGGGTATGCAGCTGCCATACCCTGGGTTCAGGGGGGAAAATAAAAGTTACCTTTAAATATAAATCCATGAATGTCTCTTTGTCTATCTGTATTATGTTGTTAAATTACAGTAAAATAACTGTGGGGGGGGGGGGGGGGGGGTAGAATGTACTTCTTAAGGTATGGCAACATGACTGGTGTCTTGCACGCGCGCAAAGTGCTTATTAATTATTATTATGACTATGAGATCAGATTAGTATTACTATTCTTCATATTAGTACAGTAATAGTAATAACTAGCACTAGAATTTGTATTATTAATACAGATCAATGGTTATTGTGGTAAAATGAGTGGGAGTCAACAATAAGGGTGTTGTTCGCAAAGTTCTCTCATGTACAAACTTGCATCCATCATAGTGCTGGTGGCAACGCATGAACATAAAACTTTACTGTACCACACACACACACACACACACACACACACACACACACACACACACACACACACACACACACACACACACACACACACACACACACACACACACACACACACACACACACACACACACACACACACACACACACACAATAAACATGTACAGGAAAACGCTCAGACACTGATAACGCACACAAACAGTTGAATTATTGATTTCTATGTTTGATTAGATTTACTTATTGGATAGGGCATGGGATGCATTCTAAAAAATTGATGGATCTGTGAAATAAACATGCAAACTGATATGAATTCCTCAGTCATGCCTATTCAATAATTCACATAATTTGCATATTATTATTGGCATATCTCATTACTCCGGACCGGGAGACACTTATATATTCGAAAATTTCATTAGTTGAATATTCTGTTGCATAAATTAACATGAATAATGAAGGACGGTGGTCTTTTAAAGTCACGATTCAAAGAAAACCCCTAATTTATGAACAGAAGGGAACCTGGGAAAGAGAAATGTGTTTGAATGGTTCCGTAGTGCACTGAATCCTTAAGGACTGCATCGTTAACCAAGAATCTGCAATGAACATTATAGTAAAAAATAAAAAAAATAAAGTAAAGCTAAAATGTTCAATCGAACATGTTATATGAAGTCAGTAAAGTTCTGAACAAGCCAATCCAAGAGACAATTCAACAAGCCCTATTGGTGTGGGGAGGTGGATGGATTGGCATCAGTGTTGATTTTGTCGACTAAAACTATGACAAAAAATGTTTGTCGACTGCGTTTTTTTCACTAGCGAAAACTAAATAAAAACTAAGCTGTGATGACTAAATATATTGACAATTTCGTCAACAAAATAAAGACTAGACTAAAATGTTGGGGAGGACTGGTGGAGAGTAATTTTATGTGTGGTTGCTCTCAGGTGTTGCATGCTGAAAATAGCAGATCTACAAGCTCACGTGTCGCGCTGCGACGTGTTGTGAGCTTGTAGATCGGCTATTTTCAGCACGCAACCAAGTGTAAAATCAGTCATTACGATGTCATCAAGGCCTGCCAAAATACATTTTAGTCGACTAAATCAACTGTAGATTTAGTCGCCTAAAATCTTCAACTAAAACTAGACTAAAACAAAAAACTTTTCAGGTGACTAAATTATGACTATAACTAAATAACATTTTATTCAAAAGACTATGACTAAAACTAATTCAAAATTTGACCTCATGCCACTGATTGGCATGAGGCATGCAGTGGATGCCGGCGAATGGACAATTTTGCAGTGGCATGTTGTTCCCCCACCTGTGTGAGTTTGGTATTTTGGGGACCCGCCGTGCACCGGTGTGGGAGGATTGCTGCGGTTGGGGGGTGTGTCGTGTTGCTGTGTGTTGTTTGCAAATCAACTGTGCACTGCAATTTTGTGGTCGACGAGGACCACGTGTTGCGGTGTGTCCACTGCACTGCCTGCCCACCTGCTTGGATCAGGTCTGCTGGCGTATAGCCAGTGGTGGTAAAAGTACTCACACTTGTTACTTAAGTAAAATAAAAGTATCAATACTGCAATTTAGAAATACTACTCTGTTAGGGTGCCCTCACACCAAAATACCTAGAGTGGAATCCGCCAATGCATTTCAATGAGAATTGAGCGTATTTTGCAGAAATCCTCTACTGGCAAAAAACGCTCCATTCTCATTGAAATGCATTGGCGGATTCCACTCTAGGTATTTTGGTGTGAGGGCACCCTTACAATTAAGAGTCCACCATTCAAAGTTTACTTGAGTAAAAGTAGCCTATTGTATCAAAAGTAGAGCTGTTATGCAGAATGTACCATTTTACGTTTTTAAATCTTTTGAAAATACTAATCTACTTATATTGTCTATTTTCAAATGGCTGAAATGTACAGTATATAGGGCTGAAGTGGTTAGTGTATGTTTTGTAATGATAATCAAAATCTACAAAGAAACTAGTAACTCAAGTTTTCAAATAATTGTAGTGGCGTAAAATCCAATATTTGCCTCTGAGATGTAGTGGAGTACGTAAACTGAAAAGTGGAAATACTCCAGTAAAGTAAAAGTGACTCAATTGTGTTTAAGTACAGTACTTAAATACCCATGTATTACTTTACAGCACCGCAAGGCTCAAGCTCTGCTACATTGCTATGTTCGGCCGAGGCACGCCCAGACAGACCTCTCCAAAATCACACAAGCCCCGCTTTATATTTGTTATTCATGTCTGTTTCACTTTGGTATGAATCCCTCAAGCTTTAAAAAACATATTTCAGCATGTTTATACGCATTCTGGTCCACATGTGAAAATAGTTGAATGCTTGTATCAACATTAACAACAACAAAAATGTGTGCTATGACTCGCAGGCAAAATTGAAAGCATTATATCCATATCAATTTCTCCTTCTTAACACGCTTTCTGTTTCAGTTCATAATATCCACCAACAGACTTTAGTTTAAAGAGTCTCTTACCAAACATTCTTTCACTCCCAAAATGATGGAACTCACCTCCAGACTCACTTCCTGGAAGTTTTATAGCTGTTCCTGATACCTCACTTCCTGGAACTTTTCTACCAGCTATCACTTCCTGGAACTTTTACAGTGGTGTAAAGTAAGTTTGTTTGCTTAAGTACTGTACTGTACTCAAGTACAATTTTGAGGTATTTGTACTTTACTTGAGTATTTCCAATACTTTTAGTTCTACTCCACTACATCTCAGAGGCAAATATATACTTTGTAGATTTTGATTATTATTACAAAACATACATTGACCACTTCAGCCCTGCCCTATATACATTTTGCCATTTGAAAGTTTACTATGAAACCCAGCAGATCCTGTCCATACGTCAGTGAGTCAGTGGGTAACGCCTCAATGTCTATACTGTAGCTGACCTGTTGTGACATCACATTGTTGACTCAATGACCAAGACTGCCTGTTCTGGCAATCATATATGGAGATCCCTGATGTCATCGATATTAAGCCCATATTTGGCAATGCCCAAATATGGATGCTCCATATGGCCAAGACAGAATTCATTTGCAAATCAAGACTGCTGACAATCATCACCTGGATCTCCACTTGCGTCACACTTGCAAATTAATTCCGTCCTTGTCCCTTTATGCCCATATATGGAGATCCCTGTCCAGATGTCATCAATATTAAGGTCATATCTGGGAATGCCCATAATTGTCAATGCCCATATATGGACGCTCCATATATGGCCAGGACTGCTGACTATCATCACCTGGATCTCCATTATGAAGATCACGACAATGACCTCATCAAACTATCCATACACGGAGACGATTGGATCATCACCTAGATCTCCATATAGACAACATGCCTGGCCACGCCCCCTACTTCCGACCGGAAGCCCTTTTTTGGGCTTGATCGTAGCGCGATTTCCTGTTTACGTTCATCTGAATCTGATTCTCCTCTTAACTAATGAGACGGGATTGTTTTACTTTGTAATTTTACTTTGTAACTTATGTTAACAATGTCACTTAATGGCAACACTCATCCACTCTGCTGATAAATAAATGAGTTGTGACGATACACACCCGTTCTGCCGTCATTCAATGTTATGAGTTGGAGGAAAAAAAAAGTGTGTTGTGTGATATGCATTAATGTTTTTACAAATAGGCCTGTCAACAACTCAACGCACTCCAGAATAGACATAATACACATTAGCCCACCTATTATGTGCATCCTATGCCGTGTTCATTTCACTATATCACTGTAAATCATCGATTTAATCCTAATCAAGGCAATATAAATATCCATTCATATTTAATGCTCATTTAATCATTAAATCCTAAACTGTCACGTCAAAACAATGAATACATTTGGCTTTAATAGATACAAAAACAAACTGGATTAATTGAAAATGACAAGTGTTTAAAAGCATTCCTTCAAAGCATCATTGGGAACATTCCTTATCTCAATAACACAATATACAGTACAACATTTGAAACCCTCAACAGTTAAAAAAAAGGCATGGACAAGTCAAAGAAAAGTGTGTATAAATATTTTATTGCAATAAATATGATGAGGAGATCTCGACCCTCACATCTGGCTTCATTGGTCCTGCATGGACGTACAGTACAGGTCTGAAAGACAGAAAACAATTGCATTCACAGATACAACACAACAGCGAAGAGCTTTTATTTCAATTATAATCAATGTTGTGTTGTCACAAGTGAAAATAACTTTTACTTAGTTGTAACAAGAGTAGTAGTCACCATACAGTAAAAGATCGTAGCTAACAATGCTAATTAGCTAGCATGAGAGTTTTACCTTGTTGTTGTTGTTGTTGTTGTTGTTGTTGTTGTTGTTGTGAGTCGTGCTGCTTCTCTGGGGAGTTTGCTGAGTTTAGGATATGTTAAGGATGTCATCAATACTATTAACTGGTGTAGATAGAATAAAAACATCGAAGATAGCGGTGGCTTGCATATCAAGAGACCATGACCGCACCGCACCATCTAGCTGACAGCTGGAAAAAAAACCTCCGTTGGTTTAACCCTTTCAGTTCATTGTCATAATCTTTTACTGCAGCGCTGAACAGTGTTGCCAAAATTTGTGAGAGAAATAAGCCAAACAAGCCAACTCTTGCAATATAAATAAGCAAAAAAAACAAGATAGTTTAGGTAAATAAATTGACTTGGCAACACGTTTATATGCATGCCTGACAGAGAGAACCCGGAAGTTCCCTTTCGACTTGGGGGCGGGGCGTCCCTCCTGCAATCGGCCAGGAATGTTGTCTATATGGAGCTGGTCAATACCTCTACATCTGACCTCACGGACTCCTTATATGGATATAGCTGACCAGTTCTGACATCACAGTGATGACTTGACCAGCACAGCAGAAGGGTATACATGCCAAAGCAGCCATGTGCACGCGCCTATGTGCATGTGCCTATGTGCATTGTGCACGCACCCATGTGCGCGAACCTTAGGGTGTCTTACTGGTTATTATTATTATTTATTTTTTGTCGCATTCCTTAGCCAACAATTTGATAACCAGCAGTGGTTCCCTGCCCTTCCAAAACACACACCCCTATTAGCCTACTTAAAAATGTGATTATTTATATGTTAAATTACTGCCATTTTGGGTCTGTTTCATTCTATAGCTTACAGTACAGGCCATGTACAGCAGCCTATTTATAATTAATGATTTATGACTCACTTCTTCTTACACATGTATTTGTTTGAGTTTGGATAGGTCCCCTGCTGTAGGTGCAGGAAGGGTGCTGGGTGGCTGTAGTAAGTACAGAAGAGGTCTCTGATATCCCAAGGAAAGACAGACTATGCACCGACTGCACACAACATGTGGTGGACACAGAGCTACACTCTCTGACCACCTGCCCACAAGACATCAGAGACACATACTGTACTTCCCACAGATTACACACACTCAAAGTGAGTTTGAAAACATGACCAATGACAAAAAACTCCCATTCCTACTGGGGCAAATACAACAATGTGCGAACACAGCAGCAAGATTTGTGAATTGTTGAGATAAAAGGTTAGCCAATGGAATAAAGAAAAAAGTTTAACACTGCAAAACATTGCTATTTGTTTCAAAAAGCATTATATCCTGTATATATAACATGCATATTACAACAAAATGTGATTGTTAGATATTATTTATGATACATAAATGTACTGTATGATTTGTGTATGAGGCTCAAATGACCATAAAGGTTATATTATGAACTACTGTCTGAACTTACAGTATAGGTCCTTGTTACCCTGACCATGTTTCATGTACTGTAGGTTCAGGCTAGTGGAAATATACAGAGCCACCCTACGTGTTTCTATCTTCTTGTTTTGATAATGGGAACGAATGAATGAGTCTCACGATCTAACTGTCATAATCTGTGTTCCTTATATACTGTATGTCTTCCACCATCTTTGGAAGAGAGAATTAGCAGGCTGCCGCTATGGTATTCTCACTGTTTTGTCTCTTTGTTTGACTCTCTTCAATACAGCAATTTATTGATTGTCCTTTGGCTCGTCTCTGTCTTATTTTGGTTATGGATTTATCCATATCCATATTTATTTAAGTTATGAATTAATTTATTCCATCAGTGACATAGCTGTTTACACAATGCTGCATCCCCCCAACTGTATATACTTTCCCCATTTTCAACAGTTTTTATTATATCTTGACACTTGCTTTGACAATGTAAATATATGTTTTCTCATGCCAATAAAGCTCCTTTTAATTGAATTGAATTGATATTGCCTTTTCCAGTACTGATGAATCGTAGGAATTGGCAACAGAGCTGTTAATCGACTATTAACCAAATCTAGTCATATGCAAGTCATATTGAATGTCTTTCTATTCTTTTCCCCCCTCTCTAGGTATCTGCATATATGATTTGGCTTATTGCACATTCTCTGATATTATTATTGCTGCTATAATCCTTAATTTTTTCTAGCTTTAGCTTAACTTCTATCTTTATCGTCGCTGTTGTTATGTTGATATTGCTCAGTATTTTGCAGAACTCACACTTTTGTATTTGGTGTTGAAATGGATAACTGTATGAAAAGTGACTAATAAACCTTGATTCTTGAATGTTATTAGTTAAAACTCTTTCATTATCTATTAACAAGGCACCATTTTAAATCATTAACCAGCTAACCACAAACATTTAAAAGGACAATTCTTTTTTTTCTTTTTTTTTACAAAAAGGATTCCTTTTCAATTGTAATTAGAGAAAGGAATAGATGAGTGTTAAAATGTTTGCATTTACTGCTTTCTATCGTTTTAGTCATTTTTGTGATTTTGATTTTCTGTGGGTATGCATGCGTACAAGTGGCTAAATATGTATTTTTAGGCACATGGCACAATAAGCTGGCGATTTCTTTATTACTATTTAGAGTAACACTACTAGCCCCTATAAATCACATCTGCCCATGAAAGACTGCCGTGCATCTTGGGAATGGGCTTATTGTGTCTAAAAATATATATTTAGCCCCCCACCCACTGAAATCAAAATCATTAAAATCGCTAAAATGATAGAAAGCTGAAAAAATGAAAAAATTTCAACACTCAATTTTCTTTTCTTGTAAAATTGTATTCATGTATTACCTTGCTTATTGTAAATTGCTCTGGATTAAGAGCTAAACTAAATGCCTAAACTGTAAACTGTAAAATATGAACCCTTTAACACATTGACCGCCATTTTAACATACCTCCGTACTCCCACCTGCCATTCGTCTCCATAGACTTCCATGTAATTGGGTGTGCACGGATCATGCACACCCATGCCTAGATAATGCACCACGTGTGTCCACCTTGCTCACAGCTTTCAAACAAAAAAATCCGAATGGAAATCCGTTCAGGCATTCCTGAGATAACAGCCACTATGTTTAACAAAGATGGCTGCCAAAATGGCTACCATGCTTGAAAGATGGGGTTGCTATGGGGGTTAAACATGAAATTTCGCGATTGCTATCATGCCTACTCCATTTTTTGGGGTCAAAATTTAAAAAAAAAAAAAAAAAAATTTTTTTTTTTTTTTTTTTTTTTTTTTTTTTTAATTCTCGGGACTATCGGGCCTGGCGGGGAAAGACATTGGAATAATCTCGGGACTATCGGGCCTGGCAGGGAATGAGTTAACAAGTCATTAATAACTCATTAACGAACGGTTCGTGAATGATCTGTCCATTATTTATCAGTGATGATAGTTAATGTTACACACTCTTCTGATGGTCATTTTTGGCAACCAATGACTTAAAGCTGACAACCAAACATCACACCACCATGAAGTATACGGTAGTACCGTCACTTTGCTTTTAGATTTAAAGGCAAGAACAAGAGCACGCATGGGTCTCTTTCACGCTGCTGAACTTTGGATCACTTACCTTGAAATGTAACCCTTTGTTTACAAGAATAAACTATATATAAGAAAGACCCCAAACTATTAGGGCCTGAACACCTCCTCCTCCTCTCTACCCTCCGCCCGTTCCTGAACTTAGACCCAGGGTCTGAATGAGAACCAGATGTGTTCGGGAGCCAAGAGAGGAGGCTCTATTTCCCAAAACCTAGAGGACAAACCAGAAAATCTCCAAACTTGGATCTCTATGGACCCTGGGATAACTTCATGGCATCCTGGGAAAGAGAGAGAGGGGGGGTGGGTGGGTGGGGGGGTGAGGGCAGTCGGAGGCAAAGAGAACCAGAAACCACCATACAGAAAAAACAAGATAGACAGAGAAACAGAATGACAGAGACTGACACGCAGGAAAGTAAAGTTGGGAGAGAGACAGAGACACACAGAGAGAGAGAGAGAGAGAGAGAGAGAGGTGTGAGTGTGTGTGTGTGTGTGTGTGTGTGTGTGTGTGTGTGTGTGTGTGTGTGTGTGTGTGCCCGCACACGCGTGCGTGTGTAATCTGGCCTGAGAGAGAGGACCGCACAACTCCCGAGAGGCTTATCTTGGTCAGATCCTGTTGCTTGCTGCTATATGGAAAGTCTCAATCCAGCCGACCACAACACTGCTCCCATGTACTGTACAGTGCAAAACCCCCACCCACCCCAACTGTGAGTGACCTGGATTTGACTGGCGGCTGTCCGTAGTCTCCGCCCACAGTGAGGTCCCTTGCCAGTGGGCTGTTTCGACGGATGACCACATTCGTTCCAGCTCAATAAGAAATTACCCCTGTAACCGTTCTCTACACCTTGGAATCAAATTAGTACGTAGAGAGGATGAACTATTGTTAATTATTGATTTGATACCAGTAAGACGCCCGAGGGCGAAAAGCGACCGAGGTCGCGCAGGACGGAATCATTTGCAAGTGTGATTCGAGTTGCTTGTTGGTTGTTTAAGTTGGCGTCTGACATCACGTCTTATGTTATGGACCACATGAGACTCCAAGCTATGGGCTTAATATTGATGACATCAGGGATCTCCATATGTGGGCATACAAGGGACAAGGACAGAATGTGATGTCACAAAATGTGATGTCACAACAATGTGATGTCATAGGTCAGCTATAGACATTGAGGTTGACGTTACTGATGTGTGATTTGAGTTGCTGTTGGTTGTTTAAGTTGGACAAAATGTGGACAAAAGATTTTCCCAAATATGTATATGACTGGCCTCTGACACCATAGATGTCTTATGTTATAGACTACATGAGACTCACACAATATGTCCAGAATGTGATGTCACAACAGGTAGCACCTGACACTGTGGTTCCCCTGACACATCACAACATACAATCCCTTTTATGCCCATACAGACAGGGATCTCCATGTATGGGCATAAAAAGCTAAGATCTTCCTGAATAAAAAAATGCACAGATTTTTCGAGGTAATTTCATAAATTAGAAAACGTATAGGTTCCGAACGGAACCATGTTTATTTAATACCGGAGGACAAGGTCCCCCATTGGGATAACAGCGCCATCTGGCGCTGCAACAGAGTAAAACTCATAAGCTCCCGTACGAGAAATATCATTTGTCGGAAGGGCTGTCAATCACAAACGAGGGCACCGCCCCCGAGTGTATATAAGCCCTGCGGGCTATCATAACTTCCTCTAAAGCCGCACCTCTGCGCCCGCAACTAGCGAACCGAGGGGCTTTATTCTGGGGGACCTTGTCCTCCGGTATTAAATAAACATGGTTCCGTTCGGAACCTATACGTTTATTGTCATACCTCCAGACAAGGTCCCCCATTGGGACTCATACACTCCCCGAGAAGCCATGAACCGACAAGACTGTCGTTCACACCGACCACACCCGGAAGGAGGTCCCGTCAACCGACGTGACCCCTTTCAGGACTGATCCGACCCAGGCCCACAGGGCCTGGGCGTGTTTAGACAGAAAAGAGACCCTGACAGACCGAGGCCTGCCATATGCACTAAGGGCAGACACAGGTCCGCCTTATAATACTACAGTAATATAAGGGAAAAGACTCAGGGTCCCCCCCCCAGGTATCCTAGAGACAGTAGCAAGCTGTCCCAGGAAGGGGAGAGAGCCGCCCCACTACATAGTAGGCGGGGCAGCAGCACCTAGAACCGTATGCGCCATAGCAGAAGGCGCAACGTCCAGGTGACAGTAGGTCGCAAAGGTGGACGGCGAAGACCAATTCGCCGCCGCACAAATCTCCTCAATGGAGACACCTTTGGACAAAACCCTAGAGGTAGACACACCCCTAGTACTGTGGGCCTTAAGTGCCTCCGGCACTTCAGACCCAGCCCGGGTGTAAGCCAACCTAACAGCATCCACAATCCATCTCGACAGAGTGGGTTTGGACACCGCTTTTCGCTGACGGGCATTCATGACCACGAAAAGCTGAGAAGTAGACCTGCTGACCACCGTCTTGTCACAGTAGGCCTTCAGGCCCTAACTGGACAAAGACAATGAAGACGCCTATCCTCCTCCGATGCAAACGGAGGAGGATGGAAAGCCGTCAAAACAACAGGTTCCTTCGGGACCACTCGGTTCTTAGGAATAAAACTCAATTGAGGTTTAAGAAGAACCTTGGAGTCATTATTGAGAAACCTCATACAATCAGGGCTCACAGAGAGCGCAAGAAGGTCGCTCACACGCTTAGCCGTAGACAAGGCAAGCAAAAGAGCTGTCTTGAAACTTAAATGTTTCAAAGAGGTCCTCCCAATCTGTTCAAAGGGTGCCTTGCAAAGGCCCTCAAGAACCACTTGTAGATCCCAAGCAGGGAACAAAAAACCAGTCACAGGTCTTAAACGGTCGACACCGTGTATGAACTTGACCACCTCAGGGAATTTTAGAAAGGCCCATGCCTGACACCCCCAGGTGACAGGCATCAAAAGCCGCTAAATAACCCCTAAGCGTAGAGAACGCCAGACCAAGGTCCAGGCGGTCCCGCAAGAAAACTAACGCCTTCTGGGCTGGAGGCTCCTGTAGCTCACACCAGTCCAAGAAAACATTCCACCTTCCATCATATACCACCCTAGTGGAGGGGGCTTTAGCACTCTGAAAAGTAGCTACAACCGCCATTGAGAAGCCTGCGGCTAGCAGGTTCTCCCTCTCACAGGCCAAAACCACAGGTCTAGGGCCTGGGGGTCGGGATGGAAGATATCGTCCCCCGCCTGGCGCAGCAGGTCCCTATGCAAGGGGAGCTGCCAGGGGGACCGGTAGAGCAGTGGGGTGATCAGAGACCTCCACACTCCCCTGGACGGTGCCACAAGAAGAACCTCCAGGTTGGAACTCCTGATCCTCTCCAGTGTGGGAAGGATCAGTTCCAGCGGTTGGAAGGCATAGAGAAGGCCTTCCGGCCACTCGTGTGCGAACGCATCCACCCCCAGAGGCGAAGGTCCCCTCACTGAGAAGTAGAGGGGGCACTTCGCGTTCTCCTGGGAAGCAAAGAGATCGAACCGAGGTTGACCGAACCTGGAGAAGATCTGTCTCACCACCGCATGGTGGAGAGACCAATCCTCGTAGCGAGGCTCCCCCCTGGACAACAGATCGGCGCCGCCGTTCTGAAGGCCTGGAACATGGGAGGCTCTAAAGGACCTCAGGCGCGGTACGCACCAGAGAGTCATCTCGCGTGCCAGCTGATCCAGCGTGCGCGAGGAGAGGCCGCCTTGCTTTGTTGAGAAAGTACAAGGCTGCCATGTCGTCCGTCCTGACCAGGACATGACAACCCCGGAGAAACGGTTCGAAATACTTGAGAGCCAAGTAGATCGCCATTAACTCCAGATAACTGAAGTGGTACTCCAACGTGGCCGGGGTCCACAGACCCCTGGCTGAGCGCCCCTCGTGGGTGGCGTCCCAGCCCGAGCGGCTGGCGTCTGTGGTGATCACCTTGCGTGACACCACCACGCCTATGGAGACTCCACTCATTAACAACGCCTGGTCCCGCCATGGGACCAGCGCGTCCATGCAGGCCTGGCTGACCACCACTTCCCTGCACCCTTGCAGGGGAGGAATCCTGAGCGTCAGTGTCCAATGCCAGAACGGTCTCATATGAAACCTGCCCAGGCGAAGAAGTTGCACCGCTGAAACCATCAGCCCTGCCAACTTCATACACTCCTTGTAACTGACCACTTGGTCCAATTTGAAAGGAGCGAAGACACGTCAGGAACCTGTCCACCCCCTCCAGAGAGAGGCGGGTAGACATCGTGGTCGAATCCAGAGGGACCCCAAAAGGAGATCTGCTGGGAAGGCGTCAACATACTTCTGCCAAAAAGACGTTGAAAACCCAAGGCCTTCAGGTGGGCCAACACCAAGTTGGTGTGATATCCCTAATCCAGAAGGGATGCAGCCCCCCCCCCCCCTTTTTTCCGAACCAGGAAAAATTCGAGTCCAGAAACCAAGCTGGTTCAGGTCTCGCAAGAGCTCTACTACAGCACCATTGCATAGTACCGAGCTTATTTCCTCACTCAGAGCTCCTGCTTACAAGCGCGGGCTCGAGTGTAAATACCCCAGCTGGAAGCGGGGGTGGTTCAAGAAATGCAATCTAAGGCCACGTGTTACTGACGTAACACCCATTGCCCGGATTGCACAGTCTCCAATGTTTATCAGAATACCATCAAGGGTATTAAATAAACAAGGGTTCCGTTCGGAACCTAACCGTTTCACACAACGTGCTAACGTGCTGTGAAACGAGGGAGAAACCGTTAGGTTGCACGGGGGAGAAGGAACGTTGGGGATTAGCACTTCCGTATCCGGGAAGCTCCCCTCCTTATCCGGTGACGGCCGCGCCAGCGGACGTGACGTCAACATGTTGAACGGTGGTGGAAAGAGAAACAGAAAGAGCATTCTGCGATATACGGTTCGTTACGTAAAAACATTTACCCCAGCACGGGGAAGAACGTGTAAACGTTTAAACCAGATCTGAGGCCTTTAATAGTTCCTTGCAGGGAAAATTAGGCCAACTCATAATCCCATACACCGATAGTGAAACACTTCCTGTCCTGCACTAGAATCGACACTACAGTGCCGTTTAGTGTAGGCAGAGGAAAAATGCACATAGGAGAAACCGCACCACTGTGAACCGCAGTTAACATGGGTGGGAACCTCAGCATGTCTGCAACCCATTCTGATTGTAACCTGTCTGCATGACTGCAAAACTGGGAAATCTGTTATCGTGAGTGAGTAGAAAGCCCTGCATGGGCTTCATTACACTGAGCGGTTGCAAGCGATAAGAGGTTGTCCGTGCAAGTGTAGGAGTGAGCAGGCCACGCTCGCTCAAAACACTTTTTTTTTTTTTTTTTTTAAGACTTGGGGACAAGGGAGGCAGTAACCATTTTCATTATCCCTGCATGGAATAAGGAAAATAAATATTAGCGCCTGGGGAAAGGAGGTTCCTGTGTAGTCAGGGACCCCTGTACCCACAGTCCAAGGTCATTTACGCCACCTCATCCCACAGGTTCTGTGGGAGGAGTCCGGCTCGGCGTCCCTGAAGAGTGTTAAGATGCTGTACATAACACTCCATACTCCTGTTCTGAACTGAACTCGGCACGACAGTGCCGCTCAGTGGAGACAGAGGAGAAATAGCACAGAAGAGAAGCTTTGTTATTGTGACTAATAGCAAAACAGTGGAGCCCATTGCAAACCAGGGAAAACCTTTTAATTGTCACCAGTCTGCAGGACTGGGACAATAAGTAATCCATTGAGTGAATAAAGAACCCTGCATGGGTCTCTATACACTGACTGGCTGTAAGCAGAGAGGAGGGTCCTTTGTGCTAGGGACTGAGAGGTAGGTAAACAAAAGTTTTGTTTCGACTACCATACTCTTACTGATGACATGGGAAAAGCTACTGGGCAACAGAGATTTTCATTCTCCCCTGCGTGGGACAGAACTCAAACGTCTGCATTCGGGGGGAGGAGGACCGTGTGCCGTCACGGAACCCAGACCCCGTGGAGGGCTAGGCCCTCAACCCTATGTCATCTAACACACCCACTTCCCACAAGCCTTGTGGGGAGAGCTGTGTTCAGTGCGCTTGGGCGCAAGTAAGTGGTCTCCTTGAGCCCCACCATGTGGAAAAAACCACAGTCCGGGTGCCGCAGACCCAGGCCCCCTTCCACTGGTACAGTGGAGGGGAGAGCGGGATATACTGGGGCGCCGCCGACCCATTCCACTCCTTCTGCATGGAGGAGGGGAGAGAGGGGGTAGAGGCGGAGGTGGGCGGAAGGATGCAGGGTCCTCGTGGAACCGAGGACTTGCAAGACTCACTTGTAGGAGGAATACTGGGAGAAGAGCCTTCAACCCAATTCCTTGCTGAGCAACGGAGAAGCCTTGGGGTTGTACCGCCTGAGCGGAACTACCGGGCCGGGAGGGAAAGGTTCCATATCCGGGCACGTATCCGTATCCGCTAGACGCCGGGCCGGAAGGCGCGGAGTCACCGGCGGAAAGAGCGTTTCCGTTTCCGGTACGCTTATTTCCGTATCCGGTGGGGGACGAACACGTGACCTCCGGGCCGGAAGGCGCGGAGTCACCGGCGGAAAGAGCGTTTCCGTTTCCGGTACGCTTATTTCCGTATCCGGTGGGGGACCCAAGAAGCCTCGCTTGTTAATAACACATGCGACACACAACGTGGAGCCCGGGGGACAGGGTTCAACGCATAAGTAACATAATCCCCGGCTCGGGGAATTGTATTTACGTTTATAACCTGTGCTAAGGCCTTTATATGCTTCCTTGCGGGAAGACGAGGCCGACCCTGGGTGATATGTGTTGGCTTCTTCCCTGACGCTAAGACGTAGGGCACCAGTGGCGCGCTGGAGCCCCCAATAGGCGTCGTGGCTGCAGGCGGGAACCGGAGCCGCCGCTAGTCGCCCCCGGCGTGGGAGCGGCCGGGCGGACTAGCAGGCTCTCCTCCCTGGAACGGCGGAGCCGAACCGGCGGGAGAGAGGGCGAGGGCCGGCGTGTGGTCCCGTGAAGTTGCAGAACGCCAGCCGTAGGGCCCCAGCGGCGCGCTGGAGCCCCCGATAGGCGTAGTGGCTGCAGGTTGCAGCCCGGGGCGGGAAGCAGCGCTGTGGCGTACAGCGCCGCGAGCCCCGGAGGCAGAAACAACGTGGCGTCGTGGCTGCAGGCGGGAAAACACCACGCCGCTAGCCGCCCCCGGCATGGGAGCGGCCGGGCGGGCTAGCAGGTTCTCCTCCCTGGGACGGCGGCCAGCCGAACCGGCGGGAGAGAGGGCGAGAACCAGCGAGTAGTCCCGTGACGTTGCAGCCGTCCGCCGTAGGGCACCAGCGGCGCGCTGGAGCCCCCTATAGGCGTAGTGGCTGCAGGCTGCGGCCCGGGGCGAGAAGCAGCGCTGTGGCGTACAGCGCCGCGAGCCCCGGAGGCAGCAGAGTCCGGTGGAGGGAAACCAGGCAGGCCACAAGGCTAGTGGAGGCTAAGTGAAGGAAGCACAAACAGCGGGCACCGCTGCGTGCCCACAAAACTTGCCAGGAGAGGCCCGTAGCCCTGGTCGGCGAGACCAGGGCGGCGGGGACAACACGAGAAACCACCGGACAAACATTGGAAAGTCCTAGCCAGCTAGAAGTAAAGAAAATAGCGACACCCAGCTAGGGCGCGCTAGCAATCAGTGCCCTGGTGAGGGCCTTCTAGCATGAGGCTATCAACAAAGGAACGAGCAAGCAAGGCACTTGCTAACACTCGAAAGACTCACCACATGAAGCAGCCTGCGGGATCATCGAAGGAAATTCCGAGGGTGGGTGTCCTCACCAGCGATAAGTCTCCAGCATCGAGCACACTTCCAGGGGAACAAGGATAGCAGCATGCTAGCCGAGGGCCGTGGAACAGCGATAGCTTGAAGCTAGGCTAAGCTACAAGAGGCTATCGGACAATAACAAGCTCAGAGAAGAAGCTGGAAACTTACAGCGAGGAAACAGGTGAGAACGCCGAACCTGTTGGAACTGAAGAATAAAGACGTACAGGAGATATTCTATAAAGGCCAGTGGCCGACTTCCTAGCCGTCGCTTAGGCTAAACTTTACAGAAAATTATACTTATCTGGCTGAGTTCGCGATACTCTAGTTGCAGGCAAGCAGAGGTGCGGAAGAGGAAGTTATGATAGCCCGCAGGGCTTATATACACTCGGGGGCGGTGCCCTCGTTTGTGATTGACAGCCCTTCCGACAAATGATATTTCTCGTACGGGAGCTTATGAGTTTTACTCTGTTGCAGCGCCAGATGGCGCTGTTATCCCAATGGGGGACCTTGTCTGGAGGTATGACAATAAACAAATGTTTAAGAGCTACTGTAGGCTTATACATTTAGCTATCTGGGGCCCATGTGTCATGACATTCAAAGCATAAATGAGGATATTAAAACAATGTTACATTTAAAATTTTCAACAGCAATGGTAAACAGTACAATTCTGAACGTTAACCTGAACCCCACATACCTATTCTGAGGGGAATATTTGCCAAGGCTGTAGATTGCCTATGTTTGGATATATATAGGCCTATATAAGAGATGGTGTATAGATGGAAAGAAAGCAGTACAGTTCAACTCAAGTTTGTTTCACTAAGACTAGAGAGTGTAAGACTCTGATGAATTAACACTCAGTGTTTTGCAGCGTAGGCATATTCCAGTGATGGTGTATTGGCGAGGGGAGAGGCAGTGTGTATTCTCCATCCTACTACAGTACTTGTCAACACAGACATCTCAGGGGAAGCGTTCGAGACATCAAAAAGGTTTTTCCGTGTTCAAAGCTTGTCAGGATGTCGTTAGGCATTATGTCTACATACTTCACCTATCAACGAGATCACTTCCTGGTGTCACGGAGGGTTCCATCTTCTAAAGATCTCATAAGAGTCTTTATGGGCTTTGTGTAAAGGCTGCCGTAACCTAATGGATCATTTAGAGAGGCAAAGGTCTCGCTCGGTCTTGTGGAAATGGGTACAAACACGCAGCGTGTTCAACAGGAGCATGTCAGGATATTCTGACAAAGTGGTCCCTGGCTTCTGCGCCTGGGATGGAGTGACAGGTTTAGCTGGCGGGTATTTACATTGGAAATGTACTCTGTGCACGTGTGTTGTGTGTGTGTGTGTGTGTGTGTGTGTGTGTGTGTGTGTGTGTGTGTGTGTGTGTGCGTGCGTGTGCGTGTGCGTGTGTGTGTGTGTGTGTGTGTGTGTGTGTGTGTAGGTACAGTATATGATGTGTATATGACTTTATGGCACATTCTATACAGTATATCCAGATACTAGATTATTCTCCACCCATGTATTGCGCACACTATTGCTTCTAAAAAGATTACATTACCTCTCTTCTTTAACTGTACTAGTGCCTGCCTAGTGAATTTCATGTACAAATTTTGTATTAATTCTTTATGACATCCAGCATTATCATTATTATTATTATCTTGTTATTAGGTGGTAAATGTGGTCTGCGGACATGACACACCAATTTCGCTGCTTCTACCTAACTAGAGGTTCTAAATAAAGGAAAACAGTCCAACACTAGTTTTGGACATTAGAAAAACGTCAAGTCAGGCACTCGGGTAGTGCAGTGGTGCCGGGCCCACCACCATGGAGATTGTGCGTTCAAATCCACGTGCTGCAGCCGGCTTTGTCAAGCGTCTATACGCAAACACAATTGGCCCGTGTTCGGGGGATGAAAGTCAGGCAGGGAGGGTGATACGTGTCACTGCTCGTAATCCTACGGGCTGGGGGCGGCATCTGTCAGTATAGGGAGAGTTTGGAGGGAGGAGTAGGACGAAGGCTCTACATCCTCCCGGTGGGGGCTCCTCACTGGCAGGTGAGTCACAACAACAGTAGTCTCGCGTGGCCAGACTGTTGCCTCCGCGATTTGCAAATGCTGCCGGCATACAGTCTGGAAGACGGAAATTCTAATGATGAGTGCGAGATAAAGCGGATGTGACGCACCCGCTCCCTTGGTGCAGTAGCGATAACAAGTCCTACTGGAAACGTTATGTCTTCTTTCAATATTTTTTGGGGCGTTATTTGGTCTTTCTCTGGTGTTATTGGTGTTACTTCCATGATGTTTTCAAATGTTTTCTTAAAATATACACAAATAACAACAATATGCCACTCGAATGACTCTGTCGGTGCTAGTGTGTTTCTGTTATGTTTCCAATGGGACTACAGTAACGTGCAGCAGTGACTACTTCCGATACTTGCCATTCGGGAGCTGGCGTTCCAGACTCTATATAGTGTTCGGAGATTGTGGAATAGTTGACACACAAAAACCTCAAGTCCCTAGTCTGCCTCTCTCTCCTGTTCCCCTAGCATCCCCCCCCCCCCCCCCCCCACCCAATGTCTCTCACCTGTCCTCATGATGTCTCTCTCCTGATACTTTCTGGACCATGGGCAAATAAAAGGGCTGATGGTTATAAACGGATTCATTCCAAAATGACAAATCCACCACCTTAAAAACGAGACGCCCAATTTGTCAAAATGAAGCTGGCACATTGTGGAACATTATTCAGCTTATTAGCCAGAACCGTTGCTCTATAAAAGGTAACACATCAGATCATAATATGGCAAATTATATAGTGAGCCTCACAGAAAGGACGCGCATACAGTTAAAAAAGGACATACCGGTAGTTAAATAAAGGACATACTGTATAGTGAAATTAAATACTTCATTCAAAATCATAGAGACATTGTGGCAAGAAGGAAAACAACATGGTGAACTGATTTTTTTATGGGTCAACCGTAAACCTCTTAGTGAGTTTAGGGCAAAACATAGGAACAGTGGGAGCCTTTTGACTGGTTGATGAAATAACTTATTGGTTAAGTGACTGATTGTCATTAATACAGGTGTTTACACCAGTGGTTCCCAAACCTCTTAGCCTGTGACCCAAAAGGGAAATTAGACAATCGCCCGGGACCCAAGTCCACAACACCTTGATTCACGCTGCGCCGTGAGCTTGTGGAACTACAATTTTCATTCTTTCTTAAAACATTTTTCTTATGGAAAGGATTTGATTTTGAAATGTAATTTATGAAATACTTTTGATAACTGTCTGAATAGTTTTTCATTGAATAAATATATTTTCTTAAATGTAAGAAACGGAAAAAAGGTGACTCGCAACCCACATGTGGGTCCGCGACCCACTGTTTGGGAAACAATTCATATTAAGAGCACATAACAGTTTATCTTCTTATTTATCATGATTGTACAGTATAGTAGATATTATACAGACTGCACACTTCTGTCTGCCAGTTACAATTCATTCTGGTAAGCCAATGTCATGTCTTTTTGTCACAGTAAACTTTCCTGGTGTGTACCCGACAGGCTATTGACACACTGTCACAGAGAACATGGTTCTACACAACTTCAATATAATAACAACTAAAAGTGCTCTCAACGCAATGGTGTTAAGAGTGTGCAGGGGAGTAATGAGTGTCTCTTCGTGAGCGTGCGTGTGTGTGTGCGTGTGCTGTGAGTGCGTGCATGCCTTTCAACTTCAAGCTTCATGATTTAATGACTAATACCTATTCATGTTTTCAGTAAAAAAATAAAAAAAATACTAATACTAATATTTTCTTTTTGAGCGGTGGTTACACCATCTTCTAAGAGTGACTTTCTCCGTATGTGGGTTACAGTGCATGTTTGTCAGTAGCATGAGCTACAATACAGCTGGTGACCAAGTGGCGCTGTTGCGAGACACACACACACACACACACAAACACACAACCCTGAAATTAACTACTACTCACACACGGCCACGCACACACACGCACCAACGCTCACTTCAAACATGGTTTGATTTTTTAGAATTGTGCAGCCTTCATAGAATTGTTGTTAATTAACTAGGCTACATGAACCCTAGCATTCCTATTCTTGGCAAGTCATAATAGGAATAGAAATAGAAATATAGCACATCTTCAAGCTCACTCGTAGATTGTCTATTTTCAGCAAAGAGATTTGGTTTAGAGGGGGGGGGGGGGGGGGGGGTGCGACCACGCCATACACCAATGACGGACACTAGTCAATGAAGTATAGTAGGCTAGGCCTACATACAGTACATAGATGTGGTTCCCAGAACCCTATTCAAGAGCATAGGCCATAAAACAGCAGATTTACAAGCTCACAAGATATTTGGTGTAGAGGGAAACAAGTAGTCCAAGTACTGAGCCAACTCAAGTCTAGAGCATACTGTTTGAGCATTGAGAATTTTGACAGGGAATCTTTTTAAAAATGCTTTGAAATAGTAATAATTAAAAATTAACTTTAGGAAACAAAAAATAAAGGCATTTTTTTACTGTACTATAGCGACCCACCAATGGGCCCTGACCCAGAGTTTGGGAACCGGTGAGGGGTTTAATGCTAGGGTAGAGGGTTTAAGTGGTTAACCCCTCCCCCCTTAATATGGATACTGGGGTTCAAGTGGTTAAGTTGTTAACTGGCACGCATCTCAAATTGTGCAGCACATCCCAGTGTGAGCAGATGTTTACAGCCATCCATCCGTTTGCTGCATGCCTGCCATGATCTCCGCTGCTGCAGGTCTAAATGTCTGGCCCCCTCAGAAATAAAATGTCCATCCTCTTTGACCCTTTCATTGTGAGTTACTGGCACGGAGGGCCATTTAATTACATCAAAAACTTATCACTCAATTTTTTAATTACACTGCCTCTCTTATCACTGATTCGTTTATGGCTTAGTGCCATCTAGAGGACGATTTGGGTTGCAACCTGGAGCAGCCACTGTCATGTCATTAAACACTGTGAAGATTTGCCTCTGAAACGGCTAGAATGACAGCTTACACAACCATGAATCATGAATCAAGGCTGTTTACAATCTAGGTTAAGCGGGATGGTTTCCACGTAGTTTATGACCTAAATGTCCTATTTATCAAAAGGGGGGGAAAAAGAGGAGGCTGATAAATTTGTCCTTTAAATATTTTATAAAAGTCATGAAAGGATGACTGAAGTGGTTCCCGTCCCGGTGGAATGTCATTTTTAAGTGTCTCACGCTGAAAAGCATATGAGCTTCCTGCTCGCTGGCATTAAATTGACATTAAGTATGTCTCATAAAGGAGAAAGCATCCGCTTCAACAGTCATCTCAATCTCTGTCTGATTTAGTTGTTGCGTCTGTTGACCACCGTGTGATGCATGCATTTTTACTATGCCTCGCTGTCGGGCATAAACCTTTCTAAGACTTTTCATTGGTTGAATATTTATTAACCCCACAGGCAGACATTAACACTTTCAACCCCGGTATCCCTATTTTGGCCATGCCATAGTCGAACATTTAAACATTTATTAATATTTTTAATAATTTGTCAAATGTGGTGCATTGTGAATGTGTAGCTACAGTATGTTTGTTACTTTTTTCGCGACACTGTCAAACAACTAATTATTAAATGAGGCACTGAATTATGAAAAAACTGATGAAATATGGAAATACAAGGTGTCTGCCCAATAACAACGTATGGTATTTGGGGAGTTGAGAATGTACATGTCACAGCTAGTTTGAGATTCAGTTAGATTGAGAACAGGAGCGCTCGTTTTTGTGCACAAGGTGGAACAGGCGGTGCCTCCTTCGGGGAACTAGGAATAATTTGACTGAGGTTAGGGTTATAATTAGGGTTAGGTTTAGGCATAGTTTTACTGAGGTTAGGATTAGGGTTAGATTTAGGCACAGTTTTACTGAGGTTAGGATTAGGGTAGGTTTAGCCATAGTTTTACTGAGATAGGGTTAGGGCGGGGGTCAGCAACCCGCGGCTCTAGAGCCGCATGCGGCTCTTTAGCGCCACCCTAGTGGCTCCCTGGAGCTTTTTCAAAAATGTATGAAAATGGAATCGTTTTAACGATTTTTTTATCGTCACTGTCGGGCAGAAACCTTGTATCTCCAAGTTTCAAATTTGTATGTTTTTTTCCCCCCGCAAAGTAAAGCCCTGCTTCATCATACAAGACTGACGCACAAAAGTAGTGAAAACAGCAGATCTACAAGCACACAACGCCTCGCGGTGCAAGGCGTTGTGTGCTTGTAGATCGGCTGTTTTCACTAGTTTAGTTCATTTTTTAAATGATAAATAAAACGAAGTTTTGGACATACAAGGTTTCCACCCGACAACGACAATATATAAGACTTATAATTTTTTGCGGCTCCAGACACATTTGTTTTGGTTTTTTTTGGTCCAATATGGCTCTTTCAACATTTTGGGTTGCCGACCCCTGGGTTAGGGTTAGGCATAGTTTTACTGAGGTTAGGATTAGGGTTAGGTATAGTAGCATTCACCAGCGTGGGACCAATGCATGGGCTTCTTCCACATCCAGGTGAACTTCTTCCACATCCAGGTGAACTAAAACAAGCGCTCTTACCCCAATCTAACTGAGTTACCCAAACTAACTGTAACATATACATCTAGCCATATGATGAATCCCATTTTCCTGGTGCTAAACTACAGTTGCATTCTGGCACCATCAACAGGAGATAATTGTTTGGGGAAATCAGATTCAGGGACTCAGCATGCAGCCATGCACTGTAGGTATTTGTGTTAGGTATTTGTGTTGTTAATTCATTAATCCAGGTAAAAGACAGCATAAGTGCAAGAATAGGGGAGCTGTTAAATGATTACCACAGTGCTAATACAGGATACACAGTAAAATCCTTAATTTATCCATTTGTATAAATCGTCGTGGTCGGGTGAAAACCTTGTATGTCCAAAACCGTTTTGCATTTATCATTTTAAAAATGGTTTAAACTAGTGAAAAAACAGCCGATCTACAACGCCTCGCGGTGCGAGGCGTTGTGTGCTTGTAGATCTGCTGTTTTCACTACTTTTGTGCGATGGCCTTGTATGGTGAAGCAGGGCTTTACTTTGCGAAAGAACGTACAAATGAAACTTGGAGATACGAGGTTTCCACCCGACAACGACGAAATGTAACCAAATGGAGACTTAAGGGTCATGCAGACACTTCTACAAGGGCTATAACTGTATACAGTTAAATACGGGATAAATGCACACAAGGGATGGCTTCATAAATGGCGACCACAAGGCCAAATGGATCCATCATGTTGCTGTGATGTGATCATGTCTCTTTGACTGCTCTTTCTGTGTCTGTTGTGTCTGAAGTGTCTGTTGTTTTAGATCCTGTGGTTATAAGAAAACAGCAGCTTCAGCTCCGAGGGGGCAGGCAGCCAGGAAGTCAAGTAAGAGGCGTCTCCCCTGCTTTGGGCGACTTTTTACTCACACGCAAACACATGTGGAGGCTGGTCATGGGGAGGTAGAGGGGGGCTCCTCCCCTGCAGGTCATGTTACCCGGAGCAGCCAGGGGCTAACCACTACCATCTGGCTCGCTCTCTCCACTGTTCCCTGCTTCTTTGGAGGGTTTCAATGGTTTCCACATGGCACCCCGCCATCTCAGACATAACCCCTTTAAAATATTCACTATACGTCCGTGTGGATGCGAGCGCACAGCACACGCACGCCCACACACACACACACGGACAGGCACGTTTGTGCACACGCACTCACTAGACACGCGCTGTACACATCCATGTATGAAGACACACGCACACAAACACACAGACACCCATGAGTGCACACACACACACACACACACACACACACACACACACACACACACACACACACACACACACACACACACACACACACACACACACACACACACACACACACTATATATTTACATCACTTGTAGGGACATTACATAGACTTCCATTCATTTTTATGCAAGTCCTGTGGCCTTACCCTAACCTCTAACCTCTATCCCTAAACCTAACCCTAAAACTAAACCTAACAGTTACCCTAACCCTACCCCTAACCCTAAACCTAACCTTTGTGGGGACCTACTATTTTGTCCCCACACGGTCAGAGGTCCCCTGCAGGTGACTATGTGAATATGCGTTTAGTCCCCATAAGTATAGCTATACAAACTCACACACACACACACACACACACACACACACACACACACACACACACACACACACACACACACACACACACACACACACACACACACACACACACACACACACACACACACGCACACACGCACACACACACACACACACACACACACACACACACACACAAGCACGCGTGTACTTGACCTGTAAGCGCACACAGACAAGTGCATGGAGGCTGTGTGCACAAACACACTCATGTGTACACAGACTACACACACATTATGCAAACACGTGAAGTGCACGCTCATATACAGACGTGCACGCTAACAACCAGGGTTTGAGGGGGGATGGGAGGAGCAGAGAGGAGGGGTTCTTTAATCAGGAAATTCACCTCCGGGGGGGGTTTGTGTACCGAACAAGAGAACACTCTTCTCTCTGCCTCGCAGCAGACAATTCATCTGTGACGCCACACTCCTGTCAATAAGGCTAATGCTACATCACGTTTACTATGGGTAGCTCCCAGGGACGTGCTGGGCCCCTGATTCAGCCCAGGAAAAAGAGTTGGAGAGACCCTCATTGCGCGAGAGATCTCTCTCTATAGCGCTGCTGCTACTCAAAGATTTGCCATGTCAGATCATGACAAGTGACAAGCCAGTGGGCCAATTATTGTACATGAGTATTTATCATTTTAAAAAAGATTTAAACTAGTGAAAACAGCCGATCTACAAGCACAACAACGCCTCGCACCACGAGGCGTTGTGTGCTTTTAGATCTGCTGTTTTCACTACTTTTGTGCAACGGCCTTGTATGATGAAGCAGGGCTTTGCTTTGCGAAAAAAAAAAAAAAATGAAACTTGGAGACAAGGTTTCTTCCCGACAGTGACGATTTACTTTGTTGGCCGCCCAGCCCCCAAAATGGAACGAAGGCCATTTTATTTTCATTTTTTTTTCCTAATGGCCGGCCTGGACCGGCAAGGAATGAACCGGCCGTTCGGGAGTTGGCCCGCTTTTCCCAATGGCCAGCACGTCCCTGGTAGCTCCATCTGTTATGAGGGCACTCGCGTAATGATACCAAATCACAACGGTGTTTGAGATCATATCTATCTATTCATCTGTCTTACACATACACGCACACAGACGCTCATATTATTAAGCTCAAGTTCAAGTGAACGGGAGAGTCAATAACCGTCGTCAGAATCTCTGAAAAACGGTGGGGGCCAAAGTGGGGTCTTGGCAGTAGTGCTTTGGGGGCCGGACGGGGCCGGACGCCGTGTGGCCGGAAATATTTCCCCACATGCACACGCACGGACGGCACCGGTGCACGACCGTGTAAACGCGTGCATACCCCCCCCCCCCCCCCCCCCCCCCGCGAGAGCCGCGACAACCCCCCACCCCGCGAATCCGCGATAACTACAAGCAATACTTTAATCAGTGGCTACTACTAGGTTTCTAGTGGTGAATGTGTGAGCGTCCTCAAGCCTCTATTCATATGGATATATAGCCTACTTAGGTTTCCAGCTGTGACTGCATGTGCATGTGTCGATGTGTGTGCTGTGTCCTCATACATGGCTCCATATTACTGTGGTATTTAGTGTTAGTTTGAGATTCGTTCAAGGCAAACTTTGTTTCTCTATCCTACTGCAGCGCTGTATTTTCTAAATGAATTTAAAGAAAGTAGAACATAAAATCTTAAGTAACAATGCAAATGTAAAGACTAGAAAACTATTGTTTTCCCACCATTAGATCTGCGGACATCCTTTCTATCTAAATAGCCTCTAGAGGCGCGTGCACGCGCGTGCACGTGACGTCAATAAATGACCGTCCGCCCGGAAAAAAAAATCCCAAAGCACCACTGGGTCTTGGGACCCCCAAGGGTCATTGCGAGGGTTCCAGGGGGTCCCCACAAACAGTCCAAACACTATTCTTTTTTGATAGAATAGATCAGCTGTTTTTGGGGTCCCTGGCACAAAATCTTTTCAAATGGGGGTCTGGGGCCAAGAAATACCTTAAAATGTCCACTCGTCTACAGCAGTGGTTCTCCGACCTTTTAGGTCAAGACCCAAAAGAGAAATTAGACGTTTGCCTGGGGCCAAATCGGATATTTTCACTACTTCTTAATTATATATAGACCTATTCTTAATTTATGGAATTTCTTAGATGAGTTTGTTTGTTTGTTTTAAAATATTCTTTAAAAAAAAATATTTTCTAAAAAGAATGGAGGAAAAAAAATTAAAAATGTTACTTGAAAATCTGTCCGTGACCCTCAAATGGGTCCCGACCCACTGTTTGGGAAACAGTGGTCTATACAGTAGGCTGTGACACACAAAAGAAACATGGGCTATTATTAAGCCCACTCTACACATTACACAAAACAAAAGCATCAGTGTCACCTGGGCTGACATGCTATCTGGCTCCGGCTGCAACACCTAACATGCGATAATCTTTGATCAGCTCAAACCCTTACAGCGATAAACACAGCGGGGGATCCCCATGGGCAATCACTCTAACGTTGGCATCATGGGAGCTAATGTATGCGCTGGAGTCTTGACTACGCCGCAGGGCCTCACGTACACACACACACACACACACACACACACACACACACACACACACACACACACACACACACACACACACACACACACACACACACACACACACACACTAGACTAGATGAATTGCAATGCCACCAAGTATAAATACACATCATCCACTGTAAGCCAGACCGCTCCTATTAACCCATTTAGGCCAATTGAATGCTTTAGCTATTGAAAAATAGCAGATATACAAGCTCACAGCGCGGCACCGAGTGCCGCGCTGCGAGCTTGTAGATCTGCTATTTTTTGAAAAAAGTCGTGAAAATGTGTGCAAATCTTTGAATATATGTATTTTTTAAAGCGAACGTTTGTAACTCAAATATTTGCTCCTGGGGGGGGGGTCCCTGATACAATATTTTGAGATAGGGGTTCCGTGGTCAAATACATATCATTTTGGGGGTCCTTCACATGAAAAGGTTTCAGAACTACTGACATAGTAGTCTCTCAAGAACAGACTAACTGAGCTCCAGTTAAGTGAAAAGGACCTTTTCTTTGACGATGGCTAGCCAGATTGCTGACAAACATATAGGTTTTTCAAAAAACCTTAGAAGGATTCAAAAGACACTTATAGAATCGGGTCAAAATTCAAATTTTCACGATTTTTCAAAAATAGCAGATCTACAAGCTCGATCTGCTATTTTTCAATAGTTAAAGCATAAAATAATGATACACAATAATGTGTACCCGTTCCAAATGGATTAATCCTCGCTGCAGTGATTTATTGCAGTGGGCTCCTCAACGGCCCACCCCATACCGTGGCCAGCCAGGAGAAATTGCAGAGTTTAAGACGGAGACCCAGTAATTGTTCTATAGTCTATTTATGTGCATTGCTAAGTGTGAATATATGAGTCAGCAACAAGAAGTTTTTTATGCAGCGCCGGACGAGGCTGTAAACATCTACGTTACCTGCTATAATCAAACTGCTAAATTTATGTTTTTTTGTGGGGGGGTTTTGCCCCCCCAACTCCCCCACCTTCTCGCTTTTGAAGGTTTGTAATTTGCCAAGGTGAGTGGCCAGGATGCAAAGCAATCTTCTGCGTTCTGTGCTGAGGAATCGGAATGTTACAGTGTTTGCAGGTAGGTACAGTAGGTGTTACGGTGTCTTGCCGTGTGCAGCATGACAGTACCCATTCAGTTCCAAGAATGAACTCATCCATTTGATTAACAGAGTGGTTCTTGTTAAAATAAATATATATAACATTCGGCCCTGTGTCGTTGAGGGTTATGAATGAGTGCCATCTAGTGGTGGGATAAGATATGACAACTTCACATAATGGGATCCTTAATATTGATACATAAATTGAGTGTAATTTCTATGTAGTTTATATATGGGAACTAAAATAAGTAGTTTTCATTTAAATCATTTAGTAATGATGATTATAATTGTATAGTAGATTGTTAACTCCCTAAGCCTCTTTTCCTCATTTGGTTTAGTGTTCTCAAAATTAGGGTTTGTTTTTGGTTTTGCAATAATTTACAGTATTTTATAGTCTTATTAAGTTGGCAATACATTGTATAGATATTTTCCATATAGACTAACCATAAATCCACAGCTTTGATTCCTGCAACACCAATTGTGTCCATCAACAGCTGTGCGTTCCACAACATACTGTACAGAATCTGTGGAAAACAGTCAGAGAAAAGAAAGTCTCATCAAGTCGAGTGTCCAAATTCAAAGCTTAATACAACATATATTCCTTTATTTTGATGATTTATTATGGTAAGTGTGATACAAATACAGAGAGATTACTACCGTAATAACTAGACAATGCACGATCAACTCGTTGACGCGAACACACAGGACTAAGGCAGGGGCACTTGAACTAGTGCAATGTTTCTCAACCTTTTTTCTGCATGGGCACACTTTTCATGTCCCAAGAATCCATGGGCACACCAACATAATACGGGGTGTAAATATCGTCACTTTCGGTAAGAAACCTTGTATCTCCTTAGTCGTTTACTCCTTGAAAACAGCAGATCTACAAGCACACAACGCCTCGTGTGCGAGGCGTTGTGTTCTTGTAGATCGGCTGTTTTCACTAGTTTAAATCATTTTTAAAATGATAAATACAATACTGGCTTTCAAGCAGTTTCAAGGGGCACACTTGACCCTTCTCAGGGGCACACCAAAGATGGTTGAGAAACACTGAACTAGTGTACTGGTATACAAACATACAATGAGGCCAAATCACTCTAGAACAGATTGTCCGTTTGTTAGAAGACAGCGGCTTATTTCAACATCGGGTTCCTTTCACAGTAGGAGAGGCTCAGAAAACAATACAAACATACTATTACACACAGACACATGTTACATACATCATGTACTACTTCTGTACATGTGGAAAACTACAGGCACAATATTGTTCAATATTTCTTTTTTCCCCCAGGTGGGTTTATGTGTTTTAAGGCTTCCCACCATTCTCAAACAATGAAATGTCACAACCGAATGGAAACTAATTTTCTGTGTTTCATTCATATAAAAGAATAAACATTAAATCACCCACTTAAGGCACGGTCACACAGAGTTTAATTCTACCTATGAGGGTGGATTCTGCCAATGCTCTTCAACGGGAACAGAGCGTGCAAATGAAGCCGGCCCCATAGAGCATCGCAGTTTAAGCTCACTCTGGTGTCGGAAGCGTTTTCCCCATGCATTTCATCCATAGACATTTCATAAAGTATTTATTTAAACGTCTTTTAAGCCTCTGACAAAGCCACCCCGGCTGGTGAGGAATCATGACAAAAAAACACTATTTTTTGCATGCAACGATTAATTAGAAAGCTGAAAAAAAGACAAGGGTACAACTTGTATCCTCGTCTTTTTTCTTTTTGCGGGGCTTAAACTGCGATGCTCTATAGTTAGAGTTAAACTTCAGTGTGACCGTACCCTTAGACTGGTTTGATGTGTGTTTCTGTAACGTTTCAACGTTAAGAAGCTCTAGAGTTACTTTAACACTCACCAGGTAATTTAGTCTAGTATGTTTTAACTGCTTTTTTTTCTTCTTTCTTTTCCCTCGAAACCAGCCATTGTAAACCACAGCTAGATGGCACTGTGCGGCTGCTTTTGTAATGCTTTTCTGTATGTGAATGAGGCATAAGGAGAAGATTCTCCTGCATCCCCATTCTCTGGCACCCCTCCTGTCTCACTCTCTATAAGGCTAAATACTTTGTCAAATGACCATGTTATACAACAAATCTTCTGTTGAAAATATGTTGTTCTTGGCATGCGACGCTGTCGGTCAACAAAGTGTAAATTTTCCTTAAATCACTATCTCACCTCCTTCCAAACTCTCCCTCCACTCCTCTCTCCTTCTCTCTACCTCTGTTTCGTTGCCTCCTTCTCCCCGTCTCTCCCTCTCTCCTTGTCTATGTTTTCCCCGCCATCTCTCTCTCCACCTCCCATCTCCATAGAGGCGTGTTGTTTACTGCGTGGCCACAGATTTGGTCTCTCCTCCAGAGGTCAAGAGCTGCATCAGACTGCCAGAGGCGGGCCGGTCCACCCCACAAGCCCAGCCGAAGAACATCCTGGAGCCAGAGAGTAAACCAGAGGCGTCAATTGGGTATGGCAAGCTATGGCAGCTGCCATACCTTGGCTACAGGGGAAAATAATAAAATGTTCTGTAATCGTGCCTGTTGCTAAGGTATGGCAACATGCCATATCTTAGCTTTTTCTGAACTGACGCCGCAGAAGTAAACAAGTAAAATGATAAAAAAAATATATATAAAAACTAGACCAAGATAAAAAGATAGATTCACAACCGAGCTGTTCTTTTGTTTACAAACACTGCATATTCCAATTTTTTCTTAGAAATGACTGTAAATATATATATATATATATATATATATATATATATATATATATATATATATATATAATATATATATATATATATATATATATTTACTTTAAGACGGCACATTTTGTTTCTAGAGCCTGGAGTAGAAGACAGTCTCAGCTTTTCAAATAGTAGCTTGAGTGTTAAAGTTGGTTATTTGTTTGATCATTGTTTGTGTGAATTATGTCGGTGAATTATTTTTTGTTAAATGAAATGTAAAAGTGTCCTGTAAGTCCATATGGGCTGGGCTTCCTTGGAAGCATGACACTTTAATAAAGAAAAATCAATCAATCAATCAATCATATAAATTGAAATGGTACTAAATGTTTTACAGGAAATCCAGAAGACAAAACAAATTCTATTTTTGTAATTATTTTTTACTGTCACTTTGTTGTTTCCAAATGAAGTCAGTGTGTCTGTCTCAATGGAAGTGATGACTTAATTGTAAGTGATTCATTATTCATAATAGTCTTTATGATCACAGCTGGCTCCTAATCCATCTGGAAATTGGTGTCGTCATGGGTCATCAAAGCCACAATGTATTATTTAAGCGGAAAACAGTAGTAGTAGTAACAAGATACAATAAATAAGCAGATCACTTGTTTGCTTATAACTGAACATAACTAGAGACAAAACCAGCATCATGTGTGGATCCATTTTGCCATCTTGTGGTGAAATAGTGACATTTCACTGTCTTCACATTTTTATGTTGTATACTTATGTTTTGTCACATATTATATATAATTTACACTCTGTTGAGCAGAAGGTATGCTCATCCATTAATCTGATTGTTATTGTAAATTATGGTCGACATAGGGCTGTCACAATTATGACATTTTACACAACGATTAATTGTCACTCAAATAATTGCGATTAACGATTTCATTGTGTTTTTGTTGTTGACAATTACATTTCTTGTAGGCTTTGAAGTTGCACATGGCAGATATGACACGTAACCTAAATATAAAAAGAAATGACTGACATATTTGACAACTTTATACTAATAAAAGAACGTTGATAGTGGAAATAGACGATCTACAAGCTCACAACGCATCGCGATGGGACACATTGTGAGCTTGTAGATCTGCTACAGTATTTCCACTATTTTTGAAAATGTTTTAACATGTAAACGACAATGACAAAATAAATTACGATTATGTAAAAACTATTCTGAAACACGTAACAGCGATGACGTCAACAACACTCACTCTACGATGTAGTCCAGTGGGGTCCAGGAACCAAAGTCTGCGTCAGGCATGAATTTCCTGTTCATTGGCGTATCCAAGGTAACCCTGTCAAATGAAGCCAGATGACAATCAGCAAGCAGCTCTGGCTAAGCGGGGAAGAGAGGAGAGAGAGGAGAGGAGAGGAGAGGAGAGGAGAGGAGAGGAGAGGGGAGGGGAGGGGAGAGGAGAGGAGAGGAGAGGAGAGGAGAGGAGAGGAGAGGAGAGGAGAGGAGAGGAGAGGAGAGGAGAGGAGAGGAGAGGAACGGCTAGCAGACTGCAGCATTTCACACTGTGTAATTGGTACCATGCAAAATATAATAACATAAATATTTATATACAGTAACATTCTTCAACTGACTCAGAGACATATATGATTAAAATTTTGTTATTAAAACAACATTTTAAGGTAGGCTTTATTAATGTTGTATAAGCTACTGTATACTATTCATACACACATGCGCACACACACACACACATATGTACGTATGTATGTTATTATGTCATGAATTAAATACAGAGGGCTTCCAACGTAAAAAAGACAAGTCTTATTGGGATGTTCCTTTTATGCAGGGTGTTTAACTGTACTTGTACTGTACTACATTTCAATTGTATTGACTATACGTGTACTGTTCTCATTTTTGTCTAATAAATCAATCAAT
This sequence comes from Nannobrachium achirus, assembly GCF_963921795.1. NCBI lineage: Eukaryota > Metazoa > Chordata > Actinopteri > Myctophiformes > Myctophidae > Nannobrachium > Nannobrachium achirus. The sequence continues at coordinate 50,127,275 of NC_137824.1, read as the reverse complement.
CAATCAATCAATGTATGTATGTATGTATGTATGTATGTATGTATGTATGTATGTATGTATGTATGTATGTATGTATGTATGTATGTATGTATGTATGTATGTATTGTATGTATGTATGTATCATGTATGTATGTATGTATGTATGTATACATACATACATACATACATACATACATACCGGTACATACATACATACTACTGCTCAAGCTGTGGACAGGGGTTTGCTGTAGCAGAAATGCAAGTCATGGGGCTAATGCTGACCAGATGTGACAGCTAGCTGGAGGGGTGGACTCCATTCAGCGAGTAGAGCACTGGGAGATACACCCCCCAAACATACTCCAATACTCGCTTCTCATGATGACAATGCACAAATACTGGTCTACATTAAGTGAACAAATCAATAAGGCTATGACGTAATATTAAAGTCATACCATGTGCCAAAACGTTGGTTTCCATTTCTCTATGTCCAGAATAAAATATTGTCAATTTGGCTATCAGTGTGTGCGGCCACCTTATTGTCTCTTGAAAACTATCTTTTGTGTAACTATTTTATGCTTTAACTATTACAAAAATAGCAGATATACAAGCGCACAGCGAGGCCCCGCGCTGCAAGCTTGTAGATATTGACCCGATTCTATAATGACTCCTAAATCCTAACAGGTTTCTGAAAAACCTATGTTTCTATGTCAGTGGTGCTCAAACTTTTTCATGTCAAGGACCCCTAAAATGATATGTATTTGACCACAATATTTATTTCAAGAGACCGCCCAGGAGCAACATTTTTGTTACAAGTGTTTGTTCGCTTTAAAAATACATATATATATAAAGATTTGGAGATTTTCTCAACTTTTCAAAAATAGCAGATCTACAAGCTCTGCAGTGCTGTGAGCTTGTATATCTGCTATTTTTCAATAGCTAAAGTATAAATCAATCAGTCACATGGAAGAGACATACAGTGTGCAACCTCCAGTGAGTGATTAAATATTCCTCTTCTACCTCTTCTGCCGTAGCACACTTTTTTACATTATACATTATACATGATCGTACTATAGGGACACGTGTTGCATCTAATATTAAGGCGCTGTGCTTTTTATCTTTGCTCACTTTACTACTGGTTGCTTCTTGCTATGTTAGAGTGAACATGGCTAAAGTGAACAAGCCATAAGCAAAATCATGTGTGATTATTTGACTTGAGACTGTCTAGTGGCGAGTATAAATTTTGGATAATTCAAAATGTCAATTTAGAATTAAGACACACTCAAATCAGCAAAAATCGGATGAACAACTGAATATGACACTATTATTTGTATTTATTATATATATATGAAACCTAGCGTCTCTATTATTATTACTATGATTGATTGTTTTAACATTGACATTGCATTATGTTCAAAGTCAGATTTATGAGCACCCCACTAAGTCAAAGTTCTTGCATGTGCAAACTTACTTGGACAAGAAAGCATGTTGTGAGATGTGTTCGAATCGTGCTCTGTTGGACCTATGCTGCATAGCATGCACGCAGTACTCACGGTAGTATAGCCACAGCGGTGGCTCCAGAGGGAAGACCACTGTCCTCTCCAGCTAGGCTCTGACACAGCTGATGCACAGCAGCTTTAGCCATGCCATAGCCCACCATGCCTAAGGATACAAGACACAATGTTGTATCTTATTGTTCTGAGGGAATCTCTGCTTGTGGACAGCCGTGGACAACATGTAACATTATGTGAATGTGAATAATAACCCCTTTGAATGGGTCCCAGGAGTGGGGAGAGATACAACATTTGTTGACTTTTTAATCAATCTATAGCAGTCAATCATGCAACACACCTGCCTTTCACCACACTATCACACTGTTACACATATGATGGCTTGGACAGATAGGATACTTAAACATAATCTTGTAGAATATGAATGGCTAATCGTTGATTCATTGTTTGTATGTTATTTGTGCCCTTAAAGGAGTAGTTCACCACTTTTCAACCTGTCTTCATATAATAGGTCCTCACTAATGTTCATAATAAAATAGCACAATTTTTTTCTATTCAGTCTGGGTCTCATAGGAGAGCTGTCAAATCCTTCCTACCGGTGACATCATCGTTTGACAAAAAATAATAATAATAATATTTTTGAAAACAAAAATAAGATTTTTTTATTATCACGAGAACAATGGCTTCCACTTTAACATTGCAACTTTTCCAGGAATAGAAAGCCTGCAGTTTCTATTAGCTTGCATTTCCCATTGATGATGTCACCGGTAGGAAGGATTTGACCCACCCACAGCTCTCCTATGAGACCCAAACTGAGTAGAAGAAAATTGTGATATTTTATCATGAACATTAGTGAGGACCTATTATATGAAGATAGGTTGAAAAGTGGTGGAGTGCCCCTTTAATTATACATTGAAGACAGAATCAGCAACTCTTTATTGCCAAAATATTCAAACAAGGAATTTGTTTTAGTGACAGCCGAACGTTATACTTTTAACCAAAAGTACCTGGATTAACAGCACACCACACATAATGCAACAAGATATTGCACACCATCCATCCAGACAGAAGACTACGTTAGACAGCAGACAATACTCTTAGTCCATTTAGACTTGAGGCCGATTCTAAAAACACCTTGTAAATCCTGACCCAAGTTTACAAAAAAAAAATAATAACTTAAAAATATGAATTATAATGTTGCTATATACTCTACCATATATAACAACTACACACAATAAAAGGTGTCCCGGCGGATTGAAAGGTATAACAACATAGGTGTTCCAGATCTAAACGGATTAAAATAAGACATTAGAGAACAAGTGTAGATCAGATTAGAAGTGTGTAGTAGATTAGATTAGCTCTGATTAATTAGCTTCAAAACAAACCCTGGTGCTTCTTGTCTTGTATGTAATGTTTGTCTATGCTTTACACACCAATCTATTCCATAGCCCCAGGCTAGGCTTAATTGTGTGAATGTTTTGTAGTTAAAAGCATCTGGAATCAATATGTAGCCATTTTCCATTTAGACAGGGTTTTAAAAGAATGCAAAGATTGTCTCCCACCCCCTCCACCAATCACATGACAGACAAGCTAAGCGACATTTGAAGAATTGGCCAATGGGAGAAAGGGGTGGTGTGTTTTCCTCAAGTTTTTTATTTATTTCTATTCTCAGTTTTCTTCTCTTTTTTGCTAGGCTTTAGATTTCTTTGAGACAAAAGTGGAGAGTGCAAGGAGGCAAAAATCCAAGGCAAAAAAAATTTAAAAAAATGAGGAGGGAGAGCACTGTGACTGTAGAGTACATACATGATGGGTCACATCATAACCATTTGAATACAGGCAGGTGTGGTACGGGTGTGGTCTGTGATAAATACATCAATCAACTATCAATAAAGGCATAAAAGCCAAAAAAAAAAGAAAAAGAAAGAAAAGACCAAAAACTTATGAGTGGGGTTGTGTGAGTCAATATACACATGCACACATATACATACTGTACACTTTAGACACATACATACATATACACAGACACACATACTGTACCTGCAAACATGCACAGCATACACATTGTTCATTTGCCAAAACAAAAGATGTTTGAAAGCATTCAAAGTATTATTATGGAATGTACAGTGGTCTTCCTCCTCAATTGCACACACGCACACACACACACACACACACACACACGCGCGCACGCACACACACACACACACACACACACACACACACACACACACACACACACACACACACACACACACACACACACACACACACACACACACACACACGCACACACACACACACACACACACACATATATGTTAATATCAGTGAAGAGGAAGGAATGATAGAAGACACATTGACACAAGAACCGTTAACCAGTTTCAACCTGGGGTCCCTATTTCAAACCTTTTACACAATTTTCAAAAATTGCATTGACCTTGTAGATCGGCTATTTGTGACATCTGTCTCTCAGAAAGGAGAGTTGACGTGAATGTTGTCTAAATAAAGTTACTGTGTAGAGTCAGAATACAATAAAATGACCCACAAATGACCAGTCTAGAATCTAGACGTCTGATCCCTGCCTAAACACCCGTCTCTGAGCTGATCAGGTCAGGTGTGCTTAAGACCTTGCTTTTTCAGGGCTTAAGTGCTTAAATGAACCTGAAACTGAAATTTGTATTGTAGATTGTACATCGCTGCCAGGACTCACTTTAGATTGTATGAGAAGAATTGGCCAAATCGTCAAATATTAAAGACAGAAATTGTGAAAATAGACACAATTGCTCACAACGCGTTGTGAGCATGTAGATCAGCTATTTTCACACTATTACCGTGTTATACAAAATGTAATGCCTCAATTCGTGGTGCTCGTCAGGGTGGGCGGGTCCTGAGTTAAAAAATGATTATTTTGGGGGGCGCGGCCTGAAAAGGTTGAGAACCACTGGACTAGAGGTTTGAGACACCTTCTGAGGATCAAGCTGAATTCCACATCATACATATTAGGCCACAAGGTCACAAGGTCACTCACATGGTTTGTTAACCCTCACTTGACTTGAAAACTTTAAAATCTCCTTTTCCAGCAAGACACAACTCTACCATTATCCTGCAGGCTAAAATCCTGAGTGTGGTGACTCTGACCCTTAAATTACTTACTTTATTGTTTGCAATGTCTGATTGAAAGAGGCTGATTCTACTGTTGTCATAGAGTAGCTATGAAGTCACTCAGCTAAATGCCAAAACAATGTAAACGTTGAAAAATTATATAAAAAGTAAAACACAATTTAAGTCAATCTATGTTGCCGTTATTCAGTCAGTATCTGTCAACGCAATCTCCGCCCCTGCTTTCCTCAGCACAGATGATCTGGTCTTTCATTAGATCAACATTCCTGTTTGCTCAACATGTTTGATCAAAGCCTACCTACTGAGGGGGAGGATCAGTACAGAATAGCTCTGTCTGCCCCTGTACTTCTCTACTATGTCTGTTGGGACATAGTAGGCTATGTCCTATGTCAGGCCTTTTCCAATATTTGTCTTTGAACGTTTCCTTGTGTGACTTGGTATTAAAGCAGAATTTGTCCTCATGAATTTGGGGTAAATAATAAATACACAAGAATTAACATGTTTAATGCCAATTGAATTTCTTAACTATTCCAAAACAATCAGCCCTGGGCCCCTGGCAATGGTGCAGGTGTTCCTACTTCTACGTAATGTCCAGTTCCTTAATCTGGTTTAACTACTGGATGGGAAAAGTCACATTAAGAGCAGGTTACTGTATCACACCATTTACTCTCTAAGCAGACTCATTTACTAACATTGCCTCGATCCCATCATGTCAGAGCACAAAGCGTTTACCCCCTTTGTACTGTGAAGATTCACATGACATCAAAACATCACTAAATGGAAGTGTGTACATGGGAGTAGGAGCTCAGGCATGCTCTCAATTTGAACAACACTACACCGTGTCCTTTAACTGGGTCCACATGTGAGGGGGATAATGTGGTGAATCCACTATAGAACTGCTGAGTCATCCTCCGCTCAGGTCCGTCAGCCAATGGGATTGTCAGCTTGTGCTGTGACTGCTGAGCGAGAGGGTTTGTATTGTATTGCTGTATACTGTATTGTAGGATCTAAGCACAACATCAGTGTATACTGTATAGCCAGCATGGTTAGCCTGGCCTTGGTCTGTATCCCACCCCACCCCACTTCGCCCCTCATGCACTATATATTATATGTAGTGTGTTCTGTCTTGTGTATATTAGGTGCATTTGCTACAAAGCACAATGACTTTCCTGAGTGTATTTAATGAGCAAAATGCATAAACACGTCACATGGATAGGATTGGTTACGAGGGGGGGGGGGGGGGGGGGGACCATCACATGAGTCCACACACCACAGCAGCCTGAGTGCAGCAGGGAATCAAATCAGAAGGTTTATATCACATGACTACAACAGTCAAGAACGCAATATAGAATATAAACGTTATGACTTAATGTTAAAATCATAACTTCTGAGTCTGCACTTTGACAGAGTCAGTTTAAACTACATTGTATTACAGCTAGTTAATATCCGTGACACATTTGGTGTTAAGTTATATTGTAGCATGTTGCAACTTGCAAGCTGGTCAGGTAACACTTTTTTTTCGGACAACACACAGTGATCCATCCTGCTCTCTATACCAGGGGTTCTCAAACCTTTTTAGAACGTGACCCCCAAAATAAACATATTTGAACTGGGGACCCCCTCCCTGACAAGCACACGGAATTGTAGGTATTACATTTAATGTGACTCAGTTCCACAGATAAATATTGTGCAGTTACCCTGTATACTCTTATACTCTGCATTGGTTTGTTTACCGTTGAGAGAAAAAAATTACATTAAGCTAATCATCTTGGGGTCCCGACGGACCCCAAGTTTGAGAACCACTGCTCTATAGACAACAAAGCCCTCATCATAGTGTAATTCTTGGTAAGGATGCATTTGGGCCAACCTTTACACTCTCAGAGTTAAACTAACACTGGGGATTCTTTCTGTGAACAAGGCTAGGACGCCCACATTTCACAACCACAGAGATTCATCAGTAATAGTTTTTGTCAGTGTCTTGCCTTCTTCCTAATTGTCTGGAACAATTTCCTATGCCACTAATCAGTATGTCAATGGCTATTAACTACTCCAAGTGGACATACTTGCCTTTGTATTTGTTTTTTCTTCTTCTTTATTGAACTAGACAACAGGAATTAAACTTCAGAGGAAGGAGACACAGGATGAACCCATATACTCCACAATGCTTCAATGGTCAGTGAGCGCTGAGTGTGTTTTTGATATTTTTTTTATTATTATCATTTGTGGGTTTGGCAATGGACGAATCGTATACCACTGTCTGTCAAATTATCAAAAGCTGGAGGTGTCTGCATAGTAGCTCAGCCTGGGTAACCACATAATGTAATAACCAAAATGACTTTTATTCTATTGATTACTCATGCCATAGAAACTTGAGTTCAATAATATTTTTTTGTATTTGCCGCATTCCTAAGACAAAAATATGATTATAGTCAATTTACCCACATTGATTCCGGATGGGGACCCGAATGCATGGCCCTGGATGGGAACCCAAATGAATGGCACTGGATGGGGAAACCGTCATGGTAAGTTTACTATAATCAATTGTCTTAGGAATGCAACAAAAAACAAAAAATATTATTGAACTCAAGTCTCCATGACGTGAGTAATCAATAGAAAAATAATACTTTTTAAAATAGTTTTGGGGGAGAACTACTCCTTTAAATCCTATCTACTTCATTGACTGGAGTCCCCCAGGGGTTACTAGGCCACCTATTCTTTTCCCTCTACACCAAATCTCTTTGCCGTTACTGCACATAGCTTCCATTGTTCCTGCGAATTTGCCCCGACTATGTGCCGACGGACGTACCCATTAGTAAGAAGACACTTAACCCCCTAACTGCTCCTGCCTGGGCACTTTTCAAAACCACCTGAGCAGCCATCAGCTGGAAGAAGCTGAAAACCGATTAACACGGTTTTTCCCTACAATTGTAAGCCCAGAAAAGTTATCGTATGGATAATAGTATCCAATGTCATGTACCGTACATGTGCACACATGCACATTCTTTTGATATAATAGCTAAACCTTGGTCATCATGACCAGTGATAAAAAAGTAGGAATGGGACGATAAGCGATATTATCATTTATCGTGATAAAAAACACTCACGATAATCGTATTGTGGAGATTTAATATATTGTGATATCGTCCTCCGTCATGCACTGGGATCAATTCAGCTTTTATTTGCAGAGCTGCATATCTGGTACCACTTAAACCCACTATAATTGGTAAAAGGTACTTGGGTCTTCTTTTTCCACTCCATCAAATACCTTTGCCAAAAAATAGCCGATCTACAACGCGACGCGTTGTGAGCTTGTAGATCTGCACATTTTTGGCAAATGTTTCACCCCGGGATAATGGATTTTGATTATCGCGATATTATCGTAAATCGCGATTTCTTTTGTCACAATAATCGTGATATGAATTTTTCATATCGTCCAATCCCTAAAAACAAGTTTGCTTTAGCCTGACTTTGCACAGACAGTCTGATCACGTGGGATCACTAACATGATCGTGGGGAACGTGTCCGTGATCCCACGTGATCAATGCCAGGCTCCATTTGCTTGTCCACTCCTTACCACTTGTGCCAGCGAGGGACGCCTTGGCCCCGGGTAGAGTCAACAGACCTCCAGGCTTCAGGTGGAGAGCAGCTAGATGGCTGGAGACGGTGCAAGTCCACACACTCTGTTTCCACATCATGTCTGTGTTCTTGTAGAAGTCTAATGGACACACATGAAATTTGTTTTAAGAGTACAGTTTAATATGGCTGCAAATAGGGGTGTAATAGTTAATCAAACAAATCAATTTAATCAATTATATAAAATATATATATAATCGATTTGAACAAACAATAATCATTTTTGGGGGGATTTTTTAATATAAGCTCAGATATTTGTCCTATTATGTATACAATAATATATAAAATAGGCTTTAAGTATAGTACCGTAAATTATTTAAAAACATCTATTATTTCACATTGATTCATTGATATATACGCGTATAAAATATAGGCCTATGCACATCGATTATTCGAGTAATGGTACAAGTAGGCCTAATCGATAGACTAGTGACTAAGAAAATAATTGATATAGGCATATAAAGGCAAGAAAGAACATTATGTGGTGACAGTTGCACGTGCATCATCGCTCTGACCTTTGGAACTGCAGTTTCCTCCAGCCCAGCCTCCAGCCACACACAAGATGGCATCCACTTTCTGTTGCCCTAGCAACTGGGCCACATCTGCTGTCACCTACACAGATAACACATCTCATTATAGTCAGATCACAAAGAATTGAATAATAAATACTCTCTCCATACTGGACTTGAATTGAATTTATTTTTTATTCACATGGCAATTGTTAAAATGTCAAATTAGGCATACCAAAATGTAGGGTTTTCCAGCTGCTCATCAGTACCAGCCAAATTGAATTAACTGACTTTTACCAGTAGCCTATCATCTTTCTTGACGAGTTCTGGCCATGGTCAGCTGGTCTATAACCCTACCTGTCCCGCCTGCTCCGTGAAGCATTCAGACAACTTGACAAGCACATTTTCATCTGCGTCCTCGTTAGCATTGATGTCGATGCTGGCAACCCACTATGAACAGAGACAGAGTGAGGAAGGGATAGAGTTTAGTGAAGTATGATGACAAATTAAAATAAGAGTTGTAACTTTAAGCATCTTCATCAAGCATCATCCAACAACAAAATGACCTATATGTTGAACCGCTGAACGTTTGTTAATCACTCACCCATCCTTTGGATTTGAAATGCTGAACAATTTTAGAGCCCAGTGCTCCTCTTCCACCGTAGACGATAACCCGCTTTTCAGCCATGCTTTCCTCTCTGACGAGTGCTCAGAGTAAATAGCTGCTGTTCCAGTGCAAAACAGCAGATAAGTGGGAGAGAGAGAGGGGGCGGGGAGAGAGTATAAAGTACGAGAGGGAGGGAGGGAGAGAGAGAGAGAGAGAGAGAGAGAGAGAGAGGACTCGGAGGGAGAGAGAGAGAGGGGAGGGACAGAGAGAGAGAGAGAGAGAGAGAGAGAGAGAGAGAGAGCAACAGGTTGGCTTTAACCTTGCCATACATACACTGTTAAAAAAGATTTAGACGCAGGTCCTTCTTTTATTGTCAATGGACAATGATATTGGACAAATCCACCTGATGCAAATCTAACTGTAAATGTGCCCTGACAAATTCCTCTGGCCACATGACTTCAGATATTAGCATATATTTTGATAGGAAACCGCATAGGCCTATAAGAAATATAGTCTAAGTATCATGGTTTATTTTGCCTTTTTATCCATGTTTTAAGTTGCATTACTGTTGTGGTATAAGGCATAACATGTCCACCCTGTTACTATACATTTTCACAATTCTGAAAATATAGTTGATAAATATATTAAAGTCTTATTCAGTGTTCCCAATGTTGTGCTACCATATTCTTCATTACATGCCATCTTTAGCATAAAATGTCCCCCCTGTTATGGTCCCCCTACAAACCTGTAACAGGGGGGACATTATTTTGTCGCATAATTATGTGTGATGCATTTGGTCAAAATTGTAGGAAATAATTAAGCTGGACAGATACATTTTTCTGACAGCTGAACATGCCCTCTTTCAGAAAGAAATGTTAAAATCCTGTAAAGAAATAAGCTACTTTTTTTTTTAAAGGTTTCTAGGCTGAAATGGAACTGAATACTAGGAATGACCCAACTATTCTGTTTTTAATCACTATGTTTTATTAATTTAATTATTTATGTTGCAGTTGTCGTTTTCAACTTTTCTCATAATACAATCCATTAGACATAGGCCTACATACATAGGCTAATCCCAGTTCCTTATTTTCTCAGTTGGTTCACAAGAAATGAAGGGTTTGAAAATATGCCTTTTCCTAGCTAACAAGAGATTCAGATTCCTAGGAATGTCACTGAAAAGGTTTGAATTTGTTTCACTCTACTGCTCTATCTTAATCAAACCCTCCACTGTAACTTGTTCTTTTTCATACAGTTCCACCTTGTGGAATAATCGAGTAATTACAGTTTGCATGTAGGTCTACCGGTATTTGTATTTATATGATCAAAATGTTTTCCTTGGATAAAAAAATGCTCTCATGGAGATTTTAGAGAAGGGTTTAAAGCAGGTCCTTGTCTTTGCAGCCTAAATGGGGTTTAAAGCAGGTCCTTGTCTTAGCCTAAATATATATTGTTTTAACTCAAAACCTAATCACCCCCTTCATGTAGCTATTCTACTCAATCTGTCACCCATAGTGTGGCTGTTCTATTATAGGCAGCTAAATGCCAGTCCTTTTTGCTACATACATGACGGGAAGGTTCTGCCTGAATCAGATTTTCTGAACTAAGATGAGTAAGAAGAAAATCAAGTAATAACTGATCCAGGGTAACCGAGACCCATACATTTTCATTAACCCAAAACTGGCTACATCTCAGGTCAATTTAGAGTCATCGATATTAAAAGTAACTTACTCTAAAACTGACGTATTACCTACATGCTCAAATACCTAGATAAAGGGAAACAGGCAAAATACATAATTATCTGGCTTAAAATGCCAAAACTTTACTTCGTAACCTTGGTGTCATCAATTCACACAAATTAACTGCTTTTATTGTGGTACTTTTTGTAGTCTCCAAATACTTAGAATCTTTCGGTAGATGTATGCGCTGTCAGCAGGCCTGGAATTTCGTCATTTTAGGGGCAAGGCCACTTGGCCTTTGGTGTTGTCCATTTTCCGAGGGCACAAAGGCCGAATGCCAGGGCAGGAAGACCATCAAATAAAACAAGATTTTAGTCCATTGAAATAATTTGTTGAATTTAAGGGTTAGGGATGATAACCTAATCTGCAGTGAAATAGATAAATGATGGCATTTACAATCTGATCCATGCTCAGCCCAGTCACTGGATTGGTTTAAAGATGGGGACTCTGGGGAGTTAAGATTTCAGAATCTCAACAAAAGACAATGGCGTTTACATGACAAGAAAGAGACACCGGTGTCTACTGTCTACATATTAACAAGAGACAGGTGAAAGTGGTACAGTCAGCTGGGGCATTAAGGCCACTGTGGCCTCAGGTCAGGCCATTGGTTTGAGGGGCACAAGGCCAAACTGAGGGGCAACGGTGGACATGGCCTTCATGGCCTCCCTGAAATTCCTGCCCTGGCTGTCAGGTATAACCATATTGTACAGAGCACTTTACAGTAGTCACCGACCTATCCTTAGTCACGAGACAGGAAGGGGTTCATAGCCAGCTCCAGGTCGGGCGGTGCTTCCATATGACCGCTGCGGTAGTTGAGGGGGCATGAATATTCCACCTCTAGGCTATGATGACAGACATTTGGCTAGAACCCCATGCTACTTTACAACTGGTGAGATGTGTCATGTTTCATCACACTGAACAGGACAGATATGTCAGCCACTCAAATGTCATCTAGCATGTACAGTCCTAGTCTACAACCTTAATATAAACTGAATATCAAAGTGTCCTTGCTAGGCAGGTCCTGTGACTTTAAAACTTTCCTAAAAACAGGGCATGTCAATCGGCAAGCATATGGCACATCACCAGCTCAATGTTCAAGTCCTTAAATCACAACAGATGAAGTCAGGAGTAAAGCTTGTTGCACGCTGCTGCGTTTCCTTCGTTGTGAAATGCATTTTCAGGGCAAGGAGAGAGCAAGGGACCCAGTAGTCTGGTAGGAGTCACCTCAAAACATGGGCTGCAGATTGTTGTAGTGTTATCATTTGGTTTCTATTCTGAATGTTTTGAAGGTTTTGCACAGGGCTCTACATCCGGTATTGTCCAGGACAACTTCCTGGCCAGGAATACCATAGTTTTTCCCCCATAAATTCTTCTCGCCCCCTAGTGGCAAAACAAATTACTTCTGGGAACTCAGATTAGGGACCCAGTGGACTAAACCAGTGGCAGTGTGCAAACGTATTGAGGAACAAAAGAGTGACAAAATGCCTCCCAGTCAGTGCTGCAATTGCAATGCCTATGTAAGCACATGGATTTTAACTCTTTAATGGATTTTAGCACATTAGCATTTTCAGTGGGAGGGGTCCCACTGAAAATACTACCTCAGGAGACCTCTGGTTTCAGGTAGGGCTATTCTGCGCCACTTAACACAAAATGCTAGATTCAAAAACCGGCAGGAGATTCACTCGGCAAGTTGCTTTATTTATTCACTTTTCACAAGGTTCCTGTGTTCAGGGAATGACAGTCTGGTGAGGGGCTACAACAAAATACTAAACATGGGGCATTAAACAAATTCAAAACAGTTCCCCGGTACAACTAGTAATAATAATATACTAGCTGGTCCCTATAAATATTGAAGCATTTTAAGTCCTTCCAAATGTACAAGGTATGTTACAGTTAAAGATCACAATATGAACAGTGGACAATGAACATACAAAACAATTTAGATGATCTTCTTCAGCTCGTCATACAAGACCAGCACAAACGCACCGCCCATGCCTCTGAGCACATTAGACCAGGCTCCCTTGAAGAAAGCCCTGCCACCCTCATCACGCATGATCTTCTTCCAGCAGTCCATGGTGCCACTGTACATGATGTCCGCTGAGGGGGAGAAAAGACACGTCACACCTTCTCCAACCTCAAGGTTTTATATTTATAACTTGGAAAACATTTTTCCATAACAAGGATATGTTTTAAATTGTAATTAGAGATTAAATTGTAATCAGAGAAAAGAAAAGATTTGTTCAAATGCTTTCATTTACTGCTTGCCTTTCTATCATTTTAACGATTTTGCTTTCAGTGGGTGGGGGCATGCGTACAAGTGGCTAAATACTTTTCTTAGACACAATAAGCCAGTAGTGTTATTGTAAATAAGAAATCGCCAGCTTATTGTGTCTAAAAAGGCAAAGCCACTGGTACACATGCCCCCCCACCCACTGAAATCAAATTCTCTAGAAAGCAGTAAATTAAAAACATTTTAACACTCATATTCTCTTTTCTCCAATTACAATCTAAAATATAAACCCTTGTTGTAAAAACAAAGTTGACCTAAAGTTTCAGATTTAACTTTCATGCACAATCCCAAAGGTTGGTTAGGTGCTTAACAAAACAGATTAGACACCGTTGGGCTCTGGTTTCCAAATAATGTATTGCACACAAAGTGCCCATGTACAAGGGCACTTTGTGGGTGCAGTAAATTCTTTGGAAACTGTAGCCAAACCGTGCGTGAGCATTTGGCATTTTTTAATCAGATTTACTTACCTCCTTTGCGCCCAGACTGCATCATCATACGACGGCGGACGGTATCGAAGGGGTAAGAAATGAAACCGGCGCAGGCAGTCACAGTCTGAGCTATCGCCCAGCTGATAACGATGTGCGTATTCTTGGGATCTGGCAGCATGCCTGCAGAAAAAAAAAGAAAAAAAAAGTGAGATTAAACAATTTAGAGTTCACAAAGAAAGCACTCAAACTGGACTGTACAGCTTGCCATTAGATGATTTTAACTTGCCCTTGGCCGTGTCATAAACACCGAAGTAGGCAGCTCTGTAGATGATGATGCCCTGCACAGACACGCTGAAGCCCTGGTAGAGGCCCTTGAAGCCATCAGATTTGAAGATCTTCACCAAGCAGTCGCTGAGGCCCTTGAATTCACGGCCGCCACTTTTGCCAACATCGGCAGCCAGGCGTGTTCTGGCGAAGTCAAGGGGGTAGACAAAGCAGAGGGAGGTGGCACCAGCAGCACCACCGGAGGCAAGGTTGCCGGCGAAGTATCTCCAGAACTGCTTGTGTCGGTCCACGCCACTGAGGAAGATGTTCTTGTACTTATCCTTGAATGCGAAGTTGAGGGCCTGGGTGGGGAAATATCTGATGACGTTTGCCAGGTTCCCTCTCCAGAATGAAATGAAGCCCTGCTCTTTGGGGATACGGCGGACACAGTCCATGATGCCCTTGTACTGATTTTCAGCAGAGATCTGTTTGCTGGCATGTTGGACCTGTAATAAAAGCAAAATGGATTTTGAGATTTCAGTCATTTCATCCAAACAAAAATTGACAAATGGGCCGTTCTCAACCAGCCTAGGGTCATAGATATCACATTTTTGGGAATCAGTAACATTTGAGGTTTGAACTGACAACTCTGAAAGTGAAATATGTGCCAAATGCACATAAGCTACACTGTACCCTTTGTTGTTAGAGGTTTATTAACTTTAAAATCCCACAGGGTTTTCTATAGCTCACCTGCACAACCCATTATGCTGCTACAATTGTTTTTAAATGTGCAACTGCAAATAAAACAAAAAAGTAATGTATAAGCTGATGTTGAGAGAATTCTTAGAAGACAGTGGTGAGGTGTGAGGCTGTCTGAACTCACGTTTAGACTGTCTAGTACTAAACTTCATGGCATCCATTCACCAATTCACAGCCCCGCCTCCAACTTGTGATTTGAGCCTCGAGGCACCATGCATAGAGAGACAGACTAGTACGCACCTCTACAAATCTGGCAAACTTTCAAACATGGAGACTTGCTGGCCTATCTGGCAAACTTTCAAACAACATGGGGACTTGCTGTGTCAAATGACCTTGGTCATTCAAGTAATGTGAAGTCTAACTTATGACCTTAGTCATTCAATGTTAATTCAAAACTTAATCAGTACATTTACAATTAGGCCTAGTCAACAACTGATTGGTCTATTCGAATAGCTTTTAAAAATGTTTTCCCCTTTATAAATCTTCCCATTCTGCGAAGCACTATTGTTGCACCTGTTGTGTGAAATGTGCTAGTACACAAATGTTTGTTTGAATATAGTCAACTTTCAGACCACAGCAACAGACAGGAAGTCAATTATTGACAAATTACAGCCCATTTGCCAAGAGACGCGAGCAGTGCTCGTGCCAATTAACTGCACTGGCAAGAAAACACAAGTTTCATTTGCCCCCCAACTTCTTGATTCATTAGCCCAGTGTTTCTCAAAGTTTTACATTTCAAGGTCTCCCCTTAACTCTGACAGTGTACAAATTGAACCAAATTAACCCGTTAGTCAGAGTTACAGACTTGTATGTGTCAATTTAGACCACCCTAAAGGAACCCACAGAGTCCCTGACATCCACTAAACAATGCATTATTAGCCTACTGACCTGGAGAAGGAGCTTGACCCTCTCAATGGGAGCAACAGCTGTCTTGGAGATGGCAGCGGCAATACCACCTGCCAAGAAGTCCTTGGCGAAAGAAATGGCCGTTTCACTCATTTTCAGACGTTGTCAAATCTCTCGCCGTTCAGCCGTAAGTCAGGACTCGCTCAGGGACAGAGGCGAAGTGAACGCTGCCAAGTTGGACAAGGGTTTATGAAGGCTGGGCATGAGGGGAAAAAAACGCCAGCCTCACACTCAAACTTAATTGGTGCAGCTGGTGAAGTTGTGGGCGGGGATAATTTGTCCTTGGACTTAGATTTTGGAGTCTTCCTCACGACTCAAGTCAGGCAAATAATAGCAAGTTTGGAATTGCAATAGGCAAAACACAACCTATTTTTCACTTTTCGATATTGCTGTTTTAATACACAGTGCAGAATTGGAGGACACTGATTTATTTGTGGGTTTATGTCACTGGTTCTCAAACTTTTACATTTCAAGGTCTTCCCTTAACTCTAACAGTAAGGTCCATTTGGTTTCATTTGTACAATTGTTCAGTGTACAAATGAAATTTAGATCCCCCTAAACACTTTAGAACCAATGGTTTATGTCATGTTATGAACTGGGTCAAGGTAGGTGACTCGTGTCGAATAAATGCCAGGTTTTACGCAGCTGAGGTCCTAAGAATTGGAGGACACTACCTACTGTAGTAAGGAAAGGTCATCTCTCCAATCTTCTCACAATAGTTAGGCCAAATCAGGAGGATATATTCAAATTGTACATGAAATGAACAGACAATTAAAGCAAAGAACCCAATTAACCTGTGAGCCCAGTCAAGTTTTCCAAAAATATTGAACCTGTCACATACATATTTTGAGGGTCACCCAAGTGAGGGGTATGATGATGCGAGACCCGAAACCCTGATGAGCTTGGGCTACATCACTGAGGATACGTCCCAGGTGCATTCATGCAATGTTTTTTTTGTTATAGTTATTCTATTTATAGTGACTCATAGGAATAGCCTACGTGACAACCAGGAATAGTCTGGTGACCACCGGAGAGACAGGTGACAGCCGGAATGTAGACGGCACCCGGGAGCAGGTTGGGTTAGCGCCCCAGCCTGTGTCTTCCGTGAGGAAGTAACCCAACAAACCCACGGTTAGGCCTTTAGGAGGGCCATTCAAGCCGCAAGCGGAGCCTGCAGCACCACCGTTGGGCGAGGTGGAGCCTGCAGTACCATTGCGGCTCAAGAATCCACCATTCCTGAGTGAAATGTCTGGGGCTGGAGTCTGGTGCAACGCACAGGTCCTGGACCTGGTGAGACGTAGGATGTGCCCGGACAGGAGTCAATCCACAGAGCCTAGTCCCTCCATGCGCCAGATTTCCTCTCCCGTCTCGGCAGAGTAGTTCTGGAGCGGTGGGTAGCTACTGGGACGTAAATCGGGACTTGATCAATCCTGGCTGGGTCACCCAAGTGAGGGGTATGATGTTGCGAGACCCGAAACCCTGATGAGCTTGGGCTACATCACTGAGGATACGTCCCAGGTGCATTGTTTTTTGTTATAAGGTGTAAAACAAAAATGCATTTGAGCCATTGTACACGATTAGTTGGAAATGCAACACGTTGGGATTAGTGACATTAACAGGTGTAAAAAGTTGGATCATTGGTGTCAGACAAATGATTCAGGGGTAGAAATGATTCAGGTAGAAACCTTTTATCTTCCATAATTCAACTTTTTGAAGTTTTTAAAACGATAATAAAAAAGGAATGGTTTTGGACGTACAATTCTTCCACCCAACGGCAACAAAGTGGTTGTCAGTCATATACTGTACTAACCATGTGACAATGGGCCCAAGAAAACAAGTCTCACTACAATGCAATGTTCTGGTTTATTAGAACCCCACAATGCTTTTTTGACAGGCAAAAATCAAGTATAACATCGAAATGCATTTCTTTGCCAGCATGATGATTTTTTTAAAAACATGTAAAAATGTCAGTGTTTGTACAGGAAACATAGAGCAGCCAAATGAAATGTGAACAATTACTGTTGTTCTACATCTTGCATCCTTGTGATGTTTTTTTTTTTTCTTTTTTTCTTTTTACACTACATTAATTCATTCATTTTAAAATCAGCCTGAATGTCAGGCTACTAATGTTAGGGAGCCTACTTATAGTAATATAAATTAAGTCCACACACCGGTTCTCAGCTCCACTTTCTTGCTTTTTTTATTGCTGCTAGTCAACATTCCGATCACAAGATCTTTGTCAAAGTCCTGATGGAGATCTTGTGATCAAAACATTGAATAGCATTAATAAAAAAGTTGAGCTGAGAACCGGTGTGCAGACTTGATTTATTTTACTGCGTAACTGCTGTTTGTCCAGCACCTTGACTTTAGATAGGGATGTCTTCCCAGCCTACTGCATTACAATTACTTCTGGATTAAGGCTACTTTGTGCTATTCTAAAAACTCTACAAAACATAAAATAATAATAATAATATACCCAAGGCACATTACAACCATATAGCAAACCATGTTATATGGTTAAAATACAAATAATACAGAAATATTAAGAAAGATAAGAAAAGTGAATAAATTAAAGTGTGTGTGCGCTTTGTACCATGTAGGATAATACATGGAGAGATAATACTGTGAAGTATTGTGATTGTGATAGAGGTAGAGCTTTGCTGATAGAAATACATGAGAGTAAATGTCAAGACAAGTATGTATAACATCATTGCCATGAACACACGATAGCCGAAATTCAGGAGAATAAAATTATTATCAGGAGTGACAATAGCTTCTGCCATAGAAGCTAGTAAAGATTCAAGGCCCATTTGGCCAGTCCATGTCTTATAAAATATTCACCAGTGAGGTGAGGAGTATATTCCGTAGAAGACTGATTCCTCGTGCCGAGTCACCATTCATTCACGATTTAAAAAGATGACTCCCGTGACCGAAAGCTCCTGTTCTTCACGTAGCGCTTCACCTCTTCCAACTCGTAAGGCCTCAGGCTTTGGTCTACCCCTGGTTTGCGTTTGTAGCTCAGCGGCGAAACAATGTACCCATTGCGGTAAAGGCACATCTGCTTGCACATCTCAAAGCAGGTGAAGAGAAGGCCAGAGTAGGGAACAATCTGTGAAGGAAAGGTAGACATTAGAACACCGGTTCCCAAACACTGCATAAAGTAAATATCCCTTTTGTTTCCTACTGTCGGGCTGTTTTGACGTGCGCCTTCCGCGGCCAGTGTGTGTTCCCCTTAAGCGTGCATGATGTTCACATTAACAGCTTTTTTGCAGTAATTCACTACTAAAGGTCCCTTATCTGTAAAACAACGTACAACTGCCATCAAATGACATTTGGAGGTGGAATAATGGAACAGAACAGAGCATGCTATACCAGAAATAGAAGCTGCCCACCTAGCTCGTGACATACCTTTATGAATTACACGTAGAGCATTGCTTTCCAACCCCCCCCCCCCCCCTCCCACACACACACACACATCTAATTTATACTCCCCCACAGACACTACAGTGTCTCTTGGCAAAAATTAATTTAAAGCTAACAATGTGATGCCCCCTTGAGTTTTTTTCGACAAGTGACACCGTCGTTCAGCCGAGTTTAAATTAATTTAATGTCTGCTAGAGGGGTTGTAGTTATTTAATGTAACAGACACAGATGGTACGATTTTGAAGCATGTGTTGTCCCTATACTCTCAGTGTATATCAGTTCCTTTTTGGCTGTGTAATGAACAGCCATGGGTGCAATTGTGTCTTACTTGACATGAATAAACAAACAATGTACATTATGGCAATTTATAGCTAACATAACGTAAGTCAAGCCGTACCTTTATTGCATTGGCAGTAAAGCCACTCCAAAGTGATAGGAAGCCCTTGTTCTTTACCACCTGTCTAAAACAGTCCATCATTCCTTTGAAATGGACATCAACCCCACCAAAATGGGGCAGCCGGGAACTCTGCGCCTGAGATGAGAATAAAAGAGAGTGTGTGAGTCAGTAAAGTGTCATGAGGTAGGCTACCTAATAAACCAAACTCCAAGAACGTGGCACATTAAAATAAAGAGGACGGACAGATTAACTACTGTGTGCAGTTGGATTCATGTCAAATCGACACAAATTACATCAATGCCATGAAGGATCACTCCTAGACTAATTGGTACACGATTACTTGCACAAGTTATGTGCTTTTAACAACAAGGTACTTATTTTCTTTTTTTATCTAACAATATAGAGTTCTAACAAATTTGTGATAGTTATGAACCACCACAAAGTTACTAAAAATGTTTCAATGGACAAGAAACCAGTGGCTTAATAGCCTAGCATATTACACTCCGAATAGAATAGATAACAAACCAATCTTATCTAGAACAGATCAAAACTGTTATCACATGACTGTTTTGCTGGAAAGAGCATCATTCTTTCTGTTACAGCGTTCACAGTGTATGACTTTATGTTAAGCATAACTACAAACACCATAGATAAATGAATCAGTCTTAAAAATGAACAATCACTGAAAGGTCAGTCGTCGATCATCTCCAATGAATACCAAAGTTTGGATAGGAATACTAAGCAAACTCAGTTAAACAATACCTAGGTTAATCTACTAACTCCTACAAAGATTGTGTTTCTATTGTCTATTTCTCACTGACACTTAACTCTGACCCGTTGATGGAGGAACTGTGGATAAGGCCCAAGTTATATAGATATGAGAAAATGTATCATATCTAAAAGTTGTTTTGTTGTTTGATATACTGGAAACAAGTGACTCCAAACAAGCCGACCGTGTGATAGTTACTGGCTATCAATAGCTTCAGCAGACCAAATACTACATTTGCATTCTCAGCTGCTGTTGAACCTTGTGGGGCTGTAGCTAATAATAGGCTGATAAAACCTAATGTAGTATTCTGCCCTTCGAAGACCTATTGTTCCACATGTGTGCTGTCTGTGTACAGATGAGGACACAGCAGAGTACATTTTAACCTGTAACCTCGCTGTGCATGCAAATTCCTAATCAGTAACACCCTGCATTATACTCCCACGGTTATACTCATTCACACACGCACGCAGGGAAAATCCCAGTTGTCCGACGTCCCAGTTGGGCGAACAGACTGTAATTATTGTCCACGACATTGCAAGCGGCGCGAAGGCCAGCGGACCTTGGTCCTGCTCTTCGCTCCCGAACGCCGCAGGCACGAGTGCCCGCGTGGCCGGCGGAGCACACACACACACACACGGCCTATTGGTGTACACACACACACGGCCTACTGGTGTATACTGTAATAGTGTATATAGCATGCACAAGAAATATGACACTGATCTACCAACTAATTTGCAAGATAAGCTGCGGAAAGACAGACAGACAGACACATGCATGCACGTGTACACACATAATCTCCTGATGGAGACTGCACTAACTACACTACTCTTTCAAATGTAATCACATTGTGAAATTGGGAAAGTTTGACCACTTAAACCCTCAAAACTCAGTAAACTGGACCTGGACCACACCAAACATAGAAATAGCCGATCTACAAGCTCACACTGCATCGCAATATATATGGATGCTGGGTTTCAAGAGGTTAAACCTCCTTTAGCACAGAAGGCATGGAGAACATTTAGTTTAACTCTTGAGACTGTGTTTTGCCACTCCCCACCTTTATGAAAATAAATCCACGAAACCTTTTGCAACTGATGGTACTATAAATATTAAATTCAATTCAACGTTCTATTTCGTACTGTGATTTCAAAATTATTGTAGGCAAAAGGGTGAGAAACAATAGCCTAAATACAATTAACAACATAAATAGTACCAATTGCAAACTTACTTGCATCTTCCTTTTGACAGTTTCAAATGGGTAGGACAAGGTTTGTGCCACTCCTGCAGCAAGACAGCCAATGATAAAGTTCTGGAGTGAAGTTAAACGGAAAAGAGGCTGCTGCCAAAGCTTATCCAGGTTCATGTAGACTGCACAGCACCCAACAGAAAATGGGAATGCGCCTGTAGTGAAAGACAATGCAGGTTTCTTAAGTTTCTTAAGAACATAATATGAGGCTACACATTTCTGAAAACAAATGGTCAGTGAACAGTCAAACTTCAAAATTATCTTTATCACTAGGTACACTGATGGCACAACCTTATGATCACCAAATGGAAACGAATTAATGTGCAATGTTTACCTAAGACGGTGAGAGAGAAGCCCCTATAAAGTGCCAGAAGTCCTTCGCCCCGGTAGATCTTTGAGAGAGTATGAACCACACCAACATATGTGGGCTCCCTGCAGTTCTGAACAATGAGCCTCGTCTCTGCCACCTCCAGAGGGTACGTGGCCAGGGCGGCCGCTATGCCCGCCACACTTCCAGCAAATACGGCCCTCCACTGAGATATGTAGCCCAAATCATCCATGTGATGGTGGACTATCCTGGAGATGGAAGGAAGCAAATATATATATATAAGTTAACACTCGGGACAATCGTATGGTCACGTTTAAAATGGTGACTGGTGCATTCATACAGTACCTTTATATATACTGTATATACAAACTCCCATTCACACACTGATTGATGGTGGAGGAAACCAGACAAGGCTCAAACCTGCTCATCGGGAGCAGTTTGGGGTTCAGTGTCTTGCTCAAGGACAGTTTGACACTAAGGGGAAGTCAGGAATCAAACCGGGCCGCTATACCTCTTGAGCCACTGCCGGCCATTGTAGTCCAATTTTGAATTCTAGACTTTAGTAGTCCCTGTCATAATTTTTTGTTTGTGTATACAATGTGTTACGTAGCTCTCCGCCTACATTTTTAAACACCATTCCCTGCCATTCATCTTGAAACGTTGTGAAAAAAAAATCACTACAGCTAGCCCACTGGGAACTAAATATATATGCAATTTTGTGAAAAAGGTTGAGGTTTATTTAAACTGTGGCTGATGCTGACAATGGAAAATGACATGTAGAGTAACACTAGTATGGTCCTTCAACAGCTGATCGGGTTGTGGTGGGATGTCCGTTATATGAAGGCCGAGAGGTGGCGCCCGTGCAGCAGCAGACTTTTGTGGAATGTATGGAATGCATCTCACTATAACGGGCCTGATTTGCTTTAAAAAGACTGTCAAATTATCAAGCCCATCTCACTCTTAATGCGGGATTAAACTCTAGGCTGATTTTGCTGTTTGTTTTCCAGTTCAGGTTAAATAGATGTAGGTGTGTCTGTAAATCTGCTTTCAAAGCTTTGACAATACAGTTGACTATACTAATTTAAATTTCTAACTGTGACTATTCAGGTGGTGAGATCGGGTGACGTCACGTCTTGGGTAAAAGTATCTCCACACACACACACACACACACACACACACACACACACACACACACACACACACACACACACACACACACACACACACACACACACACACACACACACACACACACACACACACACACAGCAGACTACAGCTGACTGTCAACGGACTGCCACTGTTCTGCGCCTGCGTGAGAGGTCATAATTATCTCCCCTTACTGTAATGAATAATGTATAAAGTTGTATCCCTTTTGTGCATAACATACACGTTTTTTAAAAGTGGGAACTTGGGAAACCCACACACACTCTCCCTCACTCCATCAATCTTTCTCTCGATGTGTGCCGGTTTGCTAATAATATATTTTTAGGGGCAAATGGGAGTGAAAAGCTCTTCCTCTTCAAACTGCTGATTCAACATATCGGGCCCCACTAATAAAAGCTGAAGGAAAGAAACCCTTTGTGTGTTCAGGCCTGTACAGTGAAGCTGACTTCACATAGTGTGGTAGTGAGAGATAACTATCTATATTGGATGAGGGTCTCAGGCACGACAGGCAGGGCATTTGAGGTCAAGAGGTTTTCCGGCAGGGCATCGGTAGGGAAGGCTGGGGGTTTCAGGCGTCGGCTCACAGCTGGGACTGACAGCAGACTTTCAGGCATGGGGGTCAGCGGGGGGTTCATGACTGGACACTTCAGGCAGGGATGTCAGCAGCGACTGCCGGGAGGGGTTAAAGTAGGGCGTTGGCTGGGACGGGAGGGGGGGATTAAAGGAGTAGTTCACCCCCAACATGACTTTTTTTCTATTGATTACTCATGCCATGGAGACTAGAGTTCAATAATATTTTTTGGTTTTTGTCACATTCCTAAGACAAAAATGTGATAACAATAAATTTTCCCCCATTGATTCCGGATGGTGACCCGTTTCGAAACGGTTTACTCGAATCAAATTTTTGTCTTAGGAATGTGACAAAAACCCAAAAATATTATTGAACTCTAGTCTCCATGGCATGAGTAATCAATAGAAAAAAAGTCATTTTGGGGGTGAACTACTCCTTTAAGGCATGGCACCGGGGGGTCTTTTTTTAAGCAGGGCTTTTGCGAGGTTTGTGTTGTTCAGTTCGGGGGTGTGGTGGGGTGGGGTGAAACTGTATAGAGGGTATGCGCATGCATAAAGTGAATGGCAAATCGAGTGGCAAAGTGGGTTTAACATTGTTTAACGTTGTTTAATGCAATCAAATAGGACTTTTCTGTTTGGATGTATGGGTTGTCAAGGCCAGATTTGTTTTGCTACTCACTTCCGGATATGATGATGATGTCACGCACATACCTCTATTACAAAAAAAAAAAAAGTCTGCTGTTTTCATTCTGTTTTTTACAAAAAGAATCATGGTTTTAAGTAGCTGACTCTATCCAGAAAGCACACAGTGCCTTGGGTATATCTGAAAAGCTTCATGATTTGAACCAAACTAAAATGTCATTATTATAAATGTGTATGCTAATCAACCATCTAATATTATCCTGGCCACGTGTGTGGCACAGCGTCATAAACAGAATAGCTCTCTCTCCAGGAACATTGTGTACAGTACAGAACAGAGAAATCATTTGCTGAGAGGGGGTGGGGCGGGTGATGTTTACATGTACACGTGTGCCTTCAGCCCTTCACGGATGACGTACTGTAGCAATAACTACATGTCCTAACCTCATGTAACCTCACGCTATTATTTATATCCCTGATTGGCTGTTTACAATCGATAGGTGTTAGAACTTGTCCCGCTCACGGGGGATTCCTTTGCCCTGCAATGACACCAAAATCGTCCGAGCAAACCCAGCCTTCTGATTGGACCAACAGTGAAGGCGTGACACATACCAAGAAAGCAGGAAGTGTGTGTTTTTAGCTGTCAGTACCATAGCTCTATGGTCAGTACAGTTGCTAATAACATTATTATCGTTATTTAAAGTACACTATACGTTTCCTTAATGTACAGGCCAGTCCAAAATAGACACAATGACTTAATAAACATCATGCAATCTGTATGTTCAAAGGGCATTTTCAAACATTCACAACTTTTTCAGCTGACTTTCCAACAACACACCCCACGAATGCAGCTATCATTCTGCAGCTATCGCAGCTTTACAGTTTGAATGTGTGTGTCCCACAGGCTACACGCATTTAAATAAACCTAATAATACAGTGTGGTGGTCTCAGTAAACTTACTTTTTGTACGTTGCCACGTGAACTGCGCTGTAAGGAAACAATCGGAGACAAGAGACCACATTTCCTTTCCACAATCCTCGCAGTCCCTCGTTCTGGCAGATGAGCAGAAAGCTGTTCCAGAAGCCCCTCTTGCAGTGAAAAGTGCCCACCTGGCTCTTGATCTTCACGACCTCCAGAGGCGACGTGACGGTTTTGCTAAAAAATCCGGCGAAACCAACGCATAAAAAGCTTTGATAATTCGTCAGTCGGACGTCTTCTGTAACGGTTGCCATTACTGCTGCGGTGGCTGTGTCAACAATCGCTGCTACTTCATCCGAAGGACTTTAATCTACTTCTAGGAACGAGCGGCGGTACACAGCGGTTGTTTACCTAACATCTATTTAAGGATTAAGCAGGTATCCGTGTTG
This sequence comes from Nannobrachium achirus, assembly GCF_963921795.1. Lineage (NCBI taxonomy): Eukaryota > Metazoa > Chordata > Actinopteri > Myctophiformes > Myctophidae > Nannobrachium > Nannobrachium achirus. The sequence goes on along the minus strand of NC_137824.1, from coordinate 50,101,633 downwards.
TTGTGGCTTGAGCCAGAGGCGGTATTATGTGGCAGACACGTCACTGGTCAGTCATGAATAACACAGGGAGGGAACGCAGCAAAAGGGTGATACCACTTGTGATACCACTAGATGGTGCTGTTTGATCCACCTCTGGTGCCTCTGCATTCTCTGCCAGACTGTGTGTGTGTGTGTGTGTGTGTGTGTGTGTGTGTGTGTGTGTGTGTGTGTGTGTGTGTGTGTGTGTGTGTGTGTGTGTGTGTGTGTGTGTGTGTGCGTGTGTGCGTGTGTGCGTGCGTGTGTGTGTGTGTGTGTGTGTGTGTGTTGATCTTTGGCAGCCTAGGACATGTACATATAGGTTGGTTGTAAAGAGGCTTCCAACAATTTGGGATGATATTCCTCCACAAAAAAGCTGCCAAACTGCTTGCAATTTTCTGTGCAATCACTTTTATTATTGGTAGCCACCAAATATGACAAAGATGCTGTTACTTTGTACCCCTGAGGGGTGTTTGGGTAATTGTTCAAGAGTTGCTGACTGTAGGCCTACATTTTTACAGCACCTTGTAAATATTTGTGTCCTTGTGTTGTATCTCTGACTTATGTGGACATAAATACATTTTAGCTGAATGTTCTGAATTTACCTGAAATGGCAATCAATCAAAATGCTGCTCCGGGCAGGATTTGTAGTTATCCTGTCATCCATGTCTATATCACCCCATCCTCAAATGTACATTTCACAGAATGTCTCATTATTGCTGCTTGGTACTGAAGTTTGCCTTCTGCCCTTTTGTTGGTATAAGTCAGGGACTGTAGATGCTCAAGGCAAAGCTAAGAATGCCAGGCAGAATTCTTTGCATTGTTCAAATTTTTTAAACGCAGTCAGGTATTCTTCTTTCTCACAAGCAACAGAAATGTCTTTCTTTTGCCTTTGCCAAAAAAGGCGCTGGTAGAGAGCAACCTGAGAGGGTATGGATCACAATAAGTGCTGAACACACACTGGTGCCAAGAGCTGATAACTCTGATAAAGCTGACTGTAGGCTTAAAATCAAATTAAATCAATCACTGCCAGTATCAGGGCTCTTGATGACTAAAGATTTGTGTTCCTGTGCAGCAGATTGTACATGTAAAAAAACACCTTGGTGGGGTCCACCATACCCCACCTTGAGGTGAGCTGAGATTGGGTGTGGTGAGGCGGGGTGTGTGTGTGTGTGGGGGGGGGGGAGAGATGGAGTGAGATAGGGTGAAGTTCATGAATTGAGTACAAAAGGACCCCCAATAGGGCTGAAGTGGTTAATGTTTTTGTAATAATAATCCATCTACAAAGTAACTAGCGACTGTAATGTTTTCAAATAAATGTAGACAAGTAGGCTATATTTAGATCCGAGATGTGCAGTTGAAGTAAAACTATTGGAAATTATAAATACCTCAAAATTGTACTTAACAGTAGGCCTACTTACGTAATACTTAGTTACTTTCCACCACTGAGTAACCTTCCGTCACCAGACTTTCCACCTATTAGCCACTGAGTGAGAGTGAGGTGAGTTGTGTTGAGATGGGGTGGGGCAAGGTGGGGTGAAATGGGCCGAGTTTGAATTGTAAGGTAGTATCGTCCAATTTTGTGAGGGGTGAGGTAGGGTCAGGTGGAGCGAGATGGAGTGAGATAGGGTGAAGTTCATGAATTGAGTAAAAAAGGACCCCCAATGCAAACTATCCATTGTGCTTTGCAAAAAACAGAGGCCAAACTAGGTGCTCAAAGGAGGTAACTTATAAGAGTCCACAATCTCCACCTCTTCCCCCTGGGTGGTGACAAGAGGACAAGAGGTACAAGAGGACCCCAGTACTGATCACCATCCAGGGGGAAGAGGTGGAGATTGTGGACTCTTGAGTTCCTAGGCGTCCACCTGAACAAGGACCTGGACTGGAGAGACAATACAGAGGCTGTTTACAAAAAGGGCCAGAGCAGACTTTACCTCCTGAGGAGGCTCAAGTCCTTTAATGTGTGCAGCAGGCTGCTGTACATGTTTTACCAGTCTGTGTTAGCCAGCATTCTGCTTTATGCAGCAGTTTGCTGGGGAGGTGGTATCAAGGCCTGGGAGCTGAACAAGCTCAACAAAACCATTAAGAAGGCCCGGCTCAGTAGTTGGCCTCCGAATGGAGGTGCTGCAGTCAGTAGCAGAGAGGAGGATAAGGGACAAACTAAACGCCATCATGGTTAACCCCTCTCATTCGGTGATCTGTAGGACAGGAAGAGCACCTTCAGCCAGACTGCCAGAGGCTCACTTTACCCCCGAAAATGCACAAGGATCGGTACAGACTCTCTTTCCTGCCAACTGCCATTAGACTGCACAACTTACACGTATAAGAACTTTCTCCCTTTGTGCTGACTATGGTCATTTGTGATTGTGTCCATTTATGTTTGTTGTGTCCTTGTTTTTGTCCAGTTGTTTATTTGTCTTTGCTGTAACGCCTACATTTCCCCTCAGGGATTAATAAAGTATATCTCATCTCATCTTTCATAGCAGCAAAGTGAAAACGTGTGGTGGGTGCTTCTAGGATCTGTGGGATAAAACTTGAAAAAAGAGGAGAGATCCGAGCACTCATAAAAGTTGAAAGAGGAGGACGGACGTAAAAACAAGGTAGGCTACTTTATTTCGTGATAATAATTATTATTATTTTGTAATGAAATAAAGTAGCCTACCTTGTTTTTACGTCTGTCCTCTTTTAACTTTTAGGAGTGCTGGGATCTCTCCTCTTTTTTCAAGCCATAGTAGACCTTGTATGTGAACTGTACTGGCCTGTATTATTCCTATGCAAACTTCTAATAAAGTATTCAATCATCAATCAATCAGTGATGGAAAATGTACTTTTTTACATAAGTAAAAGTATCAATACTGCAATATAGAAGTTCAAAACGTTCTTGAGTAAAAGTACAAAAGTATTGGCATCATCTTAAATTAGCCTACCCAAAGTAAAAGTACTCATTATGCAGAATGTCTAATTTCAAGTTTTCAAATGTATAAAAATCTTTTGAAAATCGCAGATCTACAAGCTCACAATGCGTCACATTGTGGAGCTTGTAGATCAGCTATTTTCAAATGGCAGAAATGTATAGCTTATAGGGCTGAAGTGGTTAATGTTTTTGTAATAAAAGGCTAATCAAACTACAAAGTGACTAATAGTCATAGTGACTAATGTTACAATATTTAGATCCGAGATGTGCAATTGAAGTAAAAGTAATGGAAATAAAGTATATATAAATACCTCAAAATTGTACTTAACAGTAGGCTACTTACGTGAATGTACTTACTTTCCACCACTGAGTAACCTTGCGTCACCGGACTTTGCACCTAGCCACTGAGTGAGAGTGAGGTGAGATGGGGTAGGGCAAGGTGGGGTGAAACAGGTGGGGTTGAGATGGGGTGGTGGGTGATCCCATGTCTATTGATTGCGACCGTAGATCGCAGTTTACCGTCACAGCTTGTCCGTGTCTGACCGGACGGGTAACGCCTGACCTTGTGGTTCCCCTGACACATCACTGTGACATGACATCACAGGTGACATCATAGTGATGTCAGTTACTCAGAGCAGGGATCTCCATATATGGACATAAACAGGTGACCTCACAGTGATGTCAGATACTCAGAGCAGGGATCTGCATATATATGGGCATACAAGGGATCTCCATATGCCCTGTTAGGAGAACCACACCAACAGAATCCATATATGGCCAAGACAGATGCCGCGACCTCGCCCTGATTTTCGCCCTTAGGCGTCTACTCTACCTGGTATGTTATGTGAAACGGCAAATCATGTCTCCATCTGGACATGTACACTTTGTTATGGTCTATGGGTTTGCTGCACTGACATCACGCTCTGACATCACAGTGATGTCAGGGGAACCACAATCACAGAATCCCTTTTATGCCAATATATGGAGATCCCTGATGTATGGAGATCCCTGTTTGTAGAATCAGCCACAAAGATATGTGTGTGTGTGTGTGTGTGTGTGTGTGTGTGTGTGTGTGTGTGTGTGTGTGTGTGTGTGTGTGTGTGTGTGTGTGTGTGTGTGTGTGTGTGTGTGTGTGTGGGGGGGGGGTCTACTCATGAGACATGCATTGCTGTGACATTAACACATTGTTGTATTGTAATACATATTGTATAGTATACCACATTGTGTACTCATTCTGAGCTGTAAAGCTTATCTATTCTGGTATTGTCCATTTTTACATTATTCGAAAGAATTATTTACACAATAGGTTCTGTAAGTGTAATGTATGAAACATGTGTTGAGCAAAATTGACCTAATGTAGCCTAATTGTTGAGTGCCAATCACTCAAGTTGAAGTGTTTCTTTTAAAGCTTTGCTATATTTCAAGGTGGTTTAAATTCACATTTAAGTATACTAATCAATGTGTGCTTAGCATCAATAGCTCAGCTGTCTCATATGTTTGGTTGATACACATATAAATGACGGTTTGAGAGAGGTTTGTGTTGTCAAATGAATTAATACATACTTAACACAATAAGATTTTAGTTTTTTGGAATTCACATTTACAGCCTACTTGTGTGTCTAACTGCAGGATATATTTGCAGATACATTTTATCCTTAAATCCAAAGGTGGAATTAATGCAAAAATGCATTGAAAACGTTGTGCCCAAACGTGGGAAACATGTAGGCCTACACGCCACAGTTGTTGATGCGATGTGCAGTGCAGAGTGAGACTGACATCTAGTGGTTGAATGTTGTCCTGCACATTTAAACCTGCATTCTCACTCATGGCCAGCAGCGGGCGACAGTCAGTTGAAGTCTGACAAAATTACCCTAATTCAATTCTAACTCAATTGATTTATTACCTCAGTAAACATGTTCTTAATGATTTTATGTTCTCAGTCACTAGTTTCAAGTCTTCTTCAATACAACACGATGTTCATTTATATGATGGTCCCATTTAGAGTAAGATAGACAATAAAGCAGGGTATGCTTTAGGTCCTAAAGTTTAGGGCATGGCCACCCACTTTGTGATTAATTTGCTACAGGTAATCAGGATAGAGTGTTTGTTTGTTTGTTTGTTTATTTGATTGAGTGATTGATTGATTGATTGATTGATTGATTGATTGATTGATTGATTGATAACTTTATCAGAAGTTTGCATAGGAAAAGGTACCGTTTCATGACAGTACAAGGTCAACTAAAAGGACACACCCAAAAAAGCCTATGGCTTGTTTCAATTTAGGTCCCTTTTGAACTCATATAACATTGAATGACCGACAGATCTATCCCGATCTCCACAGTCAGGTCCAAATATGGTCTGAAAGAAATGAAATCCATGATGCAGAGTGATTGATTGATTGATTGATTGATTGATTGATTGATTGATTGATTGATTGATTGATTGATTGATTGATTAGTAATGGTTGGTTGGTTGGTTGGTTGGTTGGTTGGTTGGTTGGTTGGTTGATTTTTTTAAATAAAATATGTATTCATTTATTTATGTTATCAGCCATGAAGAAGTGTGGTGGTATTTACCTGCAGAGAGATGTTCTTGGGCAACCACAGTGAAAACTCCAAAATACAGAGAAACAAACGCCACCACACTACTCCACAGTGATAGGCTGGTTCCAGCCCATAGACCCGCCCACTCACAGAGTGGACCGTCTGAAATCAGGCTACCACAGTGACTGATAGGTTTCAACCACCAGAGGGAGATATAAACCATGAAATGAGTCGGGCACCATAGTCTGGCACTTCACTTGTAATAGTAGTAGCTAGTAGTCAATTTACCATACAGGTACAGGTACCCTATAGTTTTGATACTTTAAGTACATTATGATACAAATACTTTTGTACTTTTACTATGTCAATCTTGAATTCCAGACTTTTACTTGACAGATTATTTCTATATTGCAGTGTTGATACTTTTACTTAAAGGAGTAGTTCACCCCCAAAATGATTTTTTTTCTATTGATTACTCATGCCATGGAAACTTGAGTTCAATAATATTTTTTGTCGCATTCCTTTTTTTTAAGAACCCCAACTAGGGCCAATGGGCCATGCATCCGGGTCCCCACTGGAATGCGGGTACATTTACTATAATCACATTTTTGTCTTAGGACTGGAATGCGACATATACCAAAAAATATTATTGAACTCAAGTCTCCATGGCATGAGTAATCAATAGAAAAAAAGGCATTTTGGGGGAAAATACCCCTTTAAGTAAAACATGTATTACTTTTTCCACCACTGATGACAATTAAGAATGGGGATAAAGTGATTAATGGTTAACTGCATCTGTCCACAAGAGGGCAGCATCAACCAATTCAGGTAGGCTACAGCATGGAAGTCTCCCCACAATCCCAACAGAGAAATTAAGCCTACACCCTACACTACACTTAAAGCATAGGCCATCATAAAGACCAATTTACAATTTAGGCAACAAATAGCTAATTATATAAAAATATGCTGCTATATAAAAATGCAGGCTAAGTGTAGCCTATTAAGTCCTACAATAACCGGTGATAGTGAAATTGAAAGGAAATCCACAGAAGCCATAGGCTAATTGACCAATTCATGTCATGTCAATTAAGGTTGTGTTCCGTTCAGAGCGCTCCTATATTGAAATAAATATGTTGACTCACTGGAAAAGCTAAATGGAACCGAGCCATATAGGCCTAATTAGTGCCATAGACCTGTAGCCTAACATTATTTATGGCAATATGACTACCATAAAAGTCATTTGATGATCTGTGTATATCCAAGAATATCATCAGTATCCATATCAATATATCTATATATTTATATGGATATTGATGATATTTTTGGAGCAATTGAATAAACAATGAACAGCAAGGCCTTGCAGCTGAACTGCCCCAACTGTTGACAGCCCCACTGGCCCGTCTGTAAACTACAACCGTAGGCTAATGAACGGTTTTGCTTTCCATTTAACGTCCATTGCAAAGTAGGCCTATATTATATGACATTGAAATGCTTCGCTATAGCCTATATTTAGGCCTAATTGGTGCTCACACGAGTCGTGCAGTGGTGTAAAGTAACTAAGTAGCCTACACTTTCAAGTATTGTATATACACCTTTTAGTTTTTAGTTTTTTTTTAGTTTTTTAGTTTTTTTTACTTTAGGCCTACTTGAGTATTTCAAATTTGCAGTAGGCCTACTTTTACTTATACTCCACCACTACAGCTCAGAGGCAAATATTGTACTTTTACTCCACTACAATTATTTGAAAACTTTAGTTACTAGTTACTTTTAGATTTTGGTTATTATTAGGCCTACAAAACATGCATTTTAAAATAGCCGATCCACAACTTTAACTTTAAGTAGGCTACATTTTGATGCCAATACCAGTACTTTTACTCAAGTACATTTTGAATACTGGACTTTTGCTTGCAACAGAGTATTTCTGCATTGCAGTATTGATACTTTTACTTAAGTAAAACACATTTTGAGTACTTTTTTCCACCACTGAATTCTGCGCTATATACGGGCCCATAAAGGCTTCAAGTCAAGGAAAATCAAACACTAGCGGTTTGAGTGAACAGCAGCAGAGTTTGGGGGATGTGGACGTGTAAAGCCTAGGTGGAAAGATGACATTGTCGTGGGGGTGGGGGTGAGGGGGGTGGGGGTGAGGGGGGGGGGGTGTCGCTCTACAATGAGTTTCCTTTTAACCGGAATTAGCTGTGAAGTGCGACCTTGAGGTGTGAACGTGCAACACGAGAGGTTTGCCCAACAAGAATTAAAGTTTCTCAATACTTTGCACCTCGTTTGTAAGACGAATATCTTAACAAACAGGTTAATGCGTCAAATGCGCAGGCTTATATGCTGAAAGATAACAGCTTTATGGGTCCGGGAAAACGATCAATAGGCTAATTGTTGTTCGCCAACTTTACAGGACAGATGCACAGCAAATAACTTCATTATAAGCAATGGATAGTGTGAAATTAGGCAACTATACAGGCCTATTAGCCTGACATGCAATTAGGCCTATACAATTCAACGTTTGAATAAATAAAAAAGACTAGGTGGTGTGCTGCAGAAAATATAAGATTATTTTGTATTAACGTTAATTAGTAGAATTAATAAATTAGGCACATATAGGCCTTTGTGCAGGACTTCTTTGAACGAACTATGGAAAAGTGTTTCGGAGTTTAGGCTATTATCCCCACATTTTTAGTCCGTGACCCAAAATTATACGTTTTCCTGGGACTGTGAGCTTGCAGATTGGCTATTTTCACTACTAAACATTTATCTTCTAATTCATGGAATTTCTTAGATTTTGCTTTTATTTATTCATGAAATTATTTTGAAAAATCATCATGAAATACTTTGCTTTTTTGCGGGGGAATGTTTTTTGAAAATATTTTGAAATAATCATTTTTTTTTTTTTTAATGAAGGAAACGAAAAATTCAGGGACCCAAATGTGTCCGCGACCCAGACATGGGTCCCGAGACAGTGCTTGGGAACCCGTGCTTTAGGATATTCAGATCAAAGGCGTTTATGTTAATTTATTCATGTAAGTCGCTTATTCAGATGTTTGGGGATAGGCCCACTGTCAGGTGATGACGCGTCGCAGGAAGGGGCAGTTAGGGCCGGCAGCATCAAATGCATTCTCATTTAGATAGCGCTCTCCAAGACGTCAGGCGGGCGCATCTATAAACCTTCTCCACCTTGGCATAGGAGCCAGATCACGTGAAACTCACTAAAGGATTGGACTATCATTTTGGGAACGCTTCTGGACTACATCAGAAACACAGCACAAGGATTGTTTGCGGTTGCAAATAGGAGGCAACTATGGCGCCTCAAGAATAGCCTATTTAGTAGTTTTTGCCGTTTTTTCGTTATTTATTTTTCGTATTTATTTATTTACAAATCATGTACGTGGGATACCTGTTGGATAAGGAGAGCAGCATGTATCACCAAGGGCCCGTGAGACGACCGGGCATCAACCTCCCTCCACAGAACTTTGTTTCCACGCCACAATATCCAGACTTTTCTGGATACCATCATGTGCCAAACATGGACACGCACACGCACAGCCAGTCTGCGGCGAGCTGGGGACCCTCGTACGGCGCACCGAGGGAGGACTGGGGAGCGTACGGTCTGGGGCCCCCCAACGCCCTCCCCACGCCCATGAACAACTCGCCTCCTGGGCAGGTTTCTTACTGCTCGTCCGCCGAGTACAACCATATGCACGCTCCAGGCTCGGTGGTATTACAGCCGCCGCCGGAGAACGTTAGCGTTGCGCAACTTGCACAACTTTCTCCTGATGACAGAGAAAGGCGCAATTCATTCCAATGGATGAGCAAAACTGTACAGTCGTCTTCCACTGGTGAGTCTACGGGAACTTCATGCTGGAAACCATAATCTGATATAGTAGCCTGTATTATAGCCTATGCTCGTGTAATGATTGTTTTCGTTGTATTTAAATGAGCTCTGAGGAGGAGAAATATGATAAAAAAATATATAGCTATACTTGCCATGTAGATCTTTATTGATCCCGAGGGATATTCAGTTGTCATATAGCAGCGCTGCAGTAGGGATGCATCCTATTGGCTATTAGGCGCACAGGTATGGGTAAAGAATTCGTTCAGAATACGTAGGGCAATATAATTAAAATAGAATAATTAAATAAATACTTTTAAAAAATAAATAAAACAAGCAATATATTTCTCTACTGGATTTTCTTTTATAAACGAATGTCTGGCCTAAGTTAGCTTATACCGACATACATCATAAAAGAAAAGAAAGGGTCAAAATGTAATTTTAATAACCTTGATAAAATCAGAAATTGTTGGAACAGGTGGCTTCACTGACAACCCTTTGACCTGTAATTAGCTAAGTAGGTATATTAGTTATAAACATGAGGTTACATGCAATGCATGTACAATAGCTGTGGCCTATTAGCCATTTATAAAATATGTTATAACCTAAATAATAAATAAATATGTTGTAAATAACCTACGACGAGGAGATTGTATTTATAATAAAAAGCGGCCTCTCTCGCTTGGCCTACTGTGTGGGCTGCTACATGCACTCCTGCGGAGGAAATCAAATAAAAAAGGTGCGAGAAATCGGTGCCAAGCTCACTTGTAATGCTAATTTCGTTACTCTTGTAAACAAGATGTGAGTTCGTTCGACTTCCCTGTTGACATTGTTCGGGGTTTGGAGGGTTATTCAGTCATATTCAGGGCTTGTCTCTCCTTTCAGCACCTCCTGGCTTTGATATGCACCAAACTCTCTTCCTCTTCTTGGGGAGTTATAATGCCGGAAAGAGTGACGTTTTTCACAGCACACACAGGCCTACTGCATACTATGTCTTCATAAAGATTTACATAAGTCTATAGACTCATATTTTAATACGTTTATTTTTACTTTTTTTGTTGTGGAAGTGGTATAGCCAATTGTGCCCAGAGGCCCAACACCTGCGTGACACCAGTGTGCTTAAAATACCATAAACATCGTTGTCTGTCTGGCAATATAGAACATGATTTCTTATAACAATATAGAACATCGGTTTCTTATAATATAGGTCTAATATAGAACACGATTTCTTATAGGATAAAATCTTATAAACTACTATAGGCTATAACTATATTTTAAAGTAGGCAATAATATGACGCAATTTGTACATGCCAAACAGTAGGTCAAGCCAATCATAATATGGCCTTGTAGTTTCCATAGAACTTGAATGCCGATGTTTATTCGGGGTATTAGGGCAAAACCAGATTTGTATCTTTTTGCCTGTTCGCTTCATGCGTCCTGTGTTCCTCTTAACATATCAATAGATGTTAAGGTATTAGTCTGATATGACATGCATTCCACTGCTGTTTTCTCAAAGGGACATCAAAGCAAAGATCAGAGGCCTATTTAGCATATCTGCAGATAAAACAGGACGATCTGGATTTGACTGATAGACTGATAGCCTGGAAATCATTTGATGTAACATATTTAACAAACGAGACATACATGTCCATTCAGTTATTAGATGAAAGACTATGTGATGTGTGAACATATTAGTTCCCTTGGGCCATGCGTATCCTAACCTTTATTCGTTAATTGTATTCGCAGGTAAAACGAGAACGAAGGAGAAATACAGGGTGGTGTACACCGACCACCAGAGGCTGGAGCTGGAGAAGGAGTTCCACTTCAACCGATACATCACTATTAGAAGAAAATCTGAACTGGCGGTCAACCTGGGTCTATCGGAACGACAGGTATGTCTTGGCCCTTTAGTGCTGCAGTGCTCAATAATATGAAAACATTCAAGCCCATGTTCAATGTATATAGGCCTAAAGCCAACATTCTCTAAAACAACCATTTCTTTTTATTTGCATTCGCAGGTGAAAATCTGGTTTCAAAATCGCAGGGCGAAGGAGAGGAAATTAATCAAGAAGAAGATGGGCCAGTGTGACGGCAGCGGAGGATCGGTGCACAGTGACCCGGGCTCAGTGAGTCCCCTGCCGGTGCCAGGCTCGCTCAGCCCGTCGGATATTCACGGCTCTCTGTACCCGCCGCCGGGAATGAGCGCCTTGCCACCTATGAGGAATATACAGCAAGTTAATATACAGCAAGTTACTGTGACTCGGTAAATTCGCCTTTTTTGGGGGGGACGAACTATGAACATAACTGAGCACTCCGCCACGCTGAGACTGTATGAGAGGACCCTTCCTGAACTTGGATACAGGGGATTGACTCCAGACATCCTTAAGCAACACTCTATTTTGATTGATTGATTGATTGATTGATTGATTGATTGAATACTTTGTTAGTCCGAAATGTAAACGGCACGTGGTATAGGCCTACTGTAATACATTAAGGCTTAAAAGGATAACACACACAAGACAAGTCCTGGAGACTTGTTTCCATTGTGGTCCTATGTATTCAATGAACAATGGATTTGCTGCTATTAGATTATTTGATGTCGAGGAAAAAGATGATTTCTAGCAAGCAACGAAATGCTGGATGGATGATGTATATAGCAACGAAACGCTGGAGGCTCTTGAAATATCGTTTCGTTTTTTTTTCTACATATAGAATAGTTATAAATAATAATTTGAAGAAAAGAAGCAAAAATCTACATGTCTGACTACAATTAAGTGCTTTAAATTGTTTGTGTCCGAGTTTATTATAAATATCATTGTTGTATGTTTTTTGACGAATATATGTGTTTGTTAATAAAATGAGAATCAACTGTAGTTCAAATCACTTTGGATCTTCTTTGGCCATTTGCCTTAATTTCTTCAAGCCTATTTAATCGGAACCTCTGCAAAAATGGTGCCAGCATTCAAAGTGTAGAAGCTATTCTAGCAGTTTTATTTGTCAATGTGGAGTAGCCCTAAAACATGCTATAATGTATCCTAATGGCCTACAAACTTTAAAAAGGCTAATCTGCATGCAGACTAGATCAGTAGGCCTAAATCTTTATTTGAGCATTGCAAATTTGATATATACAATGACAAAATAAAGCATTCGTTTGCATACCATATTGTTTGTATGGTCTATATGCTATTTAAAATGCTCTGAATAGCTCTAGATAGCAAACATTAATCGAGTTAATACAAATAAGAATATTTTATTTTGGGGTCTAGTAATGTTTAAATTCTCAAATAAGCTTTACGTTGACGGGCAATGCACTGCATTCATTTGCTGAAGCATTTCTGGTTTCCTATATGATTTGGACGGCTCTGGCACCTATATAGGCCTATGAGTGGCACAGGCAGGCCTTTATGGAAAATATAGTAGGCTATTAGGCTACTAATCAGAGCAGCTCCTTAAACCAGACCAGTCCAGTCACGGGTTGATCAAATGGATTGAATCACATAATTGTAAACATTTTAGTCTGCAAGCCATTTGACACATTGCTTAATATTAAATCATTGCTTAATTCAGGTTATCAAACCTGAACAGCATAACTTCCAGTGGGTTATCATCACAACTAGGCCTGGCTAGTATACTAAATACAGTTGAAGGAACTAAATCCCATCCGATTATTAACCCAGATACAGTGTATACAAAGCTTCACCGAGGGTGAAAGTGTTTTGAATTCATAATCATTTGTAGGAAACGAAACATTAAGGCAGTGGTTCTCAACCTGTGGTTTGGGACCCCCGGGGGGGTCCCCAACATATTTTGGGGGGTCCCCAGATGATTCACTTAATGTGCAACATTGTTTTCTCACTCAACAGTAAACAAACCAACATAACGTTTAAGTTCGTGGAGGGTATCTGCACATTTCTAAAATGTAAGCACTTTTTAATACCACTAAAACGACAAATTAAACATTGGCCAAATATTAGAGGCAGAAATTGTGAAAATAGCAGATCTACAAGCTCACAAAGTCTTGCAGCGCGACTCGCGTTGTGAGCCTGTAGATCTGCTATTTTCACAATATAACCATGTTATACAAAATGTAATGCCTCAACTCCTAGTGCTCGTCTAGCCTTACATTAAGACGCACCGGTAGTTGCTTCTGCTTTGCTGACGTCTATAGACGTCAGCAAAGCAGAAGCAACTACCGGCGCGTCTTAATGTAAGGCTAGTGCTCGTCAGGGGTCCCCAGTTAAAATACGATTATTTTGGGGGTCACAGCCTGAAAAGGTTGAGAACCACTGAATTAAGGGACCGGGGACCCATTACAAAATTGACCCACAAATGAGTCCCGACCCAGTGTTTGGGAACCAAAGATCTACAAGCTATCAACGCGTCCCGGTGCGACGCGTTGATACTTTGTAGATCAGCTCTTTTTTCTCCCCAACGCAAGCAGCAGCAAGCTCCAGCTGCTCCTCTAGGAGCGAGGCGCGCTCTCGCCCAGTACGTGCGCGTTCACAGCCTTGCTCTGACTCCGACGTCATCATGAGCGTCTTGTCGCTGCTCCAACATGGCGGACTTTGATACCATTTATGAGTTGGAAGACGAGGAGGAAGAGGAGCGCGTAGTGAGCGAAGAGCACCTGCCTCGGTACTGCCCCGAGCCCGTGGTGATGCGCGGGGCCGGACACATCACAGTGTAAGCAGCCTGACCGCCCTCCGACGTCCCTTTCTGCCGTGTTTTGTGTCCCTTTTAGCCTCTGGCTGCTAAAGAAGCTAACGCTAAGCACAACAACAACCAGCTTATAATACCGCTATTAGGCAGGATGACTGTTGTGCTGCGGGCAGAGCAGTGTTTCCTCAAACGTTCACGTTTCAAGGGCTCCCCATAACTCTCTGAGTCTCTGACAGTGTACAAATGGATGACGGGTTCATTTGGTTCCATTTGTACACTGTCAGAGTTACAGACTTGTATGGGTCGATTTAGAACCACCTAAAGGACCCTGCAAAGTCCCTGGAATCCACTTTGAGAACCACTGAGGTAGAGAATAGAGATAACCTTAGCCATAAATCATAACTCTTGTAGAGTGCTTTTATTTTGGGACATTTTATAAAATAAAAGCACTCTACAAGAGTTATAATTTATGGCTAGAGATGTGACATTTTAGTGCTCACTAGCACAGTGGTTCTCGAACCTTTTCATGTCGAGGACCCCCAAATCGACACTTATTAGCCCGTGGACCCCCATTTGAAAAGATATGCCAGGGAGGGACCCCCCATAAGAGATGTTTACAGCTCCAGCTCTCTTTTGACATGCATTAGGCTACAGACCCCCATTTAATGGCACTTCTATTAGAGTGTTTGGTCCATTTGTACACTCTCTGAGTTACATAGCCAAAAGATCCCCCTGGGGGTCCCCGGACCCCACTTCGGGAGCCACTGCACTAGCAGTGTGTGTGTGTGTGTGTGTGTGTGTGTGTGTGTGTGTGTGTGTGTGTGTGTGTGTGTGTGTGTGTGTGTGTGTGTGTGTGTGTGTGTGTGTGTGTGTGTGTGTGTGTGTGTCCGCCAGCCCAGCCCAGGGAACGACTGTAAGGTAGTTAACCGTTAACTACTAGGTAATTAACTTTAGATGAATGTCATGTGTGCTGTAACGTTTAACCAGAAGCGTCGGCTGCGTGCCTGTCGTCATGTTTGATGACTAACACATCAGTCATCATCATGCACTCCATTCTGTTCAACTGTAACATCATCATAATCACCATCATCATCATCATGACTGACAGGATGATGTAATATCTATTGAGCTTTAATAGACCACCCCCCAGGCACTTGTCCTATAAATCTGTTGCATCGTTTTGTTTACAAGCTGTCAGTTATCTAGCCTGAATAGTTTTTGACAGATGTGACATTAGAGTGCTTCTCTCACACATCATATATAAGGACCTCCAGACAAAATGTATGCCTACTAGGCCACGGACCCCCATTGAAAAAGGCAGGGTCTCCTCTCCTGTAGATTAGGGATGGGACGATATGTGTTATTATCGTTTAGCGTGATAATCGTATCGTGGAAATTGAATTTATTGTGATATTGTGCTACGTCATGCACTGGGATCAATTCCCCTTGCTGAGCTGCATATCTGGTACCACTTAAACCCTCTATAATTGGTAAAAAGGTACTTATAATATACATACTTGATAGTTTTTTTTTTCACTCTCTATCAAATGCCAAAAAATAGCCGATCTACAAGGTTGTGAGCTTGTAGATCGTCTATTTTTTGGCAAATGTTCCACCCCAGGATAATAGATTTGATTATCGCGATAAAATCGTAAATCACTATTTCTTTTGTCACAATAATCGTGATCTGAAATTTTCATATCGTACCATCCCTACTGTAGATGAATACACAGTGCGGCAATCATAACTGCGGTGTTAAGGGCACCGCTTAGCAGTGCCTCAACTAAGGGCAGCGCTCTATGGATTAGTCTATAAGAGAAGATTTTTGAACTCATTTAGCTGGGGACCACCTGGAAACCCCTCAAGGACACTTGGGGTGTCCACTTCCCAGACTCCACACTTAAACCCTGTTTGCTGTTTTCAAACAAAAAGGTAACAAATCAAACCATGGAGGGTCGCGCCCAGAAAGAAAAGTCCATTTGTTTATTTTCCATATGCCTCATATTGACAAGGATGACAAACATTTTAGCTATCCAGCCTTCATCAGTGTGAATATAAACAGTGATTTGCTCCCCTTTAAATATGAAAAATTTGGAATATAATTTGAAACATTCTAACAGCACAAATCGTGTATGGGGTTCCCTGTCTAAAACTCTTTCAGATGGCGGTCTGCGGCCAAATACATAATAATTTGGGGGTCCTGGACATAAAAAGCCAGTTAATGCTGGGAAAATATTCTTTAGATACTGATCTAAATGGCCCAAACATGCTTCTTTTAACATTCACACACAAACAGCCTGGCCTGGATCCAGTCTGTCTCCATTGTCAGTGGACGGAGCAGCTTCAGATTTAGCCTTTTCATGACAACAAACAATAGAGCCTTAGTTTGCTGGTGTTCTGCATTCATTGACAAAAGTGTCTAAGATTGTAGGAATGTGAGTGTGTACAAAATGTGCTTGGATAAAGCTTAATTCTGAAATCAATGTAACATTTGACTTTTTATTTATTTACAGGTTTGGATTGAGCAACAAATTTGATGCAGAGTTTCCCTCCGTCCTCACAGGAAAGGTACTTGTTTTGGATTATTCACACACTTCCAGCAATGTCTTGTTGACTCCAAGTGGGTTGAATTAAGCAATCAAGACCATGGTGAATCCATTGTCCTTCTGGACATTTGATCAAACCTCTTGGACTGGTGTTGATCCGAGGAGATGCATTTAGAGAAACACAGCACAGTGCATCCAAAGAGTCTGAATGTGTTGTAGTGGAGCTCTGTAAATGAGTAAGCCGCCTTTGGAGTTCAGTTGGCAGGGACCCTGGTGTTTGGGAAGGTACAACTCCAGGTGATAAAATGATGAAATAAAGACTGTGCCATCCACAAGAAAGGAAAGCTTCCTGGGTCGGACACTGGAACACAAAAAGGCTGTAGGGGTAAGATCGGACAGAGGGAAGTGTTGGGCAATAAAATGTACCGTCAGTATTGTGACCGGGGGTGACATGTGATGGACGAGGTCACAATTATGATGATTGAAGGGTGCAGATCAAGCCCTGCTGGGCTTTATTCTAAGGTCTTTGGCTGTTTGCAAAGAGACCTTTGCATCCTGTCATAAAAGATTACGACCCCTGTTTTATGGCGTACAGACTCGGCGAGGAATGAGCATCCATTCATGTTGTTTGGCCGGCACTGCCACAGGCACTGAGCTTATCTCCTCCGAGTCCCTCCTCGGCCTGAATAGTCTCTAGATCTTGGTTAGCGAGTTAGAGGCATACTTATTACGAGATATCTCATCTCTGAACAACATCTGCAACTATCTACCTGTTTGTTTTCCAAAGGCTATCCCTTTGATCCTTTGAGGACAGGTTTCTTTTGAGCAATTAGGAATCTCAACTCAATGCAACCAGGGAAACACCTTTGAATTCTTTCACTGCCTCGTGCCGTTTTGTGAAAAGTGCTTACCCATGAACCACCGGGAAGTGGGCATTTAATAGTCTTACGTCTCTTCTTCCTTTTCTAGGTAGCTCCAGAGGAGTTCAAAACCAGCATCAGTAGAGTGAATGCTTGTTTGAGGAAGAACTTGCCTGTCAATGTGAAGTGGCTTCTCTGCGGCTGTCTGTGTTGCTGCTGTACAGTAGGCTGCAGTCTATGGCCCGTTATCTGCCTCAACAAGAGAGTAAGTATCAGCCTATCCTTGTGGCGCGTGCTGCACACTTCAACTCTCCCTTAAATCAGCACTAATTGCTCTGGGACTATTATAGCAATCCAGGCGAAGCGTAGAGGCCAATAACAGCTCATGATCAATTAGTGGCTGTGTAGAAATGATGCATCATTCACACTCCACAGCTCCAGCCCAGCTCAAGAGTGATACGTCATTTAAAGGCAGTGTTACTGCCAAGTCTTCCTGGCAACAAAGTGGAAATTGCTGGCTGGTAAAAGGGGACTACAGTCTATAAATGCAAACACTGTGGTTGTTTACTGTTATCTGTTAAAGTCAGCGCACGAATGAGGCGTTAATCTGTTACTCCGTGCTCGTATGCACATATTTACAATTTAGGCACTTAGCGGACGCCCTTAACAAGAGTGACTTACAATAAGCAAGACAAACATAAAATTATCATTTCCCCCTACAGACAAGACGATCCATTCAAAAGTTGTTAGAGTGGGAAAATAACCGATTATACCACAAGGTAAGAGAGAAGACACATTGCATATTAGCACCTGTTTGAACGTGTTTAATTGTCTTTGTTAGTGTTAAGTGTTGTGTGAGTAGTGAGTACCTCATTGATGGATGATGACTGTTAACTTGTACATTTTTGCCACCAAAACCAAGTAATCTTTCAGCTCAAAGCTATTTCAGCCTAATCATGGTCTTCTCTGGGTCCAAGCAGACCATGAGGTCAGCAGTAAAATGCCATGTAATTTTGTTTTGTCTCACAGCAACAAATTACCGCTAGTTGCTGTGCACAGACATAAAGGAAGCTCTTCAGGGTGTCTGGCCACAATTTGACCCCGGCAAAAGCAGACAGCCTTTTACCCAAATTCCCTTCACACTGAGGGGGAGACAGATTTTCCTTTGTGTGTGCGTGTGTGTGTGTGTGTGTGTGTGTGTGTGTGTGTGTGTGTGTGTGTCTTATGGTGTCTGTTCATTCACAATGTGTGTGTCCTATCTCCTCTCATCAGCTGGGGCTGCACTGGAAACTTAGTAAAAGAAAATGTGAAAGCAGCAATATGATGGAATACGTAAGTAAAGGCTCAGTCTGACACTACAAAACAAACATTATTATCATGCACATTATTGTCATGTTGGGATTCATTATGGCAATGGCATTTATACTGAACCTTTACTGTTTCCTTTCATAGGTAATTCTTATAGAATTCTTACCCAAATATCCTATATTCCGACCGGACTGAGGAGGCGGTTATAAGACTGGATGTGTGGCCCTTGATTCCTATCCTTAGTGCCTTGTAAATATGTTGGAATAAGTTGCACTGGTGTCTTCTTGAGATGATACTGTGCGACTCCCAGTACCTTGTACAGTAGAACTTGCAACGCCGTCACTTTGCTTTTAGAGCAGATTTTGCACATATCCTGACAAAAATAGACACGTTCCCTAAGTTGCACTCAAATCTTTCTTTGTTACATAATGACGAATATGTGAATCTCGAAACTTTCAAAGAAGTGCATTTACCCCAAAGAACTATTGACCTATATCCCGTCAATTCTGTCTCTAATCACTTGCAAAGAATTGTATGCCGCCAACCTCCGTATGCATCCTTGCCTTATATATTTGAAAAAAATATATGTATTCATGTAACAGGAGGGGAAAGGTATTGGGCTGATCAACAAGTTCAAATGTTTGTTGAATTTCCTCTCCTTGGTCCTAGTTCTTTGCAAGTAGACGAGATGGTTGACTTTGCCTAAAGTACAGTGTACGTCATCATCACTATGTGTTTTTCTTTCCCTTACTATTGACCCTCTGTACATGGGAACTAGCTAGAAAAAAAGGAGAGAAAAAAAAACTTGACTTGTAAATACCATGTTAGAGTAAGCTGTACAGTGGTATACCATTGTTTACATAACGTTACTTAGCTATTTAGTTTGGTCTGCCAATATATTGCTGTACCATAGTTTTGTTTTATGAAAGATGTCTAACAGTATGTACCCCTTTCCAGTTTTTATGGACCTGTTTACCTAGTAAGCCATATAGTTACATTACAATGTATGTGATGCCAGAGTTAGGACTGATAATTGCACTTGAGCTCATCAAAATGTCAGGATTTCAGACTGTGGTATATCTGATGTCTTGACTATTCTTATGACACTAGTAGTGCATGTTGCGCGATTATAATTTTTTTGCCAATGAAGGAGATGATGTTGAGTCAAGTGTCATCCATTTGAACAGGAGACGTCTGCATCTCTTCATGACGTGTTGTTGGTTACACAATGATCTGAGCTGTGCACTTCCATTCTCATCATTTGTCAATTATTTTATTACAGCTTTGTGTTTATTTTATAGTTTTGTATTTCCCTGTGCTGTGTTCTGAAGCACATACTTCTACAATACATGACGTATTGAGCTAAAGATTCCTTTGTTACTCATTCTGCCCAGTGTTAACCCATTTAGAACAGGTACACATTTTGTGTTTCATTATTTTATGCTTTAACTATTGAAAAATAGCAGATATACAAGCTCACAGCGCGGCACCGAGTGCACGCTGCGAGCTTGTAGATCTGCTATTTTAGAAAAATCGTGAAAATTAGAATTTTGACCCGATTCTATAAGTGTCTTTTGAATCCTTCTAAGGTTTTTTGAAAAACCTATGTTTCTATGTCAGCAATCTGGCCAGCCATCGTCAAAGAAAAGGTACTTTTCACTTAACTGGACCTCAGTTAGTCTGTTCTTGAGAGACTACTATGTCAGTGATTCTCAAACCTTTTTTCATGTGAAGGACTCCCAAAATGATATTTATTTGGCCACGGACCCCCATCTCAAAATATTTAGTTCCAGGAACCACCCAGAAGCAAAATTTAAACGTTCGCTTTGAAAATACATGTATTCAAAGATTTGCACACATTTTCACAACTTTTTCAAAAATAGCAGATCTACAAGCTCGCAGCGCGGCACTCGGTGCCGCGCTGTGAGCTTGTATATCTGCTATTTTTCAATAGTTAAAGCATAAAATAATGAAACACAAAATGTGTACCCGTTCTAAATGGGCTAAAGATTCCTTTGTTACTCATTCTGCCCAGTGTTAGTATTGTTGTCCCCGAGTCCTAGCGGAGAGTTTGCAATGAATTGCATTGTTAGAGTGCCTCTGGAATAGTAAATGAACCACGGTACAGGCCGGACTGTATTTATACTGGTAACATTTTAAAGCCTCCTCCCAGTATTGTCCCAGTTACAATTCCTGTAAATGTTTATGATGACTAAATCCCTATGGAGAGAGGAAATAAAATTCTTGATTTTCTTTGTCGTGTTTTTCACTTGAAACCATTCCATTTGCTGAAGGGGAAAAAGTAATAGACTTTCCCCAAAGCCTCCTTCCACTTAATGTAGACATGGCTATCTGTCATGTTTAACAAGGTCTTAAACTGACACGTTAACAAGATTGCCTGTAATTACTTGGATGTGTAAAATTTGCTATTAACAATTTTAAGGCCATGGTACCATGGCCAGATTTCAGATAAATCAATCCACTGTATGCAGGAGTGGGTCTCATTTTAGTTACATTTATGGACCTCTTTGTTCTTCATTTTACATTGTCCTTCGCTATTTGAGCTGGGGATGTGGACAGAAGTTTTCATTGCAGGCATGATGTGTCTGAAAGTACTCCAATAATGGAATGGCAAATGCTCAGTCATCAAATAATATCTACTCAACTTTGCAAATTTATGCTTCAACATGGAACATCATCAGCATGCTGCATACAGGGGCAAATTGTTTTTGATGGACTTGTTATTGTGGCATTACTAATATGCCACAATAACAAGAACCTGAACCATCCCTGGAGCTGACAGAGTCTGTGCACTAGGGGGCAGACTGAGCCATGAACGCTCTGTCTCTACAATGTACACTGGACTATTTTATTATAGTAGGCTACTGGACTGGTAAGCCTGGCCAGCCATAGGCATAGCTATTGATTAGCTAGTGATTATATTTATTTGAAATTGTAAACAAGACAAAACATGAATTATGGTAGGTGTTTTTATTTGAAATATATATATTTATTTTCTTCAAAAATACAATCTTGCACCATGGGGCCTTACTGGGTGATTTTAAAGCAGGCATAGATTCAAAAGAGAAATTTGCTGTCTCCTCAGTACCCAAACTCGTAACAATAGCACATTTTTCATGTATTATTAATTTTTTCATGTATGAAGTTGAACATTTTTTAATTAATTTCAAATAATATAACAAATTGTAGGAAACAATAAAAAAGGGATGTTTAATCCGGTCCCAATAATGGGTCCCCACCCACTGTTTGGAAAACACTGATTTAAAGCAGTTGTCCTTGAGTTGTCCATGGCATGCTCTGCAGCCGCAGGATTTACATTCACCAGCCTCTTCTGTGGGGTCTTGCCTTTACCACTTACCCTTTGTGGCACTTCAGATGAGTGATGTCCCCAGAGTGCAGGCAGAGGCCAAGTAGTTATGCAAGACTCATTGAGAGGACAATACTAGGCCTACAGTTTTTATTAGATAGAAAGTCTGTACGTGTACGAGAATACCATGTGTACGCCGAAAGTCATTTGACAGAAAAGGATCAATTTAAATCAGACCAGTAAGACTCCCTAACCGGGAGATAAGCGACCGTCACGCCGCATACACAAACTTTAGAAGGAAACTGTAGCCAATCAGGACGGAATATGGGAAATGGGACAGATCCATGTTGATGACATGGCTTTAGAGATACTGTGTACTGCTTTGCATGATCTTAGGCCAAAATCTTAAGGAGCAGTGTCCAAAAATGTGTTTTGCAAAAATCGTCCTGATGGTGGCATGAGAGAAATCAGGGCTGGAGGTTGTGATTTGCCATCCAAGGGGTGTGTGTGCAAAGTTTGGCATCGATAGGGCCAACGGTGGCAGAGATAAGAGTAGGGGCAAAAGTGTGATGTGACGTGACAGATGGACAGACAGCCGATGGAGCTTTTCACACACTTGACTGTCGCAAAAACACATTTCACAAAACAAGTTAACAAGTCAAAACCAACTTAGCTCCTTATAAAACACAAAGATAACTAATGCTGAGGAGTAAACGATAGGTACAAACTAAAAGAAATAGCCATTTGTACAGATAGTGGCCTTGGGTTTGAGTGCCTGTCCTGAGGTCGAGGTTCAGTTCCCTGGCCAAGTCATACCAAATACTGTAAAATGGCACCAAATGCATCCCTGCTTGGCACTGAGCAGCAAGGGTTGTATTGGGGGTAAACCCTGAGATATGTCGCAGGACATATAGCGGAATGTCCAGCGGGTGTACTACATCATGGCTAGGGGATGTACTTGTACATCAAGATGGCTCTCTCTACAGAAACAGGAGTTAGGCTCCTGACCTTGAGTTCACGATGATAGGTGCTATAAATTCAAGCTATGGTTTATTGCTGACCTATGAGCCACAGGAACCAACAAAACACAATCCATAATGTATTAGGTCAGTTGCCTGCTTGAGGTTTCTAGTGAAGATACACTTAAAATTATATCAGAAATGTACTGTACATGAATCAAGCAAACGTTGGGAATACCTTAGATAAGTGTTATTACTCAGATAAGTCTTTAAATGAATGTCTACATAGACATATTCTTTCTTGTATCATCCTCAAATGTCCAACTCAGTATCATGAGGCCACGCCCTTCCCTCTGGTCCCACTTGGAAGAGGCCGGCTTCTGAAGGTGGTCCGTAGACGGTCCAGCAGAGTCCATTGCCGGTGTGGTAGATGTTCTCCTTTGACACAATCTCCTGGTACCCTGATGTAGCTATCGGTGGATGTGCGAGGGCCCAGTTGACTCCCACTCCTAGGATGCTGCCAGCCATGCGCTTGTAGACAAGTCCTCCAGGATGGAATTGTAGTGTTGTCGTGCAGGTGGGCTTTCCTTGCTAGGTTGATGGTAGCAGCCCCTGTCAAAATTGACTTGTCTTGACTTATTATTCTACATCGAACGTCAGACTGACTTGATCACCGTGCACAATGTGTTCAGTGTTGGCTGAAGATGTACAGGTTGAGTGTTCATTCCCTTTTTGTTCTGAGCTTAAAAGACAGCCAATGTCCAGGGGGAAAGACTGAAAAGCTCTTGGAAAACACCTCTGAGCATGTGAGGGTGATGGATTGGTGCTGTCATCAGTCTCTAGAGGATGACATTGCTTGTTTAAGTGCACTGCTCCCAGCCTGGGTACTGGAGAACACATGGAATGCAGGGTGTATTCAGGGTCATGGACTAAAATTATGTTTCTATATAGCCTATTTCTATTATATTTCTTTTTTTAAGAGAGGAAAAGTAACCAGTTAACCAGTTTTTTATGCATAGTTCTTTACTTGAAATAATATATATATATATTGGCCAAGCTCATTTGCTGCCAAGATGCATGAAGGAAATGTGTTTTAATGCATCTAGGCTGATTCTGCAGTGGACATTTTGCCTGCATAAGGCAAACATCAGATGCAGCAGAGTAGTCGCTGGTGCTTGACATTGGCAGCACACATTCTGAGTTTTAACAGAACATTAAGGCTTTGCACACAGAATCTTTCTTGTTTTTGGGGTGTGTAATGGTCTGCATCATTCAAAACAATTACAGCCTTTTCCCAGGAAAAGAATACCACCAATCCGAGCATTGCCAAGTGTGAACGTAAAGCCAGCTGTGCCCACCCACACTTCTGATCCCTGGGACCACAGCTGCAGGCACCTGACGATATTGCGACAAATCAAACCACATTACAGCATTCAACACAAAAGAAAAAAAACAATGGATCTCACAGAACACCCATTATTGAAGCAGAAAATCCAGTCGCAATTAATTTATTTCCCATATGATACAACAGGTTGAAGAGGCAATGCCATGTGCCTCTCTCAGCACAACACAAACCTTAAGTCACGCCAATGGTGCTAGTTCAAACATGCTTTGACATGTGTTGCTTCTATGGTGGCATCTGAGAAACCCTTCCCTCTAATTGTGTACCATAGTCAGACCATGCTTCTCGTGAGTGGAAGGCCCAGTTGGCCTTTGGGAGATCACACCTGAAATAATAATAATCTTTAAAAAAAGAAAAAGAGTTAAGTGTACATCATTATTTTCTCGTAGCAGGTCAATAGGTGGGTAAGCACATGGGCCCGATTCACAAAGCCGTTTACGCCAATATTTTGAGCGTAAAGGAATTTACGCAACTTCCGAGGTTAGGTGTCAGATTCAATCTTTTTTTGCCCGTGATTTTTTACTTTATTTATGCGTTATTTACGACCAGCAAATTACAAACAAATTTGTATTTTTTTTTTCTACAGATACAAAATTGGGTCATAGCATAACCTTTCACTGTAGTTTTCACTTTCAGGCCCACTGTACATGAATCCAATACAGAATTTATGTAGATCTGCTATGTTCGCTATTTAAGAGATTAAACTTTTTCCTGCTTTTCCAGCACGATAACAGTTGTACAACAAAGCAAAGCATTTTGTAAACCAGGCTTAAGTTGTCTCAATAAGAGAAAAACAAGGTTGTCTCCTTATCAATGTTTATTGATCATAAAACATTTATAACATCTCACAGCAACTCTTTACTCAGGGAATATTTATGAAGCAATATTTAAAATACTTCCACGCATCCCAAAA
Source organism: Nannobrachium achirus (assembly GCF_963921795.1). Lineage (NCBI taxonomy): Eukaryota > Metazoa > Chordata > Actinopteri > Myctophiformes > Myctophidae > Nannobrachium > Nannobrachium achirus. The sequence goes on along the minus strand of NC_137824.1, from coordinate 50,076,345 downwards.
GGCCATTGATGTTACAACTTACACGGCCCTAACAAGAATGATTAACATAAACCACCTTAGCTAATGGGTAGGGCAGGGCAAGGCAATATTACCCTTCTACAATTTCTATAATTATTAAAACGTCCAGCAAAACCCAATGAACTGAGTGACAGTTAAAACATTCTCTCTAAGTTAAAGAGCCGAATGGGAGATAAAGGGAAACAACTAACAGCATTTTGGTTTAGTGGCAATTAAGGCAAGTATTCATTTTTTTATCTGTTCTTCGATGTGTACAAGGCACCCACTTTATCAATGACATTCAGTATGAGGCATTGTACAGAAATTTAAGCAAAAATACAGTACAGTGGTAATGGAAGTCAGTCACAATCAAAATAAAAAGTAATTTAACATCCATGGATAAAGACTAAAAGCCCATTATAGGACCATTTCACACTTATTTTCCCTTCTTCACACAAGTTGCCTGTTCGTGTAAGTTTAAGGCTTGGTCTGTCTACTTTATACACCTCAAACCATGCAAACCAAAGTTGAGTCCTTGAAATCTGGACCCTTTAGGCTTGGTGCCAGTCATCTATTACCACTTTCAACCTGGTGTCCCTGTTTTGATCATAAATGTATTCAAAAGTACATCTTCAAGCTCACAACGCTTTGCGAGGCGACACGTGTACTTACTTGTAGATATGCCATTTTCACCTAGTGACACATTCGTACAACAAAGTATAACTGCTTCAGTGGACAAAAGTTTTTATAATTATGTTTTCACCATATAAGGTAGGCTATGTGTTTAGTAATGTCTTCCTCCATCATGGTTTTATTATTTTCTAAAGCACATTGTAACAGTTTTATATATAACTCTACTAACAATCACAAAATGTAAGCAGTAGAAGAAAATAGATTTACAGAATGATTTATGACTTTGGCATCAGTGATACATTTCCTCACCACACCAAGTCATTCAGATTTCTTCATTGCCATAATATTAATAAGTACATACAGAATTTTTCATCTTTGGATAATGTCAGTGGATGAAACTCTGTTGAATCAAAAATCACCATTAATAAAAACATTTGATCTGCAAAGAACTATTGCATAAGTCTTCCAAGACAGGGTAAAAATAAAAACTAAACAAAGCTATTAAAAAAGGTGATTCTTGCAATTTACTTTTAGAATTGATTGTCATCCATCTTAAACTGATTAACCCATTTTGATCACTGAGTTATACAATCAACTGCCCTTTGAGCACACCAGCTACACAATGTGAAAGTCAGTCCCACTTTAGACAAGCGCATGTGCATTCAAATCTATTCTAGTCTTCACAAACTATGCCAGAGAATAAAAAGTTTACTAAATGAACTTCAGTGATCAAACAACTTTACAATAATGTCACTCAAAATAGGATTGTGAGAATCTGTGAGGGAAAAGGGGGACAGTGAGGTGCTGTGTGGAGTCTGCAGCGGCGCAGGGCATGTTTGTTTTCTAAGGGGGGTAGGGGAGGAAGAAAAGGCTATGGGTTAACCACGTTCACCCTGGTGTCCCTATTTGGGGCATTTCATTATAGACAAAAAATACATTCAAAAATATTTAAAAAATAGCCGATCTACAAGCCCATGAGCTTGTACTAATTTTGAATAGTGTTTAAGTGGTTTAAGTAGTCTGTATGTCTGCATGTTGCTACAACAGGCTCCCTGGCCAGGACACCACCGTCAGCGTGACTTTATTCTTCTGCAGCTTCAGCATTGGGATGAGAGACGAGTTGTTCATGCCCACCGTGGTGGCACCGTTCACCGCCACGATCTCATCACCACACCTGGAGAGAACCACAGACTCAGCCAGTAAATATGGGTTTCAGTGACCAGTTGCGATGAGGAGTGAATTCTAAAATAACAGAATAGGTCAGTGTTTCTCAACCACTGTGCCTGGGGACCTTTGGTGCGCCTCTGAGAAGGGTCAAGCGTGCCCCTTGAAACAGCTTGAAAGCCAGTATTGTATTAATCATTTTAAAAATGATTTAAACTAGTGAAAACAGCCGATCGACAAGCACACAACGCCTCGCGGTGCGAGGCGTTGTGTGCTTGTAGATCTGCTGTTTTCACTACTGTTGTGCAACAGCCTTGTATGAGGAAGCAGGGCTTTACTTTGCGAAGAAACGTACAAATTTGAAACTTGGAGATACAAGGTTTCTTCCCAACAGTGACAATATTTACACCCCCGTATTATGTTGGTGTGCCCATGGATTCTTGGGACATGAAAAGTGTGCCCATGCAGAAAAAAGGTTGAGAAACACAGGAATAGGTAACTTACTTGAGGCGTCCGTCGAAGTGAGCGGGCGTACCAGGCACAATGGTTTTGATGAAGAAGGGCTGCTGCTGACCGTGGCTCTCCTCGTAACCCCCGACGATGCTGAAGCCCCAGCTCTCGTTGTTGGTCTTCAGCAGCACGATGTCACGGCACCAGTGCATGTGACTGAAATATCAAAGAAATAAACAGTGGCAGGCTCTTATCTTTCTCATCCATCTGATTGCTTTTTAAATGTTGCCAAGCAACGCTGTCATGTTTGCGTGCACACTGGGAGAGGATGTTGAGGACTGACTGCCTGCAGTGCAGCTGTGTTCCGCTGGCAAATCTAAGACTACCGGCGCTCGATCTCTTCAGAGTAAGAGTACCCCGTGGCGTAAAGATAAGTGTGATTAAAATGTGTTAATTCTTTTGCACAATATTTCTTCTGTAATTAATTAATCAAAATTAACGCATTAAAGTCCCGGCCCTAGTTATAACCTGACTTAAGTCGGGTTAAGCAGTAAACGGTTAGATTTGGAAACCCGACCTGTGTGTGAAGACGGTTCTCGACATACATACACACAAAGATTTGGAATGTATACATGGATTAGCATTAATCTACCAAATATTTATATATTCCACAGGGGCTTAGTACAAGTACATGACACATGAATTACGTACATTTTACACCTTTGAGGCTGTGCAACATTAACCACAAGCTGATAACATCCCTATTTTGGGCATGTCATAATAGGTTTGCTAGGCTTAGATTGTCTAATTCCGTCGAAGTCATTAAATGTACAGGGGGAAAAACGAGGGGGACCAACTAATAGACCCCTGTGGGACTGTGGGTCAACGAAGTACATTATATAGGGTCTTAGTGTTTCACATAATTGTGGGCTCGAGCACACGTATGTTATCTTCATTATTTATCTATCAGTCAAGTTCTCCTCAAAATGACGTAATCTATCAGTCAAGTTCTCCTCAAAATGACGTAAGACACTGCCTTTGTACCAACAGTACAAAGGCAGGGCCCTTAGCCAATGAGGTGCAGCCAAAGGGGTAGATCTTTGTGCCCATACATGGTGTTACATGCGAGCCCACACTGTTTCCTAAGAACAGTATTTCTAGTTATTTTTAAATGTTTTAAAAGTGTTCTGATGGTGTTTATACCTTGGCAGTCCCAGCCATCGTGTCCACAGTGGAGTCCAGTTGAGGTCATCATCTCGCGAGTTCTCCCCAGACTCTAGCTCGTCCTTGTTGCCCGCCTCACCATCCTCCTCCGGGTTCTCCGAGATGGTCTGGATGACACGCAACACCACCTGACTGTGGGCTGTCTGGGCCTTCAGTACCGACACCGCTTCATTGTAGGTCAGTTGGGTGAGGTCTACACCGTTGATACTCAGCAGAATGTCACCTAGGGCCACCCAGATGACATGGAAAAACATCAAGATGACTTTGGAGTCTCTTATGTTGAACGAGACACGCAATTCATCAAGGTTGGGTTCAATTCAATTTCCTTTTTTGAGCTTTTCTGCCTTTATTGATAGTGTAATAGTGGCATACGGGTGAAATCATCCGTCAAGGGCTTCTGACAGTTAATATGGGGGCGGGAAGCCTTGTATGCGGCAGCCCAACCCACTAGTCCCTTTTGAGTGGCAGTCGGTTGCAAAAGCAGTCCCCACAACAATATTTACTATTCTGTCCCCCTGGTTTACGGCTCGAACAGTGCTGAGCCGGCTCAAGCCACCTTCGCAGCGTTCGACACGGCGACTCACTCACTTTAGCAAAGCCACTGAGGTCAGTGCTGAAATGGGGCATTCGGTCTATATTAGAATAGGACAACGCCCAACCCTTGTAAAAAGAAATAAACCCCGCCAGAAGCCCCACCCAGTAGGGGAGGGGAAGCCTCACGTGGGGAACGTGCCATCACTTCCAGTTCTGGTCCCCAGTGAATAGGTGCTCTGACAAACCTAATACACAGCAGTGCTAAAGCAGCTACAGAAATCACCCTCCCCAACTGAATTCTCTGCAAACATGGCCAATTGTGTTGGTAGGGAGTGCCCAGGCCAAGCCCATGCACAATGGGAAGATTCGACCCACAGCACTGGGAAGGACTTTTACCCCTGCACCACCCCGATGGGTCTAGTATGGGTTTAATTTCAAATGTTCACCCAACCTTGGTAACCCTTTTGGGGCCCAAGCATATTATTATTTGTAGAAGATATTCTGTTAAAAAATATATAATAGTTCAAATAAATATGTCTGAAGATAGGAAGCACCTGTTTTGATGGTCCCATCTCTGTGCAGACAGCCTACAGGCTGAACACTGGTAATGTAGACAGGTAGGCGACTGCGGCAGTCCCGGCCCCCAGCGATGGTGATGCCCAGAGAAAGACGAGGTTCCTTCTTCAAGCTCACCGTCTTCTCCTGACTGGAAAAGCCACCTGGAGGGTCCTAGACAGTAATGAATGGCACACTTTTTTATGATTCATCACAAAGATAAACATGGTATATTCTTTGTGCAACCTCTGGCTGGCTAAAATACTAAAGGGGAACTCGATATTTAACAACATTTTTTTGTTCTATTGTGAAGACATGAAAATCAGATGCAACACTTCCCAGTGTGCTGTGTGCAGAGAGCATGATCATGAATGATCCAGAGTCTTCATCTCTGGGACCCTTAGTTCTAGGGGTGGGCGATATGGTGATAATTATCGTTGAGATGATACAATGTCTCCACGATACGCCTTTTCAGAGATATCGTATATATCGTGATACAATTGAGGGAGCCTTGTAAAAAATCCTGTTTAATCGTTAATACAGAGATTCATTGCAGAAAAATCCTGTTTAATCGTTAATACAGAGATTCATTGCAGAAATCAATTTAAACCTGCATTTTGGTCTAAATCAGTAGTTCTCAAACTTTAAAATGTCAAAGTCTCCAATTAACTCATACAAATGAAACCAAATGGATCCGTAAGGGTCCATTTGGTTTCATTTGTATACAGTCAGTTACATACTTGTAAAGTTCAATTTAGACCTCCCAAAAGGAACCCAGAGAGTCTAGTTTTTGTCATGATAAAATCGTGTATCGTAATACAGCTTGGGAAAATATTGTGATATTGTATTTTTCCATATCGCCCACCCCTACTTAGTTCCTAGTGTAAAAGTACTCGTACAAACAAATGTGAAGCATCCGAGATGCAGCCGAGAAGTAAAGGCAGAGGTAATGTGTGAGGATCAACACCAGGCTCTCGTAATGGAAGAGACGTGTGGAAACCGACAGCTTGAACCATCTTCCTCCAGGCTCTCTGGAGTTGGTAAACCATCAGAACAAGGCTGGGAGTGGGGGCAATGATGGGATGGGAGACTGGGAGTCATGGGACGGGACGGGGGAGGGCTCTTCCTGCCCCAGCAGGGAACCCACCCTCTTCAGTAAGACTAAAAAGACTCCACTCTGCAGGCGAAAGCTAACTGTCACCAGCTTTGATCCTCTGCCACCCAAAGAAACAACCAAACAAAACAAGACAGTGGCCCCATAGCGGCCGAGCGAGCAGCACCCTGGGTCTTTTGATCAGGACAGAGGGAGGCCCCAGAGAAGGGCTTTTATCTCCCCTCACCGGCACAGCCGTCTGCTCCCAACGGGGGAGGGGAGTTGCTTCTCATTACTGTCCGTATACGTTGCAGCTGAGTGTCACCCACAAAAGTGTGGTGACTCCAGTTACCTTACCCTTACGTACGGCATATTGAACTGATAATTGTTACATATACAAACATTTCTGTAAGTCAAATACGCGTTGTGGTCAGTGTGCGTCTTAAAATGTGAATAGTACTTCCGTCTCTATTCTTTTTCAAAGGTCAGGAATGCTGAAAGAGAACAGCAAGGCCTCAGGTCTCCGAGTAAGAATCTTACAAGGGAAAAGGTGTGATTATTGGTACATTATACTCGGGACCACTCATGTCAGGAACGATGCAAGTTGGGAACCCATGCTCCACCCGCCTACCTGTTGTACACATCGTCAGAGTAATCGTTGTACCCATCTGTCGAACGGTGTCCCCATCATCACCATTTGGAGATTATTGTATCTGTCTGTCTGTATGGCTTTTATGGACATCTGTTTCTATCTGTTCTTATCCCTTTTATGCCTACATATGGAGATTCTGGACATCATCAGTATATGGCTATATGCCCATATATGGGCATATCGGGTAAGATCGGTGGTTCTGGTAAACCGGATCTCCAAATATGTCTTTACGTATATGGGCATATTAGATGGATCTAGTGATCGGATGGGTTGTTCTGGACAACCGCCAACCACCGTTGGTTGACACAACGTCTACCTACAATTTCTGGTTTGAGACTCGATTTCGTTCATGTAGGGGTGCAGTGAAATAGCATACATATCAACCATTACTTGGGTCATAACTATGGCCAAGAGGTGTCTGCAGAAACCCTGCCCAGTGGCTGACAACCAAGCCCGCAGGATCGCTGGGGATTTGTGAAGCAAGAATGAAGAATAAAGCAGTGGTTCTTAAACTTTTTTGTGCCAAGGATGTATTTGGCCACGGACCCCCATCTGTAACCGTTTTGTGCCAGAGAACCCCAGAAGAGCAGATTTGTGGTAAAATACAGTTTAGGCATTTAGCAGACGCTTTTAATCCAAAGCGATTTACAATAAGCAGGTTATACATCACTATAATAAGCAAGATAATATGTCAGTACTTCAACAACAATATAACAAATGCATAGGAATATCAATCTAGAAAAACAATAATATAGGTAGACCATGAGTGAGTCTGTAGTTCTAAGTGCGACAGGGAGTTTATTCCACAGCTTGGGGGCCAGGAGGGAAAATTGTCTAGGACGAGTGGATTTTTGTCCTGGGGTTTTTAGCGAGGGTTCTGTCAGCATCCCTGTGTTGGCTGATCTGAGCGAACGGGTGGGGTTGCAGGGGTTGATCAGGTTTTGGAGGTATGGAGGAGCCGTACATTTGGCTGCTTTGAAGCATCAGTATTTTGTATTCAGTGCGGGCCGCAACCGGGAGCCAGTGAAGGGAGTGGAGCAGGGGGGAGACATGTGAGAATTTTGGCTGGTTGAAGACCAGCCGTGCCGTGGCATTTTGGATCACTTGGAGAGGTTTAAGTGCACATGCCGGGAGGCCAGTGAGGAGAGAGTTACAATAGTCAAGTTTTGATATGACAGATGTCTGGATGAGGAGCTGGGCTGACTCCTGGGTGAGGAAGGGTCTGATTCTATGGATGTTATAGATATATAAAATATAAATATATAGAACATAGGAGGAGAGGGTAAGTAACAACAACTTTATTAAGAAAGGAAAAGAAAAGAAAAAAAGGACTTTGAGAACTAATGGCATAAAGGACAGTACTGCAGACCTGGACTCAGACTTCACATTGCCAGCCTGTGACGTCAAGTATGATGAATGGCTACTGATTTGAGGTTTCAAACTCGGTCTAGAAGTGGCACTGTTCTAGAATCAGCTTTAGTGTCACATCACAGGTTTAAAGCAGTAAAGCAGTGGGTGAAATTCGTTTTTGGTGCATCGTTTCCATCGTATTGTTATTTTCCATAGAAGAAAGAAAAGAGATCAAGCAAAAAAAAAAAAGAAAGAACAAGCTTTAGGAAGTAGGTCTTTCAAGATTACCTTCATGTAGGTGGAGCGGCGTCTGAAGTACTGAGGCTCAGGAGCCCTCCTGGCTGCCCTGCTTTGTGGTCCTTCTCCGTTACTGCCTCCTTCCTCCTGGGCTTCTGTGTGCCTCATCACCACAAAGTTCACCCGCACCTCACTGGCCTGCGGACAACATTCATTCCATACAACACATTTATATATCCAATCCCAGATCATCAGCTATTTATAAAGGATTTTTGGAGGTTCATCTTGGCAGCTGAGGAATACATTATATTATTTTATTGTGATTGGTCATTATGTAACCTTATTTCCAGTATATTATGTTGTTCATTTTATGTTATTCATCATTGTGCCCTATGATACATTATATTTTACATGACGTTAAGAGCCAAGATGTCTCTCTTTGCCCTGATAGCTATTGTTTATGGTACAGCTTGTCCTTGTAACATTGACAGAATAGAAGACCAATTTCTCGGAGCCGCAACCATAACTGCGGTGTGAAGCGGCACCACTTCGCAGAGCGACACCGCAGCTACACGCCAGCGCTCTGGAAAAAGGTCTGTAACCATGGTCTGATTTCTTGTGTTCGCGGCTGATAGGCCTGTCACAATTATTACATAATCTTTTACATGTTGAAAAATGTTCATATATTTTCAAACATATAAAAAAATAGTGGAAATAGCAGATCTACAAGCTCACAATGCATCGCGATCGGCTATTTCCACTATCAATGTTCTTTTTTAAGTATAAGGTTGTCAAATATGTCAGTCCTCAAAGCCTACAAGCCAAACAGAAATGTAATTGTCAACATCAGGAAGTCTTAAGGGTACACTGTCATGCTGAATGCAAGTCTCTAGGCATTATATTGTGTAAAATATAGCCCATTTTGTGACGAAAGAAAAACAAAACAAATTTGACCTAGTTTTTGAATAATTACTTTTGTATGCCTTCATTTTATATTCCCAAGTACCATTTTGAGCATTACAATGTTTTACAATTCAGTCCCCATCAATTCCAGGCATAGTTTAATATATTCAATTGCTTTATAAGGATATGATATGGAAATTAAAAAAAAATGAATTTCAGTTATTTCTCATGTCATAATTACCTAAGCTCAAACTCTTCTGTTTAATAGTTATATTTCACAACAGCACAGAGTCTTATGTGCACATTTTAATGCTAAATGCAAGTCTCTATGTTAAAATATTTAGGAAAATATATCACATTTTGTGACCTTCAAAAAAACGAAAATGTATCAAATTTGACCTATTTATTTGAATTATTCCTCTGTATACTAACATTTTGCATTTCTAAGTAATATTCTTCTGCATTACAATGTTTTATAACTCAGTACCCATCAATTCCAGGCATGATTTGACATATTCAATTGCATTATAAGGATACTATATGGAATTTCGGTTATTTCTGATATAAAAGTGGTGGTAACAAAAGCTACGAGGTTGGTAATGCTTGCAGGGCTTAAATGATACCATGGGCATGTGGGAACATAAAAATCATCATTAGAATTTTCCACCAGAATCTATTGCCATCAACCTCACTAGCCCATGGCCTAGAAATCATTAATTGGAATTATTTGAGTGACAATTAATAGTAAAATGTCATACAGCCCTAGCCCTAGCGGAAGAACAACTGCACCACAGGCCTGTGCGTACTAAATGTACATCTCCCTTGTCCACTCATGTATTAAAGCACAACCAATCCCACCTTTTAAGTAGTGCCTCTGACCCCTTTATTTCCTATTACTGATTGACCATGAATTCCACCACACAGCATTGACATATACCTGTATGATCTGGGCAGCACTCTCGGGGGTTCCATGCCTAAGGTCATGGCCATTGATTGCCAACACCTTGTCATTGTTCCTCAGCTTGCCGTCCTTGGCTGCCAGGCCTCCAGACAGCAGGTCCAGGATGAACACCCCGGTCTCGTCCGACTTGCGGATAAGTTTGATCCCCAGTGGCTCCGTGCGCTCTCGCTTCACCAGGGTCACCTGGATGACCGTGCCGGGGTTGTGGTTGGCGTTGCCGTTGCCGTGGAGGCTGTGAGATGACAACTGCGAGGCAGTGGCAGTGGTGGCAAGGGCAGGATGGTGCTCGGGCCGTGGTTTGAAGCCCTTCTCCTGCATGACGGTGACCCGGAGCATGGAGCACGGCCGCTGCAACAGGGCAATGGCCCGGCCATGGGGGACAGAGGCCAGACTGACATCATTCACCTAGAAACATGACACCAGAGAGAGAGGGAGGGGGACGGGGGACGCTGTCACTTTTTAAAACGTCTCTCTTCAACAATGCAGGCATAATAGCTGGGCGATATATCGACACTGTGATACTATCGGTTTGGGATTTTGGTTGCTGCTGTTGTGATATAGAGTTCCTGACGTCAATCTTTCATCTCCTGGGTTGCGGAAGTTTTTCTCTATGGAGAACAACATTAGGTCATCTTAAAATCTATAAGCATTGTGGTCCAAAAATAAACTATCTCTGCAACATTGAGGGGAGGTGGCTCTGTGGTTTATGAAAGTCACTCATATTTGATACGGTCCGTTTCTGGCGAAGATTTAACTAATTCGGCTGCATTTTTATGGAAACAGTTCTATTTGACGCGATATTTTAAAAGTCTAAAAAAAAAGCGACACAGGTAGGATGTGTAAATTACGTCAGACTTCAGTGCTCTGAGAAGGTTGGAAATATTGTTGCAAATATATTGTGACTTAAATATTGTCTTTTCCTGGCATTACAGTTGGCTACATTGTATGAAACCATTAGACAACTCTAGCTGAGTGAAATTAGAAACATGCTCCCCTAACTGTTTTATTACCATATCCACATTTACTGATGGTAATTTCTCAGCAAAAAAATAAAAAACATTGAGTAAATATGTCAAAGCTAAATAATTATCCGCAAAACAATGTCACATTATCAATATCAAGGTATTATGTCAAAATATAGCACAATAATTGACTTTACCATCAATACCACGCAGACCTAGTATATTGTAAAAAATAAAATAAAAAATCATTAGTTTTGCCTTTATCAGTTTATCCAATTTAAAAATAGCTGCCTGTCACAAGTAATGCCGGCTTTACAAATCTCATTCGAGAAAAAGGCCTTCACAAAATCAATGCATTGATTCAAGGGGAAGAGAGATATTCAGTTTCAAGAAATTAGGAATGGAATCTTCGCTCACCTAAAAACATATCTGTTTACATGCACTGGCTTCCACAAAAGCCAAAAGAGAGAGAGAGAGAGGGGTGGGGGTCTACTATTACAACTCCTGCGGCGGGTTAGCCGCTAAGTTTTATTTTCATTTCCAGCATTGGGATTGGTCAGCACTAGGGGATGGGACGATATAAACATTTCATATCACGATTATTGTGACAAAAGAAATCGCGATTTACGATATAATCGCGATAATCGAAATCCATTATTCTGGGGCGGAACATTTGCCAAAAAATAGCAGATCTACAAGCTCACAACGCGTCCCAACGCTTGTAGATCGGCTATTTTTTGGCAAAGACATTTGAGAGAGAGTGAAAAAAAGTACTTTTTTACAATTATAGAGGATTTATGTGGTACCGGATATGCAGCTCGGCAAATAAAAGGTGAATTGATCCCAGTGCATGACGGAGGACGATGTCACGATTTATTAAATCTCCACAATACAATTATCGTGAGTGTTTTTTATCGTGATAAACGATAATATCGCTTATCGTCCCATCCATAGTCGGCACCGAGGAAACATTGCATTTTAGATGCATTCTGAGGCAGGGGTAACATCAGGGTGAATCTGTCCTGAGCTCAGTTTACAGTGGCACTACATTCCAGGACAGCCGGGGGGCAGAAATCCAAGGAGACATATTATGGAAGAGAGGAAGCCGCACCTTACTGAAATCCCCCTCTATACTGTAATAATTCTTTGCACCTTCATTTCATGCTCGATGCAAACCACAAGACAGCATTGTTACTTGTACAGCTGCTTTCCTAATTCCATGGTTTGCTATGAACAGAGAACACTGCTATGCTATGTAAACAAATCATTATAAAAAATAGCTTTTCATAAAGGGGATGAAACAGATTAAACTTATTAAATTGTACTTAATTATAATTCTTGATGTTTTGCCCAAGTTATAACCAGGATAAAATTACAGCTGTGTATTAATTGACTTGGCTATGAGCAAAACATAAGACCAAAACTAAACAAAAAACAGATCAGGTTTCCAGTTAGCTTTGGGTGTGAACCTTGATCTTCTGAAAGAAGACAGGATCAGTGAATCAGTGACAGTAGCCAGTAAACATTGCTTACAGTAATAATGTTTCACAAAGCCAGGCCTTAGGTGCCCTGAAGTGCACAGCCACACCGGTTGCCATGGCGCTAAACTTGTTTATCTTGAATGCCTGCTTCCCCAGACCTTGCTTTCAAATGTCATGTTTACAACATTGTGTATTGTCATGAGATGATACAGAAGATGGCTGTGTTTGTGTACAAATAAACTCAACTGAACCAGGTCAAATTGTGCACGCAAACAAAATACTTTTGGTTTGCCATTTTGATTGATCACAGCAGAGGAGATGTGGAATACTTCACAGTAAGAGCTACTTCATCCAGACATCCCTCATCATCATTTAAGCCTAATATATACTTTGTAGGACAACAAAGTATATAATTCACTGAAGAATAACTGATTCTTAGCGGTGTCTGTGAGCGACGCCACATGTTTAGAGTTTCCCTCACCTCTAAGATGTGATCCCCTGGGGCCAGCCTGCCATCACGAGCCGCCAGCGAGTCACGGACAATCTCCTGGATGACGATGTTGCCAAGAGGGGTGTCCTTCCCACCCACGATGCGCAGACCCAACTCGTCTTCTGGCTCATCTCGGAACAGCTCCACCACATTGGCCTCTGAAACCAGACTAGACCGCAGGGGGGTGTTGTCTGGAGGGCATGGGTTAGAAAGTGCATGCAAAGAGGACCTTAGTGACAAGAAGTTTGTTTACAACATATCCCAAAGATCTTTTGCTGCTTTTTCAATACAATATATAGCATTACTCAAAACGAAAGAAAAAAGAGTGAAGTGAGTGGTGCGCTGGTGCCTTTCAGTAGTTCATTTCATTAAGCTATATATATACACTATATAAATGGATTATTGTGTTGTCCATTCATTTCAAGGCTGCTCAACAGCACCACTTGGTCCCAGCTAGTATTGTAGCGGTTGAGGTCGTCTGCATTCATAACTCGTCAAGTGTTGGAGTGCTGAGGTAGCGCTCAAAAAATAATGCATTATAAATGTGGGCTTCATAGAAAGTGTTACCAAAATAATAATAAGTAGGGGGGACGCACACAGACAACCTTTTTAGCAGGCTGAGGGTACAATGTGAACTAAGCCAGTGTTTCTCAACCTTTTTTCTGCATGGGCACACTTTTCATGTCCCAAGAATCCATGGGCACACCAACATAATACGGAGGTGTAAATATCGTCACTGTCGGGAAGAAACCTTGTATCTCCAAGTTTCAAATGTGTACGTTTCTTCACAAAGTAAAGCCCTGCTTCATCATACAAGGCTGTCGCACAACAGTAGTGAAAACAGCAGATCTACAAGCACACAACGACTCGCGCTGCGAGGCGTTGTGTGCTTGTAGATCGGCTGTTTTCACTAGTTTAAATCATTTTTAAAATGATAAATACAATACTGGCTTTCAAGCAGTTTCAAGGGGCACACTTGGCCCTTCTCAGGGGCACACCAAAGGTCCCCAGGCACAGTGGTTGAGAAACACTGATCTAAGCAACGTAGGCACAGGTAATAAAATGTGAAAAGCAAAGCTCCCATTGGGTGATGGCCCCTTCCTATGTGAAAGCGCCATGTACCTCAAGACACTGCCGGGCTGCATATTTTATTCAAACTTTTGTTTGAATGAATGACTTGATGATGAATTATTAGGCGAGCCAGGCAGAGCAATATGAAGAATGTTATTCCATCCACATTTCCCACAATGAAAACGTCCAACAGCATTGGCAATGCTTGCATATTGGCACACCTTACTCTAACACACCCATTATTACTTTTATTAGCTGCAGCTGCATGGCTGACATCACAGCGTAAGGCCACGATTTTACCCTTCTGTAGTGCTGGAAACGATCCAGGGGGAAGAGGATGTCCCGCCTCCTCCCTGCTTCCGTTTTATATTTGCAGTAGTGTAAATGTGTCCTCCTGTGAATCTAATTAGTCTAAAGGGCTTTGCACACAGGACCGTTGCGTTCTCTCCGTTTGCTGCATGATTAAAACGCATTGGATTTTGTGTGCAACGCTGTGCGAAATCCTCACTGCGGATCCGAAGAGGAGTCATAAAAGGAGTCATTGAGTTTTTACCGCATGCGACAAGACGCACAAATTGAACTGGGTTCGATCGGGGAAAAAACGCACAGCCGCAACCACCTGCCGCATTGCAAATTCGGAGCTGATGTGCATGAGGTCATAGAGAATCATTGTTTTCTTTAAAAAAATGGAATCGTCCGTTTTTTCCGTGCAAGAAAAACACGTCTGTGTGCAAAGGACTTCAGATTTGACTTCAGGACTTCAGATTTGGGAATGAAAAAGATATGTTATATATATTTTAAAAAATAGATGACAAATGGAAAAAAAAAACAGATGACAGCTTCCTTTTTCAGCTTTCGGGAGACTATACAGTATATAGCATTCATTTCAGAGATTGTGGAATAGTTGTCTGGCTACACGAGAAAATATGGTTTTGTCAAAGCCAATCACATTCTCAAGACGACTATCCCATCCCCTTGCGGCTTGTTTGACTTTTAGGGACTTTTGACATAAAAAATACATAAAAACATTTTTAAAAGATTTACATTATTGGCTCACTTGACGCTGGTGGTCGATACCCTTAGGTTGCTGCAGTATGTATGTACCGTATGGCTAACCTATGGTTAGATGTAGGCTAATATAATAGTGTTAGTGTAACGAATAGTGCTACTAATACAATAATAACACGCAGTGAATCTTAGTGTGCAGTCAGAATTAATAACGATTGATTGTGCGATCTGTAAGTGTTCCCTATCCCGTTTTCCTACGGTACCTATTCAATTTAAATGATTGAGCGATTGTAAAATCCAGACAATGACTATGAGAATGATGGTTTTTTTCCAAGAACTAATAAGTAAGTTACCAGGTGTCAGGGCGAATTACGTTGTGGACTGATTCCGTGGTGCCTTCTAGGCGTTTCTTTGTGTTTGAACCCATCAGCTATGGCCTATGCGAGTTGTTCCATGTTCTAATGATGATGATTCACCTGTGCGTCAAAGTTTAAACCCTGAGGCCTAAAACACATTGTTGTATTTTTTTACACCGTTTTGACTCCTGCCATGAGCACTACAAAAAGGCGTTTTCAGTTACCATGCCATTATTCTTTGAGACACACATACAGGTATTTCGGGGCTTGGCCAAATCCGCGATCGCGGAATCGTGGATTCCTGGGGGGACTAATTTGAGACATACAGTACATCCATGGTTTTGCCGGGCCAAACAATGAATCACATGACATTGATCCCCTTCCCCTATTTGCTCATACTAGTTCATGACGTATGTGTAAGAAGAATAGTGTCTTTTAGGCCTCTTTCCCACATACCATACAATCCATAACATTGCTGGATAGAAAATAGCTGGCAAAAGAGAGAATTGACCTCATTAATGAAGCGAGATTTTTTACTAAAAGGCATACCCAACCGTTTTGACAAGCACAAGTCTGATTCATCATTATTCTTTGTTGTTGATTAGATTTTTTGTGCGTTATATACACTAGGGATGGGACGATATGAAAATGTCATATCACGATTATTGTGACAAAAGAAAACGTGATTTACAATATTATCACGATAATCAAAATCCATTATCCTGGGGCGGAACATTTGCCAAAAAATACGTTGTGACGCGTTGTGAGCTTGTAGACCGGCTATTTTTTGGCAAAGACACTTGATAGAGAGTGAAAGTGGTACCGTATATGCAGCTCGGCAAATAAAGGGTGAATTGATCCCAGTGCATGACGGAGGACGAAATTAAATCTCCACAATACGATTATCCCTAATATACACACTCGCGTCTCTTCGGAGGCACTCGTATGAGCCACAGCAATCAACAGGCAATGTGTGACATTGTCTGTGGATTCATCGCTTTACATGCCAGTGGGAAACGGGCATTAGCGTTTGGTTCGTGAAATGACTCCATACCATCTTCGCTCTCCTCATAGGCAGGATTTATTAGCCCAGGTTCGGCTTGGCTTCGGACGGACGATCTTGACGGTAGAGGGGCGTGTTTAGCATCAGCCTCTCCCTCGCTCTTGATCCCCTTTAACTCGTTCCAGGACGGCTTCTTCTTTCGCTCCACCTCCTCCCTCATCTTTCTGAAAACGGGACACCTGAGGGGGCGCGGGAAACAATCGAACTGATACAGTCAACAAGAATGCAAATCTACTATCACACATTTCAACTACTGATTTAGTTCCACCAACAACACAGAGCATTAATTCATGTTCATCAATGATAATATAAAAAAATCACACTCGTGTGAACTGAGCGGTGGAGGCTGTGTGTGTGTGTGTGTGTGTGTGTGCGTGCGTGCGTGCGTGCGTGCATGTGAGTCTGAACAACAGCGCCCCTCCCTTAACATGTGTGGTCAGAAAAGGTTACTGCAGGCTACAGACACGGACGCAGACAGACATACATACCCACACACACCGCCACGTATAGGAGCGTTGTGACCACCGCTCAATGAGCAGTTAAAGGGACATTCCACTTTCAACAGGGAGCAGTGGAAGGGCCTCTCTCCACATACACATACATTGTAACTTCAAACTCCATTTTAACCAGGATAGATTCATTAAAAACACCTGTTATTTTTTCTGGTGACTCATATTACCCTCCTAATATAACTTTCTTCATTTATTTTTAATAATTATTTGGGAAAATGGAAAAAATTAAATACAAAAAAAAATATTATTAAAAATAAATGAAAAACGTTATCGAAAAAACACTGCCTGCTCACATATTAGGAGGGTAGTATGAGTCACCAGAAAAAATAATGGGTTACAGGTGTGTGTGGGGAGAGGCCCTGGGCCTGGATGGTTCGGATAACAATTACATCAAATATCTAAATATTCAATCAAGCTAATTAAAAACTGTTCAGGGTATTCATAAAAGCCTGATTAGATGATAAAATTACCCAAAGTTTTTTTTAAAGTGAAATATCCCTTTAAGTCCTGTTTTGAAGCATAACTAAGGGGTGCATCGGTGCAGGAGGCAAAATGGGCTAGGAAGATTACGGGAGAAAAGGACAGACAGGGGCTAGTCAAGTAGAGTTTCTGTCAGTGTGAGAGAGAGAGGGACTAGATTCACATACAAAATTCAGAGGAGAAGCGCTATGCAGATGAGCACACTATTTTACTGCATTGCAGGGAGTCTGTGGAGGGGGACAGGTCCAGTCTGATTAAGTCAGTCATTCAGTGCTAGTACTGCTGTTTTGTTCCTGGTGGCTGAACTTTGCCTCCTCTTTGTTTACACTGAGAGGCTGCAGCAGGACTGTGACCATCTATGACAGCGAGCGAAGCCTCAGTTTACCCACAAATGATTGCGTCACTGGCCAGTGGCCACAGAGACGATAAGCACCAAAGCGACCAGACCACGCGAAAAAACTCGAAGGCTGGCTTGCAACTCTAGAGAATGAAAATTACAGTGCATGTTTTATGTTAAAATGTTAACATTGAACAGGTTCACTAGCTACCAGGAATATGTGTCATAAAACAAAATAATAGCTTTAGCAGCCGTATACAATGGTGACATTTGAAACTAGGCAGCTTTGAAACTAGTCATTTTACATGCCCGCAAGGGCACGTAAGGGCTCCGTCTCTTCATGAATTTACAACCTTTAAAACTCAAGCACTCTTTCAGATAGGGACTCTATCACCACTTTATCACTGCCGACACAAACCCAAACCATTAATTGTGCTAAAATAAAGTCCAACATTATAACATACCGGTATAGAATACATTAAAGGGATGTTAATTGAATGTTAATGACTGTCATGGCATGGTCATGGCTTATAGAAATAACTATATTTACAAATTACTAATATTGACATTTAACTATATTTACAAACTTATATTGACAGAAAATTACACATTGTGTTTATTACAGCCCTTTTCAGTATTCCTATGTAGTATTTCAATTCTGTATTGGCAATATGCATGCTCATAAGGTCTATGACTGCATCAATCCGATTCAAATTTTTCACTAAACTTTTCACCAAACCTTTCAGGACAACTTCAGTGGCGTTTCAGAGAGCACATACTGTAGACCGTTCAGTGTTATGGCTGTGAAGTGAACATTAACCCTAAGAAATATAAAATATCAGAAACCATCAACATCCTTTTGTGGAAAATGCTGTGAAATGCAGTCTTTTTCTTCTTCTTCCACATGGGATTTTGGTACCTGAGAAATATGCATATGATGCATTACGCCACTCTCTAATCTTGGGACACGATAAAATGTCAGCCCATCAGCATCGCTACCCCCCCTATTCCCCTGGTTCCGTGGCCTCCTTCTTACCTGTTGTGCAGGTGAGGCTGCAGCTCGCAGCGCTGCATGCGCTGCTGGCACTCTGCATGGTAGGGGCAGAGCACGGTCATCTTGTCCAGCAGGTTCCTGACCAGCAGGCTGGAGGGCCGGCACTGATGCAGCTGCAGCCGCTGGCGGTCCACGGG
This sequence comes from Nannobrachium achirus, assembly GCF_963921795.1. Classification (NCBI taxonomy): domain Eukaryota; kingdom Metazoa; phylum Chordata; class Actinopteri; order Myctophiformes; family Myctophidae; genus Nannobrachium; species Nannobrachium achirus. Next base: position 50,057,641 of record NC_137824.1, on the reverse strand, counting down.
ACAGAAGTCCTGCTCCTTCAGGAAGCTGCTCAGGCAGTTGAAGCAGTAGGTGTGGCCACAGGGAGTGTCCATGGGCCTGAGCAGAGGCTGCAAACAGATGTGGCACACCAGTTCATCGTCCACCTCATCCTGGTACTCGTACAGGTGGCTCTCCTGGCCCTCGTGTTGCTGGCCACACTCCTTGCACACCCGGGCCCACGTCATCGCGCTCCCAGTGTTGTTATTAGCACTGCTGCAGCTGGGAACCTTGGGCTCCGTCATGGCCACTGGCCGACGAGGAACCCCAGTCCAAACTTCCTCTGCTCCGCAGGAAGGGATATGCGTCTGTCTCTGCGCGCCCACTTATCTCCTCGAACCGTTGGCCGTTAGCTTACTTCATAAGGTCTATTCTATATCCGTTCGTACATCCATTTGAAAGATCAGACCCAAGTCACAATCCACTGTTCACCCAGTCTTCTTCATGACTTCATCTTGGCTTTCTGCTGAGAGAAAAACAGAAAAGGGTCTGCTGTTGAAGAATTTTTTTGTACTCAAACCAGCTCTACAGGAAATGACACAAATCCACAGAGGACCTGCAATATGGCAGCAAGCGGCAGCTGTTTCCGCTCAGCAAGTTTCCTGAGGGACAAAGGGAATTCCCATTTCAGCTAAATATCACCGTGCTCTTCATTCAAAGGACTAAGCTGTGTGAAAAGAGGCAAGAACATAGAAGAAGGGCTAAAGTCAAAGACCTGCTAATGGGGAAGGAACAAAAGCATGGAGCTACACAGGAATAAGAACTTAGGCTGGGCAGAAATGCAATCCCCATCACTAATGACCCCCATGCGCCCAATCAACAGAGGTCTGCATCCCTCTGTGAGTCTCCTAATCTCCGCTAATTCCATCTCCTACAGAGAGCGTCCATTACAAATGCATTCTTCTGAGAAACTTTCGCCACTTTTTCCATCAGCAAATACAGTACATACTCCAATCTCACCAGTCAGCTCCAAAAATGTATTTGTTTAATGAACGTGAATTTTATTTCCACTTCACCTCCATCTGTATTTATAGGAAGAAAAAAAGGCTACACAACAAAAGGAGCACAATCACATCATAAATAGATTATAGATGTACAACTGTTGCCCATTGTCAAAATGTAAATTCTCCATTAAAAAAACAAAACAAACCAAGCTGTGCCTTAGTAAGACAGCTTTCGTGTATTCACTGGCAATTGTGCGAGAGGTCATTGTACAGAGGTCAGGTGGATATAAAAAGCATATAATAAAGGCTTTATCATTTTCATCTTCCATCCATGTTAGCATTGTTCCACTCACCTGAGATGATATCTGTGTTGTCAAGCGTCCAGCAGCCTCTGCACACAACCAACCTAGCAGCTATGCTGGCTGCCTAAAGCCTGAATGAAACCAGAGCCTTTACCTCAACAGTACATCTCAGAGTAATGTGTATGTGCGTCTCTGTGAGTGAGTGAGTGAGAGCGAGCAAGCGAGCGAGAGAGAGAGAGAGAGAAGGGGGAGGGGGATGTAGCAAAAAGACAGCCGGGAGAGAGTGAAAGGAAAGGAATATAAAGGGTTATGTATACTTAGTTGTACGTGGATGTCGCGCATTGAAAATAGCCGGTCTACAAGCAGAAAAAGCTTGTAGATCTGCTATTTTTGGTGTGCGACACCACGCACAAGGAAGTATATCAAGCCCTTCAGTCTGTGTACGTGGGTGGGTGTGTGTGTGAGTGTGTGCCCTCAGACTGCACTGGCTGGGAGGACGGCAGAGGGAGAGCGGTGTGACGAGGCACAGGGGAGTTCAGAGGAAAGGAGAAACATTCAGTCTGCTTCTGTCTGACAGAGAGATTGAAAGAGTGGGGGGTATGGTTTATTATGGGCTGATGATGTCGCACTACCACAGGCACTCAGAGCATCCGAGAGCTAGATCAACCAGTTACGCATATGAGTGTGCAGTGCACGCCCTTGCTAGTACACAGCTCATCATGAACACCCCCACCCCCCACATATCTATATATCTTAATACCCATCTCTATATCTATCGATATCTATCTATCTCTTAATCTCTATCTATATAGCTATATAATTATATACATGCTCACTTAGGTCATGCAGGACTTGTCCTTCACTGTCTTTCTTTTACTTTGCTCAGGTGATACCTATTCTTGTAATGGATATGGGTCATGAATCCTGTAACACAGGGAGGCAAACAAACGAGAAACCAGGGTGTGCTCAATTTAGCAGGGAATTTACATGACCTTGTAGCCATCCCCAAAAGAATGAGATCCGATAGCGGAAATCTAACAATAAACTAGATTTTAAAATAGACTGCACTGCCTAATTGAAAAGGACACGGCATACTCAAGAGAGGTTTGTGCTGCGACAGACAGTCACGGGCGATCACATTCATTCTCTGACGCAAAATACCCGTAAGTTGTATTTATTTAATTAAGTGATGACAAAATGTGGTCTGACGTTTGGAAAATCACCAGGCATTGTTAGCCGGAGAACGGACCCTGGGGATTTGTTTAGGATGCAGGACGTGTCTTCATTAGAGCAGTGGCTATCTGTGCAGGGAGCCAAGCAGTGGCCCTGGAGATGATGATGGACGGCCTCCTGCTTGCCCTGTGTCGGTGCACTGTCAAATTCAGAGTGTCAATTTAACTCAGGCTATACAATATAGCTGTTTTTGTACCTTTTACCATCATCCACACTAGGGATGGGACGATACGCGATATTATCGTTTATCGTGATAAAAAAACACTCACGATAATCGTATCGTGGAGATTTAAGTTATCGTGATATCGTGCACTGGGATCAATTCACCTTTTATTTGCCGAGCTGCATATCCGGTACCACTTAAACCCTCAATAATTGGTGAAAGGTACTTATCTTTATATTACAAAAGAGTAAGTGATCTACTTCCGGGTCATGTATCGCTAACTTAAATACCAAACCACTTGGCCAAGATGTACTACATATGTACTAAATATAGCTTAAAAATTCAAACACCCATGTCACCTTTGCAAGATGTCGTTTCCAAACCTCTGTATACAGTTGTATTCGTTATTACCCTCATATTTTGCCTCTGTATAAAATAGTCCGCCGGTCAAATATGTCCGACCGGAAACGTGCGCTGCGGCACAATAGTTCCGCCACAATAGTTCCCCCCCCCCAATCTTTTTTTTTAACGTTTTTTTTTTTTTTTTTTTCCTTTTTTTCCCTTTTTTTTTTTTTTTTTTTAACTAGGTGTGAGCGGCCCGAAGGGCCGCGACCCTCTAGTAATATACGTACTTGATACAGTCTTTTTTTCACTATCAAATGTCTTTGCCAAAAAGTAGCCGATCTACAAGCTCTCGAGCTTGTAGATCTGCTATTTTTTTGGGCAAATGTTCCGCCCCAGGATAATGGATTTTGATTATCGTGATAATATCGTAAATCGCAATTTATTTCGTCACAATAATCGTGATATGAAATTTTCATATTGTCCCATCCCAAATCCACACTATTCTACGAGTTTTGACGATGATCCTGTTTTGTGTTAAACTCAGGCATTTCTTTTCAATGTGGATGGCAAGAATGGAGACCTTTTGAATACAATGATGCAGCAGACAGACCTAGATTAGCTTCCTGATACTGTATTATCAGTCACAACAATGTAGCTTTCCCTGATTGAATGGCCGCCACGTCCTTATAACATGATCCTTTTCCATAAGGAAAACAATGCATCGAACGGTTTATTCAACATGAATACCAAATTACAGGTGTTGCTGACCTTGTTGTCTATGCTAGAAGCTGTTGTGGAGTTAAATTCTGCAGGCTCACAAAATGTGGCCTCCATACGACTATGTGAAGAGATTGATAGACACGGATAGTGTGAGAAAATCTATAATGACGGCTCTTCTTTATGTAGCCCCCAGTTAGTATAGCCAAGACCCGCCCCCACAACAGCCCTGCCAATCGGGCTCAGCCCTATTGGCAGTTTGGCACAATATTGTGCGTCGGTTTGGCGAGTGGGAGACTGGGGCTCAAATCCAGCTCATTGCGAAACACTACAATCTGGCGTAGTTGGCAGGACGAGGAGTGTAATATCCTCGTGTGAGGGACGTTGTGTGTGGTGGTCCGCGGCGTGAACTGTGAAATGCAAGTACTGTTTCATGGACGGTGGACGCTGTTGTAAAAGAGCTGTCAATTGTAAAATGTGATATATGCCTGGCATGCGCAATTGCGCATGCTCTGCATACATGAATGGTCAATATGTGACATGCGTTTTCCGTTTTCAGGCTTGGAGTATGGACGGAGATCTCTGCAGACGCACACACATTCAGTACACAAGCAGTTGACCTTGTATGGGTGTCGCCATCATTGTTTTAATGTGGTACTGGTCTGGGTAGAAGAAGAACCATCACAAATGATCACAAGCCCCTCCTACAGCATATCCTGCTTTAACATCAATAATAACATAAATTGGACCATATTTTCACAAAACGCATATCATGGTGATTGAAACGACGCTTTAAACTAGCGACAGGAACCATAGTATTTATGACAATGTTTATTAAGGTAAGAAAATCAAATGTAAAAGTTTTGGGGAAATTAATGTAATCCTATGGAGAACATGTTGCTTTTGGTACCAGAACTGCACAACTAGCGGCCAATCATAGGAACTTTTAGTTCTGTCTTCTGTGTTTGCTTCATTTTAAACCCGAACAACTGGCCCCCCAAATCAGGATAGAGAACTCAGTCAGGCTCAGTGTCGCATTGGTCCGGTCACCCGTGTACACGCCGTCCTGTGTCTTTTATGAGCAGTGTCACACCTCTCACGCGCACGGACATGCATCGATGCAAACAACCTCCAAGTTCACACCTCGACAATGTTTACATACGCTGTAGTAGCATCACAGCAAGGTGATTTAACAAAGGGCAAGCCTGTATGCATATCAATAGACCATTGTCTGACCTGTTAACTCCTGTAGCTTGCCTCCTGCACATGTAGACAGTAGTAGCATTATGAAATGCTGAATTTAATTTAACAACAAATCTGGTTTCATGGACGAAAGTGGGAGTTAAAATTCCTCAATTGTATTTTTAAAAGGTAAGTTTGGAAACAAGCATGACTGTGGACCTGACAACAAAGTAGACTTGATACTACTGTAGTGTACTGGCTACAGTATACAACATTTTGATTCAGAATCTCTACTTAAGGGCCATTTATAGTTACGTATGGTTGATTTTGTGTACGTTTTGGGTGAGGAACTACGTACGGCAACTGCGTCGCCATTCATAGTAGACATGCACGTTATTTATGTGCCGACCCGCTCTCCGCTCCAATTCTGCTCCCGTTTGCGTCCGCGCATGAAGGTGGTTCTCACACGTGTAAAAACCGAAGCATTTAGCCAAAATATGTAGAACCACAGTTTTTTGACCCGCCGTGATGTTTGGTACAGTATAAATACGTGGTAACAGTCTGGACTGGATCTGCTGTCGGCAACATTATCGCGGTAAATGCAACTCCGCGAGGGTACACATTTAACCACATGGTTGCGGACCCGGAGTAGGCTAATTATAACAAAACACACGTACACACCCGCTCATATATTGAACATAATTCCCAAGTAATAAATGAGCCGCATCATCATCTCTTGTCTTCTTGTGACTTGTGTGCCTCGCTGTCTGTGCTCAGCTGATGACTGTTGATGCGTGATGAGTGAGGAGTCGAGGCGTCCTCTTCAAGTGGTTGTGTAACGACCTTTTTTCCGTTTCTTGATAAAATATATTTATTATTGGCACACAGTTTGAGAACCGCTGTTAGAGCAGTGTGTGAGCTGTGTGTGTGTGTGTGTGTGTGTGTGTGTGTGTGTGTCAAGCCGTCCTGTTGCGAGTTGCGACGTTCTTTTTTTTTTTTTTTACCGTTTCTTGATACAATATATTTATCATTGGGACACATAGTTTGAGAACCGCTGTCATAGAGCAGAGGAAAAGTAATTTTCCTCACTACTGCGCCTATGTTTGACAACGGTGGCCGTGGGTACTTCTTGCTACGGATACATCTTCAGTCCGTTCAGTCCGTTCAGTTGGGTGCTGTCCGTAAGCGTCCGTATACGGAGATAAATCATCCGGAGTGTTACGTACTGGGAGTCAAACCGGACCAAACGGAGTAAAGTTCTCTCCCCCTCCGTTTCTTGTGTATTCCTGCGGTCCTTATGTACGACTATGCATGGTACTTTAACCTATTAAGACTTGTAGGCCGATTCTACAAATGCCTTAAAATCAGTAGTTCTCGCACTTTCAAAAAATATTTTTGAATAGCCCAACATATAAAATCTAAAATGACACAGACGCTTTTCAGGTTTCCATGCATGAATGCTATGCATAGAATGTTATGTAAGAGCATGGGAATCTACTCCAACAACATTATATACAAGTGACCTTGAAGCATGGTAACACATTCTCCAAATCAAATGCCTAGCAATCATGTGACTTTCTAAGCTTTCTAGGGAAATAGTCTTTCGGCCCAAGTGTCCTCGAGTCTCTCCAAAGAGAGGATTACCAGGGGTGGCATTCCCTCATAGCTCAGCAGTGTTGCCAGATTTTGTGGGAGAAATAAGCAACCAGGTCTAGGAAAACAATACACTCGTAAACCACCAACTTCCGGAAATCGAATTTGCATTTGATTTTTGCATTTGATTTATGATTGCATTTGATTATCAAATGCAAATTTCCATTTACGGAAGTTGGCGGTTTATGAGGCTAGGAAAAAAAGAAGTGACATTTCTGAGTACTTTAAACCTATATACTCTTTATAACATATAAACAACGACTATTTGAAAATAGCAGATATACAAGCTCACACACGTTTTGAGCTTGTAGATGGCAGAAAGACTTTTTCAGATGGGGGTTAGGGAGGGACAAATACATATTAATTTGGGGGTCCATGACATGAAAATATTTGAGAACCACTGGTTTAAATGATAATAAAACAGATGTTAAAGCAAGCCCTAATAAGCAACTACACAACCCCCCCTAAAAAACAAAAAAATATTTACAAGCAACTTTACAGCAAAGGAAGCCCAAAGTCGCTTATAATAAGCAGACATGGCAACAACACTGTACCTCAGCCAGATCACTTGCTCAGATTGTTGATAACACGAGTGAGTCACCTGTACTGACACACCTTCTGTGTGACACAGGTGAGGGCAAAACACAGAAGCAAAGTTTCCCTTCTTGGCTGCCAGACTGTACCAGACAGGAGGCGTGTCATGTCTCTGAACCATAATCTGCATGGTGCCACAGAGACCCTAGTATTATTAACAATACAAAGAAAAAGTACAGGTCATACAATGCCACCTCCCAAAGTATCCTCTCAAACACTTTGGGATTACCAACTGAATGGTTGGAATATGAATGATTATAAGGAACATGACATGTTGGTGTCAAACAACATTACTAAAAAGTAGCCTACTAAAATGTCCTTTTAAAAACAATATTGTTAGTCATCTCATCAATCCCATACATTTGGATACTGATGTTTTCATTATTGCCACAACAACATGCAAATCAAACTGTTTTAAATGCAATGAACAATATTTGCATTGCACTGACTTGACCATTAAAGGACCATTTCACCTCTGGGACAACCAGATCTTATTTTATTGTTGATTGGGACATGATCAACACAATCCTGAGTTATTTTTTGTGTTCAATCTGTGTTTTTAGATATTTTAGTATTTCAGCATGCTGCTTTGTAGCATGCTACAAAGCATCATAATGATGCTTTGTAGCATCTAAAAGTAGCAAACTAAAATATCTAAAAACACAGATTGAACACAAAAAATAACTCTTGTTATTGTGTTGATCGTGTTCCAAACAACAATAAAATAAGATCTGGATGTCCCGGAGGTGAACGAGCAATGTCACCTGAGAAAGCACTGGCCATCTTCTCAAGATGTCTAGTTCAACAAGTTGTTAGCTTAAAAAATAAGGTTTATGCAGCATGATCATGTATAATGATCATATGATGCTTTGTAGCATGCTACAAAGCATCATATGATGCTTTGTAGCATGCTGAAAATAAATACTAAAATATCTAAAAACACAGATTGAACACAAAAAATAACTAAGGATTGTGTTGATTGTGTCCCAAACAACAATAAAATAAGATCTGGTTGTCCCAGAGGTGAAATGGTCCTTTAAGGATGAACGAGCAATGTCACCTGAGAAAGCACTGGCCATCTTCTCAAGATGTCTAGTTCAACAAGTTGTTGAAGTTGTTGTTGTTGTAAAAAATAAGGTTTATGCAGGTAAGGTTTATGCAGGTTGGGGACCCAAAGTGTCTTTGGGTCCCCTACCGGAATCAATGGGGGTACATTTATTATAATCAAATTATTGGCTTAGGATTGCGACAAAAACTAAAAAATATCCATGCATTCAAGTCTCCATGGCGTGTGTAATCAATAAAAAAAAGTCATTTTGGGGTGAACTACTCCTTTAAGTCCAGCGATTTCTGTGTTAGTTTCCCCTTCAAAGCGGAAGAAAGCACCAGGAAGTTGCTGAGAAATTTGCTGAGTGGATGGGGCGTGAATAGGGTCCTGTGGGCAAGTGTTGCGTTCTGCTGTCCGCGGAGGGTCTGAATAGTACTTCCAGGCCAGTGGGAAATTTTTTAATGTCTATCCCAGAGTAATGGTCTTAAAGGACCTTTAACTGTCACTTCACTGTCATCTGGGGAGTCGGGGACCCCCCCTCAGTCAGGTGGGGACTCCTCTGGGGGTCCCAACCCACAGGTTGAGAACCACTGCCGCTGTAGACTAAAGCCCATGCACAGGGTCTCTAAACCTCCCACTGTACAGTAGACCAGTGTCTATCTACGCATACCAAACTGGTCTAAAACAGCACCCATGGCATTAACGTTTTAGACGAGAATTGATTCCTCCAAGTCTAAAACATGGCATTCCATTCCATTCAACAGGGGCAGTGAGAAGTATAGTAATTCATTATAAACAAAGAGACCCTCTCTCCAAATTCTCACGGTTAAAACTGACTTGAAACGTTGCAACGAAGGCCTCTTGCTTTTACATTTAGTCATGATGCATGACTGCAGAACATTACGCTAGCTCAGTGGTTCTCAACCTTATTAGACTGTAACCCCCCCAAGATAATGATAATGTGAACTGTGGACCCCCCCCCCCCCCCCCATTCACAGTGCTATTAAAGTCATGATTAAAGGTAGGCACCTGAATCTTAGCACAAGATAAGAAAGGACTTGGTGTCAGGTACGGACCGTACGGTACCAATGCCATAGCCTACACCCTAAACTTATAACAAATAAATTATAATAAAAACATGATGACTGTTTAGGCATAATCATACTGTATCTGGGCACATAACTAGTCTTGTATAGCCTAAACCAACTTTTACAATGTGCACAAAAGACAAAATACATGTTAATGAAGCCGAGCTGTGATAAAATGGCTGCCTGTCATCCTTTTCCTCAGTTTTGTATGAACGGTTTTACAAACTTTGGGGTAGCATTTGTACAACACCACAAAGTTAGTATTGTTGTTATTGAAAACACAGAGGTGCTCCATAGGCAACAGCAAAGATACAGGCACCTGAATCTTTGCACAAGATAAGATAGGACTTGGTGACAGGGTTAGGGCAACAGCAAGGATATGTCTGGCCAGCAGTGATGGAAGTACTCACATTTTGTACTTAAATAAAAAGTACCAAAACCACTTTGCTGCATACATACTCGGTTACAAATAAAAGTGTGGGTAAAAGTACAAAAGTATACTATTCACATTACAAATATACTTTTATAATTACTGGGGGAAAAAAATACTCATTAAGCAGAATGTAACAAGTGTCACAAGTTTCCAGATAAAAATACTTTGAAAATAGCAGATCTACAAGCTCACAATGCATCACATAAGCGACCATTGTGAGCTTGTAGATCAGCTATTTTCAAATAGCCTAAGTATTAGGGCTGAAGTGGTTAATGTAGCCTAATTGTAAGCTATGTTTTGCAATAATAATCAAAATCTACAAAGTAAGAGTAACTCAAGTTTTCAAATAATTGTAGTGGAGGAAAAAGTACAATATTTACCTCTGAGATGTAGTGCAGTAGAAATAAAAGTCTTGCAAATGGGAAATACTGAAGTAAAGTCAAAGTACCTCTAAATTGTACTCAAGTACAGTACTTGAGTAAATGTACTTTAGTTACTTTACAGCACTGCTGGGCAGCCCATAAAGTAGCTATGGTGTCTCACGTTTAAAGCCATAAATAATTCAGTCCTCCACTGACAGGTGACAGCTAGTGACAGTGGGTTTGGTCCACCTGTAATATGGCCAACAACAACTGATAGACAAGGTCATAAAACTAACACACGTGGGGAACAATGAGACCTCTGACTGCTTGTTCTCTCTGCGCACTCACCTGCCTGGCGTTATGATATACACTGTACAGTATGGCCACCCTGTTGTTAAACCGTGTATCAATCTTTAAAATTCCACATATATGAGTTTCACCATAGCGCGGTTTTACTGTACCTTACATTTGGACGTGTTAAAAGCCACATTGTAAAGGTGTTTGCTTTGAATTACATAACCTGATAGAATTTGCAGTCGAGTCAAGTCAGTCAACTCAAAAGACCGAAACTCGTCTTACCTGTAAAGGTTTTCCCCGGAAGTAAGTTAGCCTAGCAGAGCGCAACCTAAAAACAAAGAGGTCGTTGTCTTCGAATGAATCGCGAATTAAAAGAAAAATAACTTTAAAACAACTGTGGACGAGCGTCTACAACACCGAAGAAGCAACGCGTTTGGTCACCGTAGCGCGAAGAAATGGCTCATATTGCTGCTTGCGCTCCCCCAGGTGTGGTTCATCACAGTCACACAGGCAGACAGGCGGTTCAGGCTGGCTGGGCAACAGTCCCAGTTTCGAACAACAAACGCCACGGTCTGACGTTCACCACAGGAAGTCCATGCAATGCAAATATGGACACACAGGACAGGTCCCACATCTGTCAAGGTAGCCTGCCTATGGGTAACATAACATCTGTTACAAATACAATATGTAATGTATAAATAGCCTATGTATGGGGGATAAATAAATAAATATAAATATATATATATATATATATATATATATATATATATATATATACACACACACACACACACACACACACACACACATATAGCCTACTGTATAGATATACACACATATATAGGTATACTGTATATATGGGTCAGTGACGTGACGCCCCAAAAAATGTGTTTTTAAAAAAACTTTAAAATGCAGGCATAAAAGTTATTTACTTTTGTTCTACTCACTCTCAACCTTATGGAAATACATTTTGTTTTTAGATATTTTATTGGAATCAGACTTTATTCAGCAGTTTGTTGTACTTGTGCCTAAAATCGTCATATGGTGTGACATGAAAATAATTGTTTATAAAATGAAAATGGAGTACATCTTTCTTAAGTTACTCACTTTATCAAAGTCCTTTATCATAACTAACCAGTGATCCACTATAGTTTTTTGAAAATTAATTATATCTGTATATTTTTTTCATAATCGACACTCTGTGTGAGGCCCATGTTCATGATCTTACAACATATTTTAAATGTATTCTGTCAAAACTTTCTCTAAAATTACACAAATATTTGTGACTCTTCCTGATAATATTCTCTATGTAATCCATAAACATTTTTTTGGTTTAATCATTAATAAAGGTATGATTTTTCACTATTTGGAATGTCACACCAAATGATTTAGTGTCACACCGTATGATCATATCTTCATGTGTCAAAGCAAACTGTGTTTTAACCTACCTATTAGTGAGTACTGAACTTTACTGATTGATTAAACAATTACCCAGGATAACATGGCCTTAATATTTCTGAACAGGATATTATTGTAGGGCTTTAACATGGGATAAGAAAGAATTGTAGTAGTAGATGGATGATGAGGATGTGCACAGGAATGCTACGCACACCTAAGTCTTCTGCCGGCCCACGGCAGAAGGATCCTAAAGAGACAATAAGGCGCATAGCCACACTTGGAGCCAAGGCAACATTTTATTAACACCAATTAGTGGAAACAGAACTCAGCATTCAGGTAAATTGCTTTTTTCCGAAGTCTCCTGAACTTGAACACAGCATTTTGTGTTGAACAAATGTAATTAGGAATCATGACATTACACCACATCTCCACTAGCTAAAGAGTGCTGGGTTGCGCAACTCCAAAAATAGCTGATCTACAAGCTCTCGCAGCACAACGTGTTGAGAGCTTGTAGATCAGCTATTTTCGCTAGTTTTGTCTCGGGTCCTACCTTAACACTGTCCACTGTCCAGTCCAGTGAGTGAAAGTACAAAAGTATTAGATCAGATTAGATTATACATTTAGACTGTATTGTACATCAGCCAGTCGTATTTGGTGAGGGTAGCAAACCGGCTGCCTTGTTGCGGTTCTGCTATGCCACAGACAACCTCCTGCTCTTCGTAGAAAATGCAGTCTCGCCCCTTTGGCTCCTCTCTCCTTGCTGGGTCATTGTTTAGTTTCTCCCTGTACTTTCTCGTTCTCTCAGCACTTGTCATTTTCCAGCTGACAAAAGAAAATGGAATGTATAGTTTAAGACAAAGAGAAAATATTGTTTAGATTGAAACAATATGTTAAGGTTTCTGTGAAGGGGTTTCTGCTCTGTCTGATGAATTTGAAGTATCACTGAATGAAGCTAAATTACATTTTATGTAGAAATGTTTAAAACAAATGTTTAAATGTACAAAAGAAACATGGAACTTTGTTATTTATTGTTATATCTGTAGTTAAATACAGTATAAATCATATGGTGTGACAATCAAGTCATATGGCGTGACAAGCAGATGTCACACCATTATGATTAAGTGTCACACCATATTACGTTTTTCTGCATTTAGGTTTACCTTGAGGCTACTATGTACACATTAGCATGCTAACAGCATGCTAGCTATAACAAAGCAACCTAGATCTACATGGAAATATGACCAAAACTTCAAATAACTTAAGCTTTTTTTAATGAAAAGGTGTCACACCAACAGACATCCAAAGTGGTGAGTTTGTCAAAGTTTCAACAAGATGGCATTTCATGAAAATGTTAAAATCATAACTCACCTCAGACACCTGTCTTGCAGTTGTGCTGGGAGTGCTGAATAGCCTTACAGAAGAAGGACCTCTCTAGCCAATAGGTGTCCAAATAATTGCCTGTTTAATTTGTCCAAACTAGTGTCACACCAAATGATTTTGGTTTGGGGGACAAAATGTTTTTGATCAGAAATGACTGAAAACATTATGCTTTGACTTTGAAAAGATATAGGCTCACAAATAAACATTTTTTTAGCCTAAATTCATTTTCAAATGATTTTTAGCAATTCTTTTTCTTAGTTTTATTCAAGTTCCCACTTTGAGAAACAAGGTCAGGACAGTCACACCATATGAGTTTTGCCATGTTTGGTTGAACATTCTGAAGAAATGAGGAATGAAATGCTTTAATCTTGAGTAAGTTCACATAAAGCTTAATGTCCTGCACAATATTCAGAAGGTTTTTGACAAATATACTTTTTATTTATACATGTTTGACACCGAGGACAGCGAAAACGTTACGTCACGTCACCCACCCATATACACACACACAACTGTATGTTTTTATTTTTTTATACTTTTTTTCTGACTATATCTTCTGCATAGTACTGTGTTCTATCCGTCTGTCATTCAATGTTATATGAGATACTTCAATGGTTTCCTATGTAAATAAGCTTAGTCTTTTCTAGGATCTCCTTTTTGTAGACCTTGTACCAGTGAACTGTACCATCATGAAACTGTACCTTTTTCCTATGCAAACTTCTAATAAAGTCTTCAATCAATCAATCAAAAGGCAATTATATCAATTATAATTCAAAGCATTGACTAAAAGTCAACTTTTAAGTTGGCACAATATGGGAATGAAATATGTGGGACAGTGCCTATTTCCCAAACTGATATTCTGTGAACCTGTTGCATATCTATTTGTTTATTTGTACCCATTGTGACAGTAGCCTACAGTACATAGTCCATGTCATTTTATGTGTAGTGTAATGTATACATTCTTTATGTACTGTGGGCCAGTGGCTCTCAACCTGTTGGTTGGGTTGAAGAACCCCCAGGGCAGGGTGGTCCCCACGTGATTTATTATTTGTTTTTATTTTGTGTAAATAATAAAAACTGGTCAAACGTTGGCCAAATTGTCAAATAATAGGCTATAAGAAAGAGGGAAAAATGAGAAAATTGCTATTTTCACAATATTTATCTGTGAGTCAAACAAAATGTAATTATGTCAGGGTGGGGGGTCCCTAGCCTGGCGGGGCCCGACGTCATACTGCGTTCACTCACTCATTCCTTCCCCAGTATCCCCAGTATACTGGGGAAGGAATGAGTGAGTGAACGCAGTATGACGCCAGGCTAGGGGGTCCCCAGTTCAAATGTGATTATTTGGTGGGGTCGCGGCCTGAAAAGGTTGAGAACCACTGCTGTGCGTTTACTCAAGTACAGCAGGCTACAATATTGATATTTTACTTATATTTTACTTTCCTAGAGTATTTCCAATTTTCAGTTCTACACCGCCTACAGCTCAGAAGGAAATATTTAAATGACTCCACTGCAATTATTCGAGAACTTTAATTACTAGTTACTTTATAGATTTTGATTATTATTACAAAACACTAACCACTTCAGCCCTATAGTACATCGTATCAATTTCAGCCATTCTAAAATAGCAAATCTACAAGCACACAATGCATCGCATCGCATTGTGAGCTTGTAGGTCTGCTATTTTCTGCTATAAGTTTTTTATATATAAGGACACATTCTGCACAATGAGTACTTTCTACTTTTACATTTTGATACCACCACTTTTGTGCTTTAACTCAAGTACATTTTGAATCCTGGACTTTTACTTGTGACAGAGTATTTCTTCATTGCCGTATTGATACTTTTTTACTTGTGAGTACTTTTTCCACCACTGCCTCTGACACAAAGGTAACACAGTTTAAAAGTGCCATACCCCCTGCGATGGAAAGGGAAGTCTGCCATAAAACCTCTGTGTCTGTGTTTATCTGTTTTCCACATGATTTATAGTTCAGGAAGGAAACCTGAAGTGCTGGCTCATCCTCACTGAAATGAGACTACTTTGATTGATTGATTGAAGACTTTTATTAGTGGTTTGCATAGGAAAAGGTACAGGACAGTACAGTACAGTTCACTGGTACAATGTCAACTAAAAGGATAAACACCACAAGAAAGCTTTTGGGCTTGTTTCAATTCCCCTTTTACAACTCATACTCATACAACATTAAATGATAGACAAATACAACACAGTACTTTGCAGAAAATATAATCATAAGGCAGTCGGAAAACAAAATAAATTATATATTTATTGTAGAAAGGTCAGGGGGAGGTAAGGATAGACTTTGTCTTTTTTACCAGTTTCGAGTTGCAGCCAGGGATTTACACTCCAGGCCCTTGGTTGGGCTTTCCACATTTTTATCCCATCTTTGTCCCGTATGTACTATTGTAGATTGGTTTGTTATTGATTGATTTATTATCATTTTGTTTTATTTTGTTTCTGTTTTATCCATCCAATCAAACTGTATATAGCCTACTGTCAGTGTGCTGTAGGATGCTGGTAGTACTATAGCCATACATGTAGATTGGTAGTGTATTTGTGCTTTACTCTCTTGGCAAGCATTCAATTTGGATAAACTGAAGTAGTTTAACCCCCACTATACATTCATATCATCAAAATATGAAGAGCACACAGTAAAGTCACCAGTGTTGGAGCTTGGTACATTTTTACACTCTCAGAGAGGATTCTACTGTAATTAATTAATTACCCATCAAGTTAAAAACATATATTGGACAACATTATATGATTCATCACAGATAATAGTAGACCTTAGTGGGCAACTACAGCCCCTCAGTGAGACTGATTACTATATTGGTGATAGAGAGCGACACCATGTGGTCAACTGAAGTAGCATTACATTATATTAGTGTGTGTGTGTGTGTGTGTGTGTGTGTGTGTGTGTGTGTGTGTGTGTGTGTGTGTGTGTGTGTGTGTGTGTGTGTGTGTGTGTGTGTGTGTGTGTGTGTGTGTGTGTGTGAGAACAAAACAACTAGTTTAGGACTGGTACACTAGAATGTAGGACAGAAATAGTTTGATTATGTCCCAAAGTGAAGTAACTGAGAATCTCTGGAAAGGTCAGTCTGTTTATTTTCATATGATTGTAAGGCAAGTTGAATTTCACAACATTGAATTTGGTTTGTTTTCTGGCGGGAACTGGTGGAAGTGAGTTGAAAGGAAAGACAAGGCAAACACAGAACTAACAATGAAATACATCCTCAGTCTCTCTCTTTCGCTCTCACATGCACACAGAAAGAACACCCCACTGGCCCCCTCTTTGAGACAGGGAACCTACAAACAAGAAAGAGGCTGTTTGTCTTTCCTGGGATCGGTAAACATCCTCAACACAAACAAGATCCTCTGGAGGGAGAGAGGAGAAAGTCACACCATGGGGGCAGCTGTACTCACTCTACTGAAGTCTTTACGTCTCAAATAGAAAGGCTTACATCTTAATGATTTCAAATGGAGTGTGGCACGTAGGAGATCAATGATACCCTGCTCTCGTTTCGTCAGCTTGATATGGTGAAAGTGAATGTAAACAGTCAAAACTATTGAGACTCGAGTGCAGAGGTAAATATGAGATTTCAACAACCACAGCTTGACAGAATAACAGTATATAAATATACAGAGTAGACAGGTGACAAATGAAAGGGAGAAGCTGACATAGTAAGGTGTTGGGACACCACAGACCACCAGAACAGGTTCGACGCAGCTTGGTATAGATTGTACAAGTCTCTATAACTCTACTGGAGGGATGGATGCACCCATGGAACACCATTCTAACAAAAGGCGGTCTAAAATCCCCCATATGTGTTCAATTTCGTTGAGATCTGGTGAATGCGAAGGCCATAGCATATTATGAATCACGTCATTTTAATAGTCATCAAACCCTTTAGTGACCTCTCGTATGCTGTGGATAGGGAGCTTGTCATCCTGGTGACATTGTCAACCTTGAAGAGGCCACTCCTACAGGATTAAAATGTTTCCTCATAGGACGACGGTGATCGTTCAGAATCATTTTGTATTGATTTCCAAAATCCATGGCAAGAAAATGCACCCACCGCACAACAGAGCCTCTCGCTGTAGGGTTCATGCATTCAGGCCTATACAGGCCTGCACAGCCCACGACTCATCCGACCATGTCACTTCAACATCTCTGAAAAGTGCTTATGGTTTTTGAATGTGCTCTCGTACTGTATGTGCATTAACCTTTGTAATGAGGGGTTTATGCACAGCAAGTAATCCCTTTATATGTAGTTGTCGAGAGACTGTTCTTGCTGACAATCTGATCTTGCCCTGCTGCTATTGCATTGACATTCTCAGTCACTTGATGAAGTAGTCACTTGTCCTTCTGTTTTTCCTTAGATATTGCACTAATGCATGAGCATCAGAGTCATCAAATGTGAGCTATGACCTATTTACTGATGTCTTTCCCATAGATGGAAATGCGCATGTCATTTTAGCTACTGTTCCTATTGTAACACTAGCCAGTTCAGCAGTCTTTGTGACTGAATCTCCTGCCATCTGTGCCCCAATAATGAACCCTCTTTCATAGTCATTTAGTGTTTTCCTCTTGACATCTTGCTCCAAAATCGAGGTCAACTGAGCCTGCTTAGCATTGTTATACGTGCCACAGAGCATGACAAGTTTACAGGTGTGCTCCTTTTTCTTCCCAATTTAGTCACATGTCTGTGTTGTCACTGCTGTTGTATCCTACTGACTCACCTGCCAGTAAGGAGCCCCCATCGGGAGGACGTAGACGAGATCCTTTGTCCTACTCCTACCTATCATCACTGTGATGTCACCTGTTTATGCCCATATATGGAGATCCCTGCTCTGAGTATCTGACATTACTGTGATGTCACCTGTGATGTCACAATGATGTGTCAGGGGAACCACAGTGTCAGGCGTTACCCATCCGGGCGTCCAGACGTCCAGACATGGACAAGCTGTGACGGTTCTGATAGTAAACTGCGACTCCAAATTTAGTGGATATGCAATAAAAATGGCATATCATGAGATTCATGAACGCAACATCCAATACCACAAACCTGAAATTGATGGGCCTCTATAGACTTCCAAAAGCGCTCATATAGCATCCATATAGGTACCACAAATGTGAAAAGTTGAAATGTTAATTGCCCCTGCAGCTATAACAACTTACACATCCTTGGGTAGACAACCCAGCTTGGCGGAGATATGTGCCCCCAGGTGAATTATTGAGTGTTTCCGCTATTACATAACTGTTGCTGAGCGGAAACCAAGGACACATTAACTCTGCTAACTCTACCAACAGTTCTCTATCCACTCTTCAAACATCATTCTCTCTGTCTTGCCTTGGGCCAGACAGCAAGGCATCTGGTTCAGGCCACAGCTTGCAGTCCAGCTGCAGGTCATGTTAGGGTGACCATAGTTTACTTTAAAGAACCTAAATAATCACTTAAATAATAAAAAGAAATAGCCGATTTGTAGATCTGCTATTTTCACTACTTTTGACAATTTCTTTGACATGTGACAAGTGTTATTATTTTTATTGTGGTGAAAAACAATTTTTGTAGTGAACGTTCAAAACCGGAAAATTTGTTTTTGTCGGGACAATCCCGGCCAAACCAGGACGTCTGGTCATTCTAGGGTCATAGCCCTCTCGTGAACTTCTGTGTAAATATTGACACTTTTTCCATTATGGTGTATTTGTTATCGTATTTTGCAAATACAAATAA
This sequence comes from Nannobrachium achirus, assembly GCF_963921795.1. NCBI lineage: Eukaryota > Metazoa > Chordata > Actinopteri > Myctophiformes > Myctophidae > Nannobrachium > Nannobrachium achirus. Next base: position 50,038,735 of record NC_137824.1, on the reverse strand, counting down.
AATGACCTTACAAGTCCATTTGGGTACATTTTTACACTCATTTTTTTTAATGAACGCATTTTACTGTGCATGAAGGGATGACTGAAATTCAAAAGATAATTCCTTTGGTATACAGTGCAGAGGACAAGAATTGTGTATGTGTGTGTGCGTGTGTGTGTGTGTGTGTGTGTGTGTGTGTGTGTGTGTGTGTGTGTGTGTGTGTGTTAGGGTGGATCTTAAATCACCTTTTTTAGATTTTCTTGAGTCTCACCCCCCAATTATGTTCCTATGTACAAAAAAATGCTTTGGTTAAAATTTGGTTGAATTTCAAGCATATTTAGAGGTAGCTCAATCAAGTCAAAGATTGTACATTTTATTGGTCAAAATCGAATTGCACTGCAGGCACATTTAAGTTATACATTACACATTATTCTTATACTAAGCACAGAAATTATATTTTTTAAGATTACAAATCTAAACACAAATCTGATGTTTGTCATATATGATGTCAAACCAGAATTTATGTATTGTAGGAAATAGCAAAGCAAAGAATGACAAATTGCTATTTTTCATTTAACGTGCAGAATGACTTGTCTTTATTGCCCACTCTTCAATCATACTCACAACACACAACAAGCACACAGCCCCACTTCGTTGTTTACCCCCAAACCCCCGAAAGTCACTGCAGTATAGTAATTCAGTATTTACTGATCAATTAAAGTTTGTTCACAGCTATCGGGATACTTGTGTCGATGGTTCTGCACAATTTGCAGCAAGTACTGGAGTTGGGACTCATCTTTAGTAATGAGACCACAATATTCTTGTATTAGGGCAACCCCACGCTCTGCATGATCATTGACAACATTCATCGCCTTCACTACAGCCAGAGCTTCTTGGTAGTCCTCCCTGGGCTCCCACTCATCGGGATCAACGTCAAAGAAGTCATCTGGGAGATCCATCATTTTGAAAAGCACCTTGGATTTGGGAGACACAAAATCTTCAATGTTCTTCCTTGTGTAGTGATACGCGGAAGCGGGGATTGAACCCGGGACTCGCCAGTCCAACACACAACCAGTCGTGCTAATAGGGCTGAGCCCGATTAGCAGGGCTGTTGTCGCTGGTTCATGGCTGGTACTAACTGTGGGGGCTACACTCCAAGGTCAACAGTAATTCTCTTCATATGCCCCTGTTCATCATCTTCTTTTCCATCTTTCATGGCTCTAACCATCAGCCTCTTCATTTGCGCACTCACTTGACTGTCAAACAATGCAAGTCCGACGATCTCTGGAGCGGATGTTTCATGGCCAATTCAAACTGACCCACAGGGAAGAAAAAGCATGCATGGATTTGTGCATTTTTGCAGTTTGCATTTATGTAAAGGCATGGATGATGGCAACTGTTGCTGTCAGCGCTCCACTAAATGACTTGCATCCGCTCCAGAGATCGTCGGACTTACATTGTTTGACAGTCAAGTGAGTGCGCAAACGAAGAGCCATGAAAGATGGAAATGAAGATGATGAACAGGGGCATATGAAGAGAATTACTGTTGACCTTGGAACAATTGCAAGGAAGAACATTGAAGATGTTGTGTCTCCCAAATCCAAGGTGCTTTTCAAAATGATGGATCTCCCAGATGACATCCTTGACGTTGATCCCGATGAGTGGGAGCCCAGGGAGGACTACTAAGAAGCTCTGGCTGTAGTGAAGACGATGAATGTTGTCAGTGATCATGCAGAGTGTGGGGTTGCCCTAATACAAGAATATTGTGGTCTCATTACTAAAGATGAGTCCCAACTCCAGTACTTTTGTGCAGAATTGTGCAGAACCATCGGCACAAGTATCCCGATAGCCGTAAACAAACTTTAATTGATCAGTAACTACTGAATTACTATACTGCAGTGACTTTCGGGGGTTTTGGGGGTAAACAAGGAAGTGGGGCTGTGTGCTTGTTGTGTGTTGTGAATATGATTGAAGAGTGGGCAATAAAGACATGTCATTCTGCACGTTAAATGAAAAATAGCAATTTGTCATTCTTTGCTTTGCTATTTCCTACAATACATTAATTCTGGTTTGACATATGACAAACATGTAATCAGATTTAGTTTAGATTTGTAAGCTTAAAAAATATAATTTCTGTGCTTAGTATAAGAATAATGTGTAATGTATAACTTAAATGTGCCTGCAGTGCAATTCGATTTTGACCATAAAATGTACAATCTTTGACTTGATTGAGCTACCTCTAAATATGCTTGAAATTCAACCACATTTTAACCAAAGCAGTTTTTTGTACATAGGAACATAATTGGGGGGTGAGACTCAAGAAAATCAAAAAAAGGTGATTTAAGATCCACCCTAGTGTGTGTGTGTGTGTGTGTGTGTGTGTGTGTGTGTGTGTGTGTGTGTGTGTGAGAGAGAGAGAGAGAGAGAGAGAGAGAGAGAGAGAGAGAGAGAGAAAGAGAGAGAGAGAGAGAGAGAGAGAGCACTCAAGCATGTATTACAAGACCCACACTGTTCTCCTCTGTGTGATTGTTTGACTATGCTGGGTCCCAGTTGATCTTCCAGTGCTCACTTGTTTGTACCTGTCGTGTTGCTCTGCTCGTCTGCCCAGCATGACACCCTGTAGCTCAGTATCAGGACGCTCAGAGATCAAAAGCTTAGGGTGATTGTTATCAGGTCATATTCTTGTCCACCTTCCCTTTGCCTCTCAGCACTGTGTTGACCTGAGCTGTGCACACTGCTCCTGATGGCATTCTGGCCTTTCCTCTTCTTATCACTTTGAAGAGCAGACTGTGATAAGGCAGGTCCAGCCTGGGGATAGAGGGAGGGTCGCCGCTTGCTCTCCTGACCCTGCTCAGCCACATAGTTAAAGCTAATTTAAGGTAATACAGAGGTTACCGATTCCATGTATATGGTTGTGTCTTTACACACTCTCTATTAAGGCAAGTGAGATATTTCTCACGTTGACTATGCAAGTTCATGTTAACAAGCAAATTGTAAAATTCGTTTTGGGACATTTTTATGGCTCTCGTTTGCGTCAAGGGAAACAGGAGAGTGAGGCCAGAAAGGATGGCGTGCTCCCTGATGTTGAGGTTATACGGTCAACATTCTTAGACAGTGGGACACCAAGGCACCCCAATAAGCTAAATATTCATATTAGTGATGGATTTCCTTCCCCCCTCCCCCCAACACATTTCCTTTCTTATTTTGTTGAAGGGTGTATGTGTCAGGATTTATCAGTCAAAGGATGAGTCTTTTTGGTTATTTCTCGCTAGGTTTCTCAGGTCTCAAGACGTGGCTCAACCACTATCCTTTTGAAAGTGAAACATGACAGCGGTCCATCTGTTTCAGTGTTGCCGTGTATTTATGAGTGTGCGGACCAGGCAGACAGACAGGAGGGGGGAAACGGTGTCCAAAGTCATGACCCTGTCCTGACCTGGATGAAGGAAATGGTCACGCTGCTGAGACAAAAGCAAGACTTGGAGAGAGTCTGAGGGGCTGGCCACCTAACCTCTAAAACAATGGAGCCGCGCTCTCAGACTGTGGGCCACACAAAGGCCAGTGTACCTCCCTCCTTCTTGCTCCCCACATCGCAATAGAGCTGGCATTTCACACTGGCCTGTGAACAGCCATTCAATCAAACTACTGTTTAACCTGACCCCGGGCCTACACAGAAATCAAGATGAGTCTGGCGGCATGTATTTAGGTAAATGACCTCATCGACCCTCCAGCGGGCCATTCGCTGGTCACTCCGCACCCTTTTCTTTCCGCAGTCCTCACGACTGTTGGTATGGTGACATGAAACATAATATGTTCAATCTAGACTCTAAGGAATGTAAATGAATACCAAAAAATGCTTGATTTTTGTATTCCGTGACAACTGTTAGTAACGAATGTCAATATTCCTCAATACCTTATAATCAATAGGCCGGCCAATAAAAAATATGTCTAGTGGAGAGTGCATAGAGGGCAATTACTCCCTGGGGAATAAGAGACATCACCAGACCTTTCGTCTGGGTCAACTGGCCGGAGTGGCCTCGAGCCAGGGCTGAGGTGAAACCACATGACCCTCTCTCCTCTGAATGGACTGCTCCTCCCTCTACCTGTACGTGGCCTGGATCAAAGTGGGGGGGCTGCATATCAAACAGACCGGGGCCTTTGATGTGGATGGAAACACAAACACTGATTTGAGCAGGAGTCGTAACAGCTTATTTGTCCCCTTTAGTCATTCACATGGTCCCTGTTGAATGTGTATGCCTTCAAAGGCCAGCCTAGCTGCATTGAACAGAGCTACTGTAGCAGCCATGGTGGCTCAGAGAGACAGAGGCTCTGGCCCGCAACTGTCGAGGGTCCGCGCGGAGAAAGGCCATCTGGCTTCCTGTTCCTTTAGATTTGATATTGATTTATTGGCTGTACACAAGATAAGGAGACACCAGCTGCCAGTAGGCCAGAGTTCTTAGTTCTCCTAAGGATCCTCAGAGACAATAGACCTCCTAAATTGTCATCTACATCACTAAAAGCATTAGACATTGTGGTGTTGTACAAGTGTTACACAAGAAAACGTGATTAAAGCAGTTTGAATACATTTGTTTTTAAAATGCACAATAATTAGAATTAAGACTAAATAAGACGTGTTCTCTTTATATTGCTGACACCCTTAATGTGATGAAAATAATCAATTACAAATTGATTTAATGACTTGTTGTGTTACCCACATACGCTGCATAACTGTTAACGCCTGTTCTTAGTTATTCTTATTGGAATGCAGGACTACAATAGGATTAACAGGGATTACAGTAAAGCGTCTTCTCGCTATGAACACCATTCCCTGTAATGAGGTGCAAAAGTTGTATTGACTATTCCCCTTAACAACCTTACCGGCAACCTTTCACAGTCAACCCATTATAGAAACAATTAATTCAACTTTGAGCTTCTGTGCATAACACGTCTCCCCTTCCCGTGAAGTGGGCCAGAGACTGGCGGTGTGGCCCCCCACGCCCCTCTGGAGGACTAGAGGTGTCAACGTAGTGCCACAATGAATTCTGCTTTGGTCCCACTTCTCTCACCAACTCATCCCCCACCCATTCACCACCACCCATCCACCCACCCCCCATCCATTCTTCCCCTTCCCCTCCCCATCCAACACAACCCTGTGATGTTGCTGTCTTAGATAATGAGGTGAGAATTTTATTGCAGCAGTCTGTGCGCCTGGCACCAGTCTGCGATGAGGAGGGGACCGGGGGGCACAGATTGTGTGCATCTTCCTGGTCACAGGCGCCCTCTGTTGGGTGCTATACATCTCCACACTGGAAGAGCTGATCAGATTGTATCAGGCTTTTTTTTTAGGGCACTGCACTTCAAAGTGGGAGATCAAGGCTTGATTTGCGCATGACATCCACAGCATGACAATGCCTCAGCCGGCCTCCACCTGCTGCTACAGTACATGCCAGTCCCCTGGCCTCAAAGACACACAGGCAGCTCCCACGCCAACTCTCTGGAGGAAATACTTATTCGGGGAGATGGGCTGAGAGACAAGAGAGGAATATACATACAGGAAAAGGCAGTACTCTATCTGCATTCCATGTAAATGGTAGTGGGCAAAGACAATGTAAAGGGCAGAGGAAGGTCACCACATGACACTTGAGACAGGGTGGCAACACATTCCATGTAATGTGTCTGTCCTGTTAGTCCGTTCGGGCACTAATTGATAAGACTCAGCAACACGAGCACACTTCACACCACTTATCTTCAAGACAACCTTCCCATTATCTCTTGTCGTCGGAACCACATTATGACAGAGGGATCAAAGGGGCTTCCACAGCTCTTTCAAAGGAATCACTGAGTCATTTATTGCTCCAAAGAAAATCCTCATTCCCTCTGTAACATTTTTCAATTGCTGCACAGATCTAAAGCTGGGTACATTCATAGTAATGTCAAATTCTACTGATTTTCTATTTCTGCTCTGGGTTTCAAGTGGGCCATGTAAAAAAAAAAAGAAAAAAAAATATATATGAACATGCTGTCCTGATTTGCATTTACATGTCTCAGTTCTCTTATTTTATGGTCAGGATCATCAATGATCAGTTTTATATATATTCTTTATCACTCCCAGATGTGTCTCCCTTTTTGTCTGTTTGGATTGCTTTTAAAGTTCAATAAATAAATGTTCCCCAAAAATGTATAAACAGTCGCCACAATAACCTTTTATCAAAGCCACATTTTTAGAGGAGAAAGCTACAAATCACATCCTTTTCCACCCCCAGTTGGCAGACAGCACAGGAGTGAGTGAAACCTCTTTTGAACAGGCTGTCATTTCCTCTGGTGGGCTCTGTTATTCCAGCGGACTTTGTGAGTGAGTGAGCCAGCCAAGTGGTCCAGCCAGCAGCCATAGACTGGAGGCGTATGATGTCAGTCCAGCAGACAGAGACAGACACAAAACAAACACAGTGCTGTAACATGATATGAACAACAACAATACAATCAAACAGAACTAGAAGTGTGTAAACTGTCAAGTAGTATCCAATTTGTCTCTGTGAACTGGGGCACAGATGTATTGACAAGTCAGAAGATATACTGTCAGGATCTCACATCAGTGGTCAAATGTAACTCATGTACAATACTCAAGTACGTTATTTACAATTCATACTACCTGTTACTACATTATTCACTACATTTCAGAGGTACTGCACTGAATTTACTTGACTCTCACTTTTAGTTTACTTTTCAGATTTAGATTATTAATAAAAATTATAAATTAAGTAATTAACTAATAAATAATAAATACATTAAAATGAGCTCCACCATTACCAGATGCAACATTAAAGTGGTGAACGCTTTAATGATCAGACAGTAAGAGTAATGTGTCCAATAATATATAGGATTCTGAAATGGACAATCTGCATAAGATACTTTTACTTTCGCTATTTAAGAATATTTTGCTACTAATACGTTTGTACTTTTGTACCAAAGTGAGATTGTGAATGTAGTATATTTACTCTAAGAAATTGTTACTTTTAAGCTGTTAAAGACCTGAGAAAATTTTCCACCACTGTGGCAGGCAAGTGACACTGTAGAATTGAAACAAATACTTTTGTTAAATTCAGACTAAAGATGAGTAATTAAGAGTGTGATATTTCTTGCATTGGATAAGCATGTTCCAGCTGTTTTGGTATTAGATGTCTGTGAGTGACATGTTGATATTGACATTGATGTTATTCTTGTAGCAAATAGGCTATATGCACAGACCATCAAATGACTTTTATGATAGTCATATTGCCATAAATAATGTTAGGCTACAGGTCTATGGCACTAATTAGGCTTATATGGCTCGGTTCCATTTAGCTTTTCCAGTGAGTCAACATAATTATTTCAATATAGGAGCGCTCTGAACGGAACATAACCTTAATTGATTGTATGCTGGCAATGATAGTATTGCAATTGGTCAATTATGGCTTTTGTCGATTTCATTTCAATTTCACTATGAGACACTAGTAAGACGCCTCAGTGCGACATTCTTGGCCATCTGGCCAGTGATGTATATCGTACCAGTTACCCATATATGGAGACCCCTGGTACCCATATATGGAGTTCCATGTACTGTATATGGAGATATGCTGTGAGAGCCCAAACATGCTTACTCAGTTACTCGTTATTATGTATAATTCTTGACAATATAATTTCTCTTTTCATATCCTTTTTATTGAATTTTCATATAGAAATAGCCCAGAGGCGGGTAGACAATCTCAATAAATACATCATCGCATGTAGATATCTGAGACAATATAATTTGATACAGAAAATGTCAGTGGCAAAAGAATGCTGGTCTTTATATCAGGAGGAGACCTAATCTGATCCATTATTACCCTCATCTTCATCATCCTGTTTCTGGTCCTCATCTTCCTGCAAATGCGTTAGAAGTAGCCTTAAAGTCATGGCAAGAGAGTGTGGCCATCCAGCTAACCATGGAGCCTTCCTTGCACTCCGTCTCCACAATGCTAGGATAGATGTGGTCCTCCTTGAAGCTCTTAATGGCCTCTTCCTCTTGGTTCCATTCAAGGCGCTCATGAAGGCTGTCCCCTCCAAAGCGTTTGTTGTACCCATCAAAATGTACCTTCTCCAGAACCAGGCCCAACCCTGGAGCCTTGGGAACACCAACCTTCTCCTCCCCCCAGCTCCGTTCCATCACGTCCTCCGTTGCATAGCCCTTGATCACAGCAACGACGAGGCCGATCATCTTGCGGATCTGATGCCGCATGAAGCTCTGGCCTCGTACCACTATCACAGTGAATTCAGTGCCGCTACGGACGAACAAACGTCCACAGGACATCTCAGTGATGTAACGGCGGGCGCTGGGGTCTTTTGGGCCTTTCTGAGAGGTGAAGTTGTGGAAGTTATGAGTGCCCTTGTAGAGTGCAAAGAGACGGTTGACCCCCTGAAGTGTCTCTGGTTCCAGGCGGAACGCAGCACAGTTTCGGACATCATAGTCCTTCGGGGCAAATGCCACCGTGGGAAGCATGTAGGAGTACGTGCGAGCGTCACAGTTGTTTCTGGAATTGAAGCCCCGGGTCGCTCGCTTAAATCCAAGGACTTGGATCTGTGGTGGCAGATGCTCGTTGATCTTTTTAGCAATGTCTTCGATCAGCCACAGCTTGAGAGACACCACTTGGCCAGCTGCAGACACATCCTTATCTGTTCTGGCACATCTTTGGAAAGACATTTTCTTCATATCGTCACCATGATTCTCAGGAATGCAGCCCGACTTAATAAGCGCAAGAACCAGGTCGCCTTCAATAGTTGGAAGCTGTATGCTCCCAGTGTTTCTCTGTATGCCGTAGTAGCCCTTCCCAGAGTATGCCAAAAGGAGAACCACTTTCTTTTTGGGATACTTCTTCTCGTCATTAGTGTTCTCCACTTCTGCCTTGCATCTTTCAGTGACATGGTCATTCTCAGAAGAGTCCATACTTTTTTCATGGACTCTTTCCGGTGGCTTCATGGTCTGCGTAAATCAAGGATCCTCACTCAATCATCGGAGGTGTGTCAGAATTACTACAAATTCAACAATTGTGGTTTAAATAACGCACTTAATAACGGTCTTATTGTCTTATTGGCACACCCAACACGTCGGCTTTACGGATTGGCCAAGCCTCACTTTCCATTTCTGCCAATGCCGATATAAGTGGTAACGAGCACAACACTCCATTCATTTAGAGGCTATTGAATCTCTTGTGCATTGTGCCTTTTGTTGTGAAAGTCCTATGCTGTCTATGACATCTGAAATCATACCCTTTTATGCCCATACATGGAGATCCCTGTCTGTAGAACCACACAGATATGGGCTGTCTTGGCCTTCTGTCTTGGCCATAATATGGATTCTCTATGTGGCCTCCATTGGCATTCCCATATGAGGTCCTGTTAGATATGGGCTTAATATTGATGACATCAGGGAACTCCATATGGGCATAAAAGGGATTCTGTTAGTGTGACATCACAGTGAAGCCAGAGCGTGATGTCAGAGCGGCAAACCCATTCTGTTAGAGTGGTTCTCCTGACATCACAGTGACGGTGCGGAAAATCTGGGAGTGGTGTTAGCTGGACTGGAGTATTGGTTGAGCTTCACCTGACAGTTAGCACACTGCAGACTATAGTACGAGCGAGCCCACACTGTGTCGTAGGAACAGTGTCTCTAGTTAGTTTATTTTGATATTAATTGTCAACTTGGTAGTTAATGATGAATAGCCTATGCTTTAAGTGTACTCATTTCCATTTCTGCATTTGGGCCTCTGTTGGGATTGTGGAGAGACTTCCATGCTGTGTAGCCTACCTGAATTGGCTACATGTAGATATGTACCCATTGAGGGTTGCTGCTGCCCTCTTGTGGACAGATGCAGTTATCCATTAACCACTTTATCCCCATTCTTAATTGCAACCGTCAGGTGAGGTCACAAGTTACTACGCAAGTTACTACTATGAAAACCTCCACCGGCTGTCTGTCAGTCAATCCCAAGTTGGCATCTCGACAGAGTGCAGTTCTAGTTACTTGTGCCAGCAGAGCCAGGGAAAACGCGTTCAAAAGTGTCCAGGCTTAAGTAAACCGAAGCACTGCTACAAAGTCCGGCCTACATCCTGGCACAATTAGCTCAAAGTGTAAAAAAGTTTGTTTTAGGGTCCCATTAGCCATTGGCTGTGATTGACTAGTGGGACGCTTGATGAAATGAACTCATATATAGCACTGCTCGTGATCCCCCCCCCCTAAACCAATTATCTTCGCCGACAATAACCGGCCTACAACCTATCTGAGATTTTTTTTTGCTGAATGTTTGCCTATTCTTGTATTAGTCTATTATGACATAGAATAGTGACAGTAAGGATCATGTAACTTGAAAACCTATGTGTGAAAAAAGACAGAGGTGTGTTGATCCAATCAGGTAGATGGCACACCTTCGGAAAGCTCTCTGTTTGCAACAGCTTGAGATTAGTTGCCCATATTGGTAGCACTACTAGCCACAAGAATGAAACAACAGGCTCGTGATCAGCAAAACCCCACTGACTCTCAGTGATTGTATTATTTTGACCTGGTCAATGCCCGCTGTCCAGCTGCGCAGACTCTTTCTTTTGTAGCACTGGGTCTGATCATGTGTGAAAAGTAGCATCTTTATCACTCGGAACACTTCATCTGTAGCTTGACTTTGAATGACTGAAGCATATCCATTACATTTGCCTTTGCATTGCAGCTGGTCCAGCAGCTCTGTCAGGTCTATGAGGAATGCCAAATCCAGCCACTACACATCATCCAAACATTCATATCCTGCATACACGGCCACTTCAGAAAGTCTTTTTCCTCTGCCTTTAATCTAGCCAAAAAGGTCCCTCTGCTCAGCTAACGGACGCACCAACCAAGCCCATGTGGTCCCTTTCCTCCAAGTGTGGACGGAACAGCTTCCTTTGTAGGCTGCGTCCTTCATATTCATTATTTTCCCACATAGCACTTCATAGTGGATAATGCAATGATAGCAGAGACACTGCAGGAAATCAGAGCTACGTTTGCCCATTGCAATGAAACTACTGGCACAGGCCACCATGGCTATGGCGCCACAAGTTTTTTTTAAGGAAACAAGCTTTAACAGGGGAAGTTCAGCTTTGGTGAGGATAAGAGGGACCTGGGAGAAGTCTGTAGAACTTTGTAGTCCTTTGAAGTGTGGGAAATTCAGTTTCAGCTTCACCCAGCTGATGGCTGCTCAGATATGATGTGTGTGTGTGTGTGTGTGTGTGTGTGTGTGTGTGTGTGTGTGTGTGTGTGTGTGTGTGTGTGTGTGTGTTTTCCAGATAGCCTTTCTTTATTTTTGGGGGGATTGTATGCCTTTATTAATGATAGGACAGTAGGCTGACAGGAAATGGGGATAGAGAGATGGGGAGTGACACGCAGCAAAGGCCGTCGGGATCGGGACTCGAACCCGAAAGCTGCTGTCAGGCTACATTGGAGCCTAGGTGCCTGGACCGCTACTCCAGCCCCAGATGCCCTTTCTACCCATTCATCTATGGCTTGAGTTGCCCCCCAAAAAGTCCAACATTGTGAACTCTCTTGCACTCAAGTCATCAGATATTATGATGAAAATGTACAGCCGGACAACATCAGTCATGTCTGTTACACCATCCCAGGTCCACAAACAGTGAAAGATGCATCACCACCACAATATCCCATCAGAGCTCTCATGAATTTCAATAGAGAAGGATATGACTTTTTATTTTGGTTGACGGTTCAAATATTGATTCTCTCTGCGTTGCGGTCTTCAGTGCAGTGTAGGTGTGGAAAGGATGAGTAAGTGGGGCCTTTGCGGTAGGTGCTACATACACACAGTGGGCAGTTACCTGCAACACAACACTGCTTCCATGTGTATGCATAAGGCAGCTTTGCCAGTGTAGCTGTCAGCACTGGCAGTGACATGAGACAGAGTGGCTGCTGCCTGCACACATGGTACAAATCATCCCATGAGCCAGATTGGACCCTTCATAGGCCCTGGACTCTTCAAGAGGATAGTGGCACTAGAAGTAAAGCTCATATGGGGTCACCAAAGTCAGTAGGCTCCCTCCTCCGGGCAGCATGATGAAGATTGTATGTGGAAATACAATCTAGGGTAAGTCATAACTGAGGTTAACTCCTATATAGTGTTTGCTCAGTAATTAATATCTCTCCAACTCTTTAATAAATAGAAAATTCATTTTCAGGTGCGTTGCAAATGTTCAACCAATCAGGAGACGGAACCCATTTATCAGATTCAGGAAGACTCCTGTTACTTAACAAACACTACAGCAATGATTACTATCATAATGTATAGGTATCTAACAAATATCAGGTATCCTGAGAGAACCATCTCTGGATGTTGTACTTGGTATAACCACTGGAGGGCAGCTTAATCTAACAAACGATCATTTAAAGCAGTGTTTCTCAAACTTTCAAATTTCAAGGTCTCCTCTTTCAAAAGGTCTCCTCCTCCAAATTAACCTGCCAGGGTTCATTTGGTTCCATTTGTATAGAGTTACAGACTTATATGGGTCAATTTATAGCGCCTTAAAGGAACCCACAGAGTCCCTGGAACCCACTTTGAGAACGACTGATTTAAAGTTTAAATGATTAGAGCATGATTGAACATTTGATAAATAAGTACTAGTATGTCTACAATTGCTACAAAATCTGTATAGCTATCCAACAATTCTGCGAAAAAAACAAAACAGGGACAGTTTAAGTCGGAATCTGATAGGCTATTGATGAATTGAATAGGCTAGGTAGTAGGACCACAATGGAGTTCTTTGTGTTATCCTTTTAGCTCATAGGCTATGTCTGTCTGTCTGTCTGTCTGTCTGTCTGTCTGTCTGTCTGTCTGTCTGTCTGTCTGTCTGTCTGTCTGACTGACTGACTGACTGACTGACTGATTGATTGATTGATTGATTGATTGATTGATTGATTGATTGAATAATTTATTAGAAGTTTGCATATATAGAAAAATGTACAGTTTCATGACAGTAGGCCTACAGTTCAGTGTTTTTTGATTGATTGATTGATTATTTTTTTTAGACTTCTCGCCTGTCTATGGGAGAAGTGATAACTACCTCCTTCTCTGGCCTCCTGAAAGGTGAGTTTTCAGGGCAGTTTTGAAGGATGCAACATGCCAGCGAGCTACATGTTTTAAGGGAGGTAGTCAAGGAATTCCCTGGGTGGCAGTTAGAAGGAAGGAGAATTTACCCATGGTAGGGCTACACTACAAGGTCAACTAAAGGGATAAACTCAAGTAAGCACTAGAGTAGACTTATTTAAAATGAGATAATTTTAACTCATATAACACTGAATGACAGACAGATAAAACATAGTAGGTTACTATGCAGAGAAAATAATAATAAAAAAAACTGTTGGTGCTGTAGGCCTACGTTCCTATGTAAACAGCTATTCAATCAATCAATCAATCAATCAATCAATCAATCAATAAATCAATCAAATTATGCACTACTATGCATGTTCACATCATGTATACTTTACCATTTCGAGGTTTCCACTCTTCCTTACATTCCAACTAGTGACAATCTTACATGTGATTAGTTGGTGCGTTTCATATAAGATCCTCTAGATGGTGTTGTTGAGTCATTTATATTCCCTTCTCAGCCATTTCATATACACATGATACAGATAGACTTGATGGCACATGGAAATATAGGACATTATTCACAAAAGTTACCTGCCCTCTACCTGGGGACAATCCACTGTTTTTAAAGATCCAGGCCACAATGTATCTTTTGTATTATGGAACAGAGAACATTCATTACGGCCTCCTGTATTGGAGACAAGAGAGAAGTCTGTCCAGTTTCATAAGTTCTGATGGTAGGCAGATGTGCAGCTCAAAAGAGCATACATTACTGTCATCCCTGACAAGGTGAATGTGATTGTATCCAGAATGTTAAGAGGGGGGGGGGTCATGGTAGGTTTTCTGGTTCAGGACTGAGAGAACAAGTGTAATCTAAAGCCTCTGTGGATGTTCAGACACGTATTGCATAAGCTCATATTAAGTGTCTCCCTTTCAATTATTCATTGTTGCATATATGGAGCAGCCTGTGGCCAGAATATACATCAGTATGTTATCACAAACTGGAATTTTGGCTCTCTGGTTTTTTTTAAGAATCTGGGCCCTATAGAATCCCTGTAATGTAGACCTGGCTGCATCTTCCTTTTCAATATCTTGGACAATTCAGTGCAGGGGTCTGGTTTTGATCTACAGAAGCAAATGGAATAAACACACTGTGACAGCAGGATCCATTGTCCAAGTAAGTAATCTGACAGGTTTGAAAGCCTATTAAATGCAATCACTGTTATGTAGCTTATTAACGTAATTTTAAATTACTCCCATGGTAGCAGTCTCACTGAATGGACTCTGTGGACATACTGTCATAAGATTCCTGTCTTGCTCTGAATTGAACCTATGGTGTTAGCATTGTGACAGTTCACAGGATAATTGTATTAAGACAGTCAAAGAATTCAGTTCATTGCATAACTCACATGTTGTTGAAGTGTTTCACAGCAGGAGTGGGGGTAAAACATGACCTTCTTACTATTTTTAGAAGTGCAACCGACATGGCCAAGATGTGAGCACTGACCCACTGTTTGTTATCCTTTATGTAAACCACATGTATCCTGAAGTCTCTGTGGGATGCTGTAAACACAAGTCAAGCAAGTCTTTTGATTGTTTTATCCAGGAGATAACAGGAAGAGAGGTGTGTAAGATTATTGAAACTGTTGTTTCTCACTTAGCACGCTATTATTGTGAATACCTTTTAATTTGTTTTACATATTTGGGAGTCTATAGTATCAGGTCAGTATGTCAGTATGATGATGGTATGATGGTCAGTATCATGTCGGTAAGGTCAGTATCATGGTCAGCATCATATCATTATCATGGTCAGTACGGTATCATGGCTGGTAACATGGCTAGTCATGGTCAGTATTATGTCACTATCATGGTTAGTCATGGTCAGTATCATGTCAGTATCGTGTCAGTATCATATCAGTATCATGTCAGTATCATGGTCATGGAGCAATGAAGAAACACGGCCAGCGCTGGGCAGTTAAACAGCAAATATTAGTAACAACAAGATTGAGCCAACCGTGAAGTTTCGTTTTTTAATGTGTGGTATTTATTTATTCAGTTTGGGGAAACCACAAGCCTCTGAGCTGGTTGAATCATCCTGGTTGAGCTTCTCTATAAACTTAAAGTACGGAGGTGAGTATGTTAAATACAAGTGCATTTGGATATTATATCAATACATACACATCCAATCTGAATCATGCGAGTATAAAATGATGGGCCTTTAAGAGAGGCAATCATTCTGTTTGACAACAACATTGAAAATCACATCTACTATGTCTATATGTTAAACCAGCCTATATGTTCCTAAATATCTTTTTTGCTATATAAAACCAAGGAAAGACAACCCCAAGCTTGATTTAATAACTGAAACAGCATCTGTCAAATTCAGTCAAGAGGGCTGGAGTTTGGTAGAAATCATAGAATGCAGCATGGTGCACAAAATAAGATGTTGATGGTTGAAGAAGGTTCAGAGTTCAGACTATTCTTGAAAAGACATAAATAAGGTCACATCTATTTTGGTCAAGCGCTTCATGTGTTATGTATTAGGGAGATGAGATGAAGAAAGTTCAGATATACATTTTAGAGTCTCACTGGAAACCACAGCCAAATGAAACAACAGCAATCCTGTATCAGTCATTATTTTGCATTTGACAGGCTGGCATTCCAGAAGGGGAAACACTACTTAGTACTTATATAAATAAAAATATATTTCACATTATTTACTTTATTCACAGCATGTGTTTGCCCTCTGTCGGCACATATTTGCTTGATAATGGGCAAACCAAAAACAGACTCATATCAGACAAACGTAATTGTTCGCAGTTGCGAGGCGTTGTGTGCGACTGTTTTCACTATACTTTTGTGCGACAGCCTTGTATGATGAAGCAGGAATTTACTTGGTGAAATAACTTACAAACTTGAAACTTGGAGATACGAGGTTTCTGCCCAACAGTGACGATATATATATATCTCTATGGAAGCCCATATGAATCTATTTTTCAGCTATATGCAGCCCAGAGTAGAAAAAACAGTGAAACCAGCTCAACCATATTACCCCATTGTTTACCTCCTGGGTGGAGGGTAGAGGGGTGCATGCATAGAATGCACACCATGCCTGTACAACAGAAGGGCATGGGAAAAATGCTGGGGGCCACATCGCCGTGATTAATCTAATGATGGCGGGGTGGTTTCTTGAGCACAAGTACATGTTTGTGGGCTGCTGCAATGCATTGGGGCACTCTGGTTTGGTCTGATGCTTCTCGTCTTCTGTTGGACCACATTACATCCATGCCACCACCCTCTTATGGTTGCTCTGTGGCTGCACCGTGCTTGTGACTCTGGTGGACTTGCAGATATTATGTTGCTTCAAATCAAGCCAGTGTCTGCACACAAAATGTGGTAGAAACAGAGCTACACTTTCTAACCACCTGCCCACTACACCAAGACATCAAGAGACACATACTTCCCACAAATTACACACACCCGAAGTGAATTTGAAAACTCGACCAATGATGAAAAACTCCCATACCTACTGGGAGAAATACAACAATGCGCGAACACAGCAGCAAGATTTGTGAACTGTTGCGACAAAAGAAGGCTAGAAACACAACCACCCTAAGGACTACAAACCATGGATTGACATGATCTAGACCTACTGCATATACAGTATGAAACAGAGCTGCTATTTGTACCCTGTACATATATATATAAAATGTCACAATGCGACATAGCTCTGTTTACACAATGCTGTACCCCCTCCAACTGTATGTTCCCCATTTTCAACTGTTTTTATTGTATTTGTGATACTTGCTTTGGCAATGTAAACGTATGTTTTCTCATGCCAATAAAGCTCCTTTGAATTGAATTGAATTGAATTGTGTGCTAATATGGGACATCTGAACCATCATTTGCCAAGTACCACAGGCGGTTTGCAAATTTGTGGTGGTGAATTGGCTGTTTGACCCTGTTTGATCCGGTACAGTGCCCGAGTCTTCATGCTACATCACCAATGTTTGCATTGGTCTTGTGTGGCTTAAATTACCATATCATGAAAAACCTTGATTTCCAGAACTTTGTTTTCAAGTTTGTTTCCCTGATCCCTTGATCTGTGAAATTCTTTCAATTGAGGGGTGAAATGATTGTTTTCAGCTAATGTACATACATTGTATGGCATTTGTCTTTGGAGTATAAACTGTCAATGCATTATCTTGATATAGTAGTTTGTATTCTCAGAAATGGTTAACCACAAAGCCCAAGTAGTTTAACTGTATATGCCTGCTGATTTACTGATGTGTGAACTGTTTGCTCTCACGAGTCCTGAAGCCCATTTCACTGGTGTCTTTATTTAGGTATACATGTTGTTGACTTGGTCTATGATACTTCCTTGCTTGTTAAAGGTGGAGTGAAGCTAGGTCTTCTGTGGGGACAGTATCCGGCTCATTGTTCTGCATTTAGGTGAGAGGCGCGGATGTAGCCTACCCACACCATTCACCTTCTTGGGACGGAGTCTGGGGAATTGAATTGTGCGGCCATAATTATATGAGGGACATGATTGTACTGTGTGGTCAATGCACCCAAATCGGTGCATGATAGGTTTTCAAGATGCATGTCTTTCCGTCGGATTAAGGATGTGCTTTGGCACTGTTTCAGTGGTGGTCCCGAATGTGTTATTGCCTCTGTTTTAATGATTAATGGAGTGTTTTGCTGCAGAGGGCTGTGTTTGCTTTGGGAAGGGCCTGTGGAAGTAGTCATGGTAGGGAGGGGGCCATATTCTGCAATTGTTCAAGACAAGAAACAAACACAGACCTCATAATGAGTGAGGTGTTGGATGCAAACTATACGTTTTTGAATAAGAGGAACACCAAACCCAAATCCCTTCTACTGGGGGCAACAGCATGTTATAAAGTCACAGTACTAGTTTATTGGAGCAGTTAAAGCACTTTACAATGTCTTATTCCAATAATATTCTGCATTGGCTTTTCAGATGACAGATTTACTGTATGCTCAGTTTCTCATTGCAGAGTTAATGATGTCTTGTCCTGACATTCTAATTCATGTGATGTTGTTCAGTGCATTCCCATCTCCTTGGAACTTTATTCAAAACCATGACTAGACTAATGTCTTTGAAAAAAAAAAAACTTTCACCTGGGAATGTAATACAGTGAAATATTCAAGCAAGAATAAATCCTTGCCATAATTTAGATCTTTTCAAAAATGGGGTTTTTACTGCTGTAAGAGGGCATTTTCAGTCACCCTGCCAACCCCACCCCGACCCCTCATTATAAGTCTAGAAACATTACACACACCACAGATATTTAGCATCACACTGCCATCTTTGATGCATAGCTCTGAGTCAGGGGAGTTGTATTGATTTTTGAATAACCTCAAAATTGCACTTCTCCTGCTGCCTTTATGTTTCACCGTTTCAGTACCCCAGGCTGAACTTTGTCATTGTGTCTTGCAGCCTTATTGGATTGGTCGTTTAAGGAACAGCCTCAGTGGATCTGGGACGGCATAGCTGCCCCAAGGCTCGGGAAAGTTATTGTCTTTTTTCAGCCCCTCAGGAAAGGGGCTGGATGGTCTGCAATGCTTCTGTCTGTATGGAAAAGTACTAGGTGTATAGATGCACACTTAGGTTTGTGACCCCCACCCCCCCAAAAAAAAGATGTCTCACTCTCAAACCCCTCCCCCTTTCAACATCCTTCCCTTGTTTGTTTACATTCCACGTCGTGGAGTCATCTATTTCGGGGCTGACCTTTGTTGTGTTTTTTTTCTGCCCAATATCGGTGGCGGCGCCTTTACACAACGAGACACTCACCTTTACGGTAAACACAACTCTCCAGGGTGATGGACGTAGACAGTTGGAGGCCCAAAGTGCCCTGTAGCGTGTGTGCTCCCATCAGGCACGCCCTGTGCCAGTAACCAGGGGCGTTGCAGCCCCCATAGGAAGCCTTCTGTGTGGCGTCCTCCGGTCGTGACCAGGATGATTAAGAGTTCCTTCCTTTCCCGCTCCGAGGGAGCTTGGTCCTGGTAACAGACAGGCTGCCGACACCTTGTCCAGCTCCGGAAGAGTCTCCCTAGAGTCCAAGGAGTGTGAATGCATATAGGCTACTGGTAAAACGTGAACATGGTTCTGCCACCATAACGACATGTGAAATCAAGTTGGTTTTTATTATGGGTTCGAGCTGGAAATACTATTGTTTTGCTGATCCCTTCTGCAGCGGTTTAGAGAATTCCAGTGAAAATGGTAGAGACATGACATTTCCACCATTGATTGGAAGTTGTGTTCGTTAATCAAAGGTCATTATTTTTTAACAACTAAAGTTCTATACTTCCCACCATTTTGTATTTCTTAAAAATCATCCGGAGAATCGGAGCAGCAGGAGCGATATGGTTGTTGTACAGCACTGATCAAAAGAGAGCTGAGCTAGAAGGCAAAAGCTCTCCATTTACAGAGCGATCTTAGTTCCAACTCTCACCAGTGGTCATGAAGTGAAGGGGTCATGACCGAAAGAATCAGATCATAGATACAAGCGGCCGAAATTCATTTTCTCAGACGGGTGGCTGGCAAGTTCAGTCACCCAGGAGAGACTCGGAGTAGAGCCGCTGCTCCTTCAAGTGGAAAGGAGACAGCCATGTTGGATCAGGCATTGATATGGATGCCTCCTGCAGGTCCTCTGAGGAGGCCCCGGGCAGACCAAAGACCAGATGGGGGGGATTATGGGCCTTATTTCCGTCCACGCATTACCCCTTATCCCTAAACCTTTTTGCCATTTACTATTTTGAAAAACATTTTTTAAATAGCTCAAATAGCTCACAAAGTGTCGACGGCTATTTGAAGTATTTTAAAATGTTTTTCAAAATAGGCAAAGAAGTTTATAGTCTAGTAGCCAAAATGTGAACCCGGACATTTTGAGTACTGGAAGAACCTCTCTCCAAACGAGAAGAACAAGGCTCGAGGCCCGAGCCTCTCTACTCCGCCTAAGTTGCACTAAAACTTCAGAAGGTGAGGTTATGCGTAGAACAAGAATGAGTATGGATGTGCCAGTGAAATCAATACTAAAAACAGGAGACTTCTATTTAAAATAATAGCAGTTAACTTTATTATATCAATACCGTTTGCACAAATGGGCTATTCTAAGTTCTAAGTAAAATCTATGTAAGGAGACAAAAGAGAAAATAATCCAAGTACCGGTACCAAGAGGTTCGTTCAGTAAAGCACACAACAGCAAGATGTGGTGTTCTCGTAGAGACGGACGCAAAATGAAAGTAACAAGAGTCTTTATAGTATTTCGCAGGTCTTCAGCAGGGGAGGTGAGACTTTCTGATTGGTTCGTGGGAGGAGTCCCGGGCTGGACTCTATTGGATGTTTCTTCAGCTGGGCAGGCATGATTGGGCCACACACTCAGGGGGGCAAGGCTGTCTGCCTCCGCCCCATCACCACGTGATCTTCACTCTTCCTTCCCCCGCCCCTGGGCTGTGCCAGGAATCGTTGGGTTTCTCTTTACAGATAACAGAGAAATGTAGCTTTTCCAAGGCGGCTGAGACCCCGCAAGTGCGTGGGTGCGGGTATCTGCACGTACAGGCTGACTTGTGCAAAACAGGTGCAAAACATCATTCACAGAAGATAACAGAGAAATGTAGCTTTTTCAAGGCGGCTGAGGAGTATCGGTGCGCACAAGCTAACTCATGCAAAACAACATTCACAGAGCATGCACTACTATATCATTGGTGACATGAGGTGAGCATGAGCTGATCACGCTCTAGGTGCATGCTGGCGTGCGTGTGAGACAGGACTGTGCGTGAGTGGATGAACCTTAAAATGAACTCTAGTAACCTGACTGTGGGACAATACTGTAAAACATTGGCTTTTGGTACTTAGATATAATATAAAAATATAGATTTACTTAAATCAGCTTAGATCAGATATTTAGCAAACGTTCTGGTACAAAAAGTATTTACAATGTCATCACATCATATCATCAAATCCCCCTTTGATCTGCCTCCAGGGCAGATCACTAACTAGTGATGTGATACTTGGCACATTTTTCAGAAAAGTTTAAACTCCCCCTTTGGACTTCTTTTAAGAAGTCCACCTAAACTGGGTAACGTTTCTGAAAAATATGGTGAGCGGGGGTCAACAGAATCAACACTTGTTTTTTTAATAACTTAGAAACAATAAATGGCACCCCCTTTGGGATGCAACTAACACATAAACAATGGCACAGGATTCTATGTTTCTGATGACATCTATTTCATACTTGTCAGTTTCTATCTTTTGACCATAAGGTCAACTTGGTCCCTGAATCCAGAGTTTTCACTTGGTTGGACAGACCACAGTTTTTAGCCACTGACATGTCAGTCTATAGTGGGGTATTGTTGATCAGATTCCCTAACTTTTTCTGTTACAATTGTGATCAACGTACCCCTGTCATTCCTGTGTGACTGTCCAACTTTACTTTTTTGGTTGTAAGACAACATCCATAAGATGACATCAGAAAACATGAATTGACACAAGACCCCCTTCGGGGTAAAACAGAAATCAGTGCAGAAAATACCTAAAACTATATCACCTAGTCCTTTGGGGATGCTAGGGATTCACACAAGCAGGGAAAAACAATTTCTTATAGAAAACAACGGGTTCAATGTGTAAGTAGACTGGAGGCTGGTCTATGCGTGGGTGGATTAAACCATCAGTATGTATAAAAACAAAAGCTCACTCAAATGCCTCCTCGTAAACAGGAGGTGGACGGACCTGGTCCGTAACAAGATCCAGGAGAGGTTGGTGGACCTCTCCTTCGGTCAGTTGGGCTAGTTGGAAGTCAGTAGAAGGGTAAACAGTGCGGACAGCTTTGTTAATCATGCATTTCAACATTGGTATGGCTACGAAAATGATGAGCCCTACGATCAACAGGACTGGGAGAATGGTGGTGACAAACCAGTTGCTAAAGCCCCCTAGTAAGCTAAAGTCAAACCAAGTGTTTGGAATCTGGGGCTGTGGGATGGTAGCTATGGCATCACGAGAATGAGAGATGAGGGAAGAAATGTTAGCATGATTATTAGGGATTAAGAAACAACATTTTCCACCTAGCATTTTGCACACACCACCTTCCTTAGCCGTCATCCAGTCCAGGGCAGCACGATTTCTGAGGACTACTGTCCTGATTTGGGACTGTTCGTTGGTTAGGAGCTGACCTGCCAGCTGGAGGTCAGAGAGGGAGTCATGTAACATTAGCAGCTCGGCAGCTAGAGTGTTAATCTTTTTCAGGGTGAACTCTTCAGTCACACCAGAGGTGATAAAGGTGGTGGCACCTAGGCCATAGGCCATTTGGGAGTCTGAGTCAGTCCATGGGTCCTTGAATGTGTAACCTGGGTACTTGGCCCTAATGTATTCTAAGTTAGTCTGAGTCTGGTCTGGAGTGGCCCAGGCAGTGGTGGGTGTTAGGCTCCTCTTAACTCTATTGTGGGCATTGTCATCTTCTGGGGGAACAACAGGGTAAATTATAACACTGGTAAAAATATAACCCGGGTGGCAGCAGCCGTTCCATTTGGGTGGGAGAAAATGTCTTGCGGCTCTGCCGCAAGTCCACACAGCTGCATAGCTGAGGTGAGAAACGGATACATTAAACCATGGACATGAGACATTTAGCAGGGTGCCATCTAGAGCCATAGAGGTGCAATAACCGTCATTAAGATGGATATTGCGTTCGCACAGAGATATACCTAACGCTACAGTGCCTGGGGAGGTGTCGTGGGAACACAAACATACGGGGGCCTTGATGGGTTTGACAGGTAGAACGTGAGTACGTTGGGTCATTGATTGGGCTGGTTCAATACACTTCAGGGTACCATCTAGGGAGGAGTTGGTGATGGTTATGTTCCTGTCTATTAAATGGGACATTGCTAGTAACTGGAGCATGTCACGGGGAGAGGTGCAGTTTTCAGTGGAGCTATCATGGTCAGTGAGAGAAATGGGGGTTACCCTAAGATCAGGACGGTGATGGACACAGACCCAACAGTCAGCGTCCTGCATTGCATGGTGGGCGGCAATCGCTGCCTTAACACATGCAGTATTACCTTCACACCTCTCCAAGTATCCGTGGACACGATGTTTGGTGATGTCTGGCAGTTCAGAGTTGAGGTCTCTAGTAAGCCATTCATCGAGCTCCTCCTCATCATTGATTTCTTCTTCATAAATGATGCGTTCAGGAAGTTTAGCTGTGGCGTTAGGTTTGGGAGAAACGTCAATAAACAGTTTAGCATAGGAGTCTCGTCCGGTCAGAGTTAAACCTAACCATAATTGACCTGTGTCGCCAAGTTGTGGGTTTCTTAATTTCATGATCACATAAGGACCAGCCCGAGCCAGAGTTAACCTTCCGTTAGCTCGCCCAGTTGAGTCACCATCAAAGGATCCCCAATGTTCCCTTTGGGCTCTGCAGTCTCCGTTATGGCGATTGGACAGGGGGCGGGATCCTGCAATAATTTGACAATTGTCCTTGCAATTTCCTAAGCATGCGTATACATGATAACCAGTGCCGTAGTAAGTATACCAGTACCCTTTCACGTGAGTGGAACAATCCACTCCCTCAGTACAGAACATGTAATGATGATAATAATCTGATGCTTGGTAACTTCCGGATATGCGGTTTGCACTTTGGACAGGAGTTAGCGAGTGTACAAACATCCATATTTTGAGGAGTGTAAGTACAGTCAAGAGCATGGCATACTTCCTACGGCTGGGCATAGTGTTCCTATATATCCTAATATCACTCTCTGACTTACTATATGTTTTCAGATCTTTCTTTTAAATCTGGGCGTAGTCAATTTCTAAATTATGTGTAAGTGTAGATACTTATCTAAACGCCCAGATCTTTCAGTTATCCTTTCTGGTGTCAGAGGTGGTGTTCATGTAGTTATCAATAGATGATTTCTGTGGAGACATAGAACAACAGACATCAGTACATGACATTACAACAATTAACGGACTTACTATCATTCGAGAGCTACATAGAGCAATATGGTACTCTAGAGAAGGACTGGTGTACTAAGTCTAATCCTAATCCTCAAGACCTCGGTCTTGCTCTTCTGCCACATACATGTGTTGGCACATTGCCAAAGTTGTCTCTTCCTTCCTGTTCAGTTCCTCTAAATCTAATTGGACCTGGTCCACACTTCTTGAGTTATCTCCATCTGGCATGACTTAGACATATCTGGTGCATGGCAGTTGGGCTTTCTCATCGGCTGGCAAAGTTTTTTAGTAGTAAGCTATTACACTATTACACTACATTACTACATTCCCCGCTATTACACTATTACACTACATTACACTACGTTCCCCACACACTACGTTCCCCACACTATGTTCCCCACCATCCCCCTTATGTTTCTGAGAAGGACGGCAAAATGCAGTCCTATATCAGAAACATCCAAGATCTAAGGTTGAGGATAGTGGTCTTCCATTCACTAAGAAACTGCATCAGTGAGTCGGTAACCCCCTCCCCTGTTACCTCTATATCCTCCCCCTTGGTTCTGCCCATATCCCTGTTGCTGGTAATGCTGGGTCTGGTTTTTTTCTGTTTGGACAGTCTCTGGCAAAATGATCTGGGGCCCCGCACTCGAAACAACAGCTGTCATTTTGTTGATAGTTGGACTGGTACCCATTACCTCTACCCCTATAACCTCCCCGGTTATATCCACCCCCTCTGTTGTATCCTCCCCTAGATTGCTGTGTAGAATTTTCTCCAGCCAACATCAGATGGCTTTGGGAGCTTGGCAAGAATCTCTCCTGTTGAGAGTGGATTGTACATGGGCAGGGGTGCACCGCTATTAGGCTGGGGTTTGTACAGAAGTGGGGCCTGTAAAACAGGGGCTTGGGTGGAGACCTTCTCTTTACATTCAGCAGTGTGGCGTCTATCTGGGGCTGGTTTACCACAGTAGGGACAGCTCCCCATGGAGCGGTGGTGGGATTCGTTGTTGGTAGGAAGGTGGGTGTGTACCCCGTGGCTCCAGTTTGCTGCTGGCCTAGTGGGACGGACATGGAGGTGGAGAATGTGAGGGTTTGCATGGTTTGCGAGAGGCCATTTAGGCCTGGGGTAGTGAGACCTGGATAGGGAGGAAGACCATTTGGATTTGGACGGGGCGGAGGTGGCCCCTGCTCGTGTGGCTGAGATGGGGGAAAACCATAACCAAATTCTTGTCTTCTTCTTTCCCCAACTCTTTCTGCTTGCTCCCGCCATTCTAACAGTTTTTCCCTTTCTGACTCCAACTTATCAATTCCTTCCTGCACTTGACTGTTTGTCCTGCGTGTACTGTCCCCTGCTGGGTACGTGTCTCTGGCCTTTGCTCTATCCTCATCTATCCGATCCCGCTCCGAGTCCTCAGATGAGTGAACATTGTCACTCATCCTTGGGCTCGTGTCAAAGCTTCTCTTTGGCTTACTTCTCCTGTCTCTGCTCCCATCCTCACTGGAGGATGTACTACTATCCATACTTACAGTTCTCCTTCTTCTCGCATGCTTTTCCCTTTTCTTACTTCTACCTTGCCTCCTAGGTTCTCCAGTCTCAGTATCGTGAGCAGGGGATCCCCCTGCTGGAGGAGCGGGCTGAGTAGGATGCTGTAATGGTGGCGGTAGGCCCCTACTCTGTCCTCCACCGTATCCCTGGGGACTGCTCAGAGCATGGGGAGGGCCTGGATACTTACCACCTGAACGGTATCCCGCCCCTCTCCCTCGTCCACCCCCTTTGCCTTGGCCTATGAATTGGCCATCCCGATAGTTTGCAGGATTTCTGAAACATTCATTTCTATAATGTCCAAGCTTGTGGCAATGATGGCATCTAATAGTTTGTTTGTCTTGAGTGGGACGAAAATTAGAAGATCTATTGGCTTGTTGATCTGTTTTGTCCACTGCCTGGGCGTTCATATCTTTTACTCTTTTGTTAGCGTTAGTGTTGTCTTACAAAATAATCTATTCTAACATTTATGAGTTCAGGAATTTTATGAGTTTTGAGGGATTGGATATACGGGGTATAGGCCAACCTCTTGTAGCATGCTCCAGAGTAACAGGCTTCCGGTTTTATTGTCCGAATGCGAACAAGGGGTTAATGGATGTTCTTGGAAAGGTGTGGACTTCCAGAATTTCTCTCTGTATTGATCTAAAGGTTGCCACTCACCGATGTCTGTTAGACAAATGGGACAATCCAGCTGGAACAGCTCTTGAATACGGCGATGGAGCTGATCGTAGTGGGTTAGTTTTTCAGTGAACAGAACTTTGGGACCTATTTTTATTTTAAAATACCACTCTGGGCTTAGGTGGGCACCCCAGCTCTGCAGTATACCTTCTAATGAGAAGCAGGCATAGTAGACTAATGGATGTACGCTTGAGGCCTGCATGAATTTAGACTATTAAATGTTGAAAATCCCCAAATTATATAGCCTGTAAGGTTCCCTGCCTCCACTCAAAAACGTAGGGTCAAACACGTTCGTTAGCACAGGTTCATACATATACAGTTCGCAGGGATGGTGTGTGCAGACAGGCTCTTCAATTGGACGAAAAGGATCAGTTCTGTAATGTATGAATACAGTACGCCCTAAAAATGGCCCTGTTGTCATCCAGTGCCCTCTTTTAATGAAACAAAGGCAACATTGGCGTGTCTCTGTCTCAATTATTCTTGTTTCTAATTGTGTCCTGTTCTCCAGAATTTCTATGAACCAATGTTTATGATAATTGACGGCAATTTTAAAACACCAATCGAGACTGGGAGATGAACTATAACTTGTTAGTACACCAGCTTCAGTAAAATAGGCTGTTACTGTAGTACACATTGACAAAGATATTCTTACTTTAGCTGTTCGTCTTACAACAGTACACAGGCAGGAATTGTCAGACTTATACTAGGTTTAATTAATGATTTAACACTGTTTAAGTATTTTTATCCAAACCATCTAATGGTCGGAAGCTTCTTAAGACTTTCTAATTTCTGGACTCTTTGAGACAGTCAAGATTGGTTTTTATTCTAAAATGTTCAAAAATGGTTTTAATTCAAAAGTTTTATGCTCAGAAGGAACGCTGGGATGTATTCTATCTACTAAAATTATTTAGAGAGCTTACAAAATTGTTTAACTATTTTTAAAACAGTCCGTTATACATTGAGTTCATTCAAATCATCAATCATTCACTTTATTCCATTCGCTCTCACAATCTCTCACAGTCCCTCTTGTCCTCCAGAGACACTGTTTAAACATTCACAACACGGCGGAGACACCGTAACAGCCCCCCTTGTACTCCAGAGACACTGTTATTATTTACAATACGGCGGATACACCGTTGTGTTATTGGGAAATGCACTCCCCTCACACTTTTACACATAGGCAACTTCTTTATACTGCGCTCCTTACAGTAGGCAACTTCTTTATACTGCGCTCCTTACAGTAGGCAACTTCTTTATACTGCGCTCCTTACAGTAGGCAACTTCTTTATACTGCGCTCCTTACAGTAGGCAACTTCTTTATACTGCGCTCCTTACAGTAGGCAACTTCTTTATACTGCGCTCCTTACAGTAGGATGCAGTTATACTACGCTCCCAAGCAGTGTTTGTCCCACAGATTTTACTGTAATATTCCTATCGAACTAGAATGTTTGACAGTTCATACAACAGCACAACTAAATTTAGAACCTATGCCAATGTGCACAATTTCAGTTTAAGAGGTTTGTGCTTACCTTTTTAGAAGATGTAGTAGGCGGCCGCCCGTTGTACTGGATGGAACTGGAACACTCGGGGAAAGCAACAACGCGTTTTTTCCGAAAATTTTGAATCTCGAAAATTGTTAAAAAGGCACAAAACTCATCACGTCGGGGTCACCATGTTTTGGAAGAACCTCTCTCCAAACGAGAAGAACAAGGCTCGAGGCCCGAGCCTCTCTACTCCGCCTAAGTTGCACTAAAACTTCAGAAGGTGAGGTTATGCGTAGAACAAGAATGAGTATGGATGTGCCAGTGAAATCAATACTAAAAACAGGAGACTTCTATTTAAAATAATAGCAGTTAACTTTATTATATCAATACCGTTTGCACAAATGGGCTATTCTAAGTTCTAAGTAAAATCTATGTAAGGAGACAAAAGAGAAAATAATCCAAGTACCGGTACCAAGAGGTTCGTTCAGTAAAGCACACAACAGCAAGCTGTGGTGTTCTCGTAGAGACGGACGCAAAATGAAAGTAACAAGAGTCTTTATAGTATTTCGCAGGTCTTCAGCAGGGGAGGTGAGACTTTCTGATTGGTTCGTGGGAGGAGTCCCGGGCTGGACTCTATTGGATGTTTCTTCAGCTGGGCAGGCATGATTGGGCCACACACTCAGGGGGGCAAGGCTGTCTGCCTCCGCCCCATCACCACGTGATCTTCACTCTTCCTTCCCCCGCCCCTGGGCTGTGCCAGGAATCGTTGGGTTTCTCTTTACAGATAACAGAGAAATGTAGCTTTTCCAAGGCGGCTGAGACCCCGCAAGTGCGTGGGTGCGGGTATCTGCACGTACAGGCTGACTTGTGCAAAACAGGTGCAAAACATCATTCACAGAAGATAACAGAGAAATGTAGCTTTTTCAAGGCGGCTGAGGAGTATCGGTGCGCACAAGCTAACTCATGCAAAACAACATTCACAGAGCATGCACTACTATATCATTGGTGACATGAGGTGAGCATGAGCTGATCACGCTCTAGGTGCATGCTGGCGTGCGTGTGAGACAGGACTGTGCGTGAGTGGATGAACCTTAAAATGAACTCTAGTAACCTGACTGTGGGACAATACTGTAAAACATTGGCTTTTGGTACTTAGATATAATATAAAAATATAGATTTACTTAAATCAGCTTAGATCAGATATTTAGCAAACGTTCTGGTACAAAAAGTATTTACAATGTCATCACATCATATCATCAGTACCCTAAAGTTTTATGTTAGAAATGTTGAGTATGGGTCCCCAGCATGTAGAAACTGCCGGATGCTAACTTGCATATGTTGAGCAATTTTCACAATTAGCATAATTCGCTTTAATTAGCATAATCACCTATAATAATGGATAATATGTCAAAAACTGATTGGCTGATTTGAACAATATTGGAGTGGTTTTGGGGGTTATTGAGGATGCTGAATCCATTTCTGACATTTTCTAAATTCAAAATGGCTGTTTTAAACCGGAAATGGCCAAATACCAACTTAAATTGGGATGATTTTGATACTTTTTTGTTGATTTTGATTATGAATTAAATTATAAATGTGGTTATTTATATGCTTATACAATATCTGCATTTCAAAAGCCAAATATAGACAATCCACACAAAATGGTTAGAACAATGACTGCCACAATAGCCTAGCAAAAATAGTCACTTCATCATTTGGAAAATCAACAAAAAAGTATCAAAATCATCCCAATTTAAGTTTGTATATGGCCATTTCCGGTTTACAACAGCCATTTTGAATTTAGAAAATGTCAGAAATGGATTCAGCATCCTCAATAACCCCCAAAACCACTCCAATATTGTTCAAATCAGCCAATCAGCTTTTGACATATTATCCATCAATAGGTGATTATGCTAATTAAAGCTAATTATGCTAACTAGAAGCTCGGCCGCCCAAAGGGCGGCCGAGCGTCTAGTCGGCGCCCTGGCCAACTCGGGAACAATGTAAATAGGGGATGAATGCCCGCCCTTTTGATTGATTGATTGAAGGCTTTATTAGAAGTTTTGCATAGGAAAATGTACAGTTTCATGACGGTACAGTTCACTGGTACAAGGTCTACTAAAAGGAGATCCATGAAAAGACTAAGCTTATTTCAACAGGAAACCATTAAAGTATCTCATATAACATTGAATGACAGACAAATAGAACACAGTACTATGCAGTAGATATGTAAAGAAAAGGAAAAAAAAGAAAACAGTAAGTCTAAACAAACAGTAAGTATACAAGGAAGGGGCAGGGGAGGGTAGGGTTGGGATAGGTTTTTACCAGTTGCGAACGGCTGCTGCCTGTAAGTGGTTTTTCAGGGCAATTTTAGAGACGGGTATGGCTGCAGGCCTGGAGTCACCTCCCTCAGCAGATCTTTCTTGTCAGACCTTTCGTCTCAGAACGGAAGTGTGCGGGGTGCGCTTCCGGCGCTTACGAGTGACGTCACACAGCAGACTTACAAGCTCACAACCCTTCTTATTATAACTCTATGCTCACAACGCATCACAAGCGCAACGCTTTGTGGGCTTGTAGATCGGCTGTTTTCGCCACCCAACACTGCCACCGGTACCCAGTCGTTTTTAGAGACAGCTACATGGATAAATTATTATTGCAGACAATTCCTCTTCAAACCATTATTGAACACTGGAAAATAACACATTTCTTAATAATTTATTTATTTATTTTAATAAATATCAGCGGCGAGGGATCGCCGGGGACCCCCCCTGAGGAGCGGCGGTCCGCGACAGACACTCCGGTGGAGGGTCGCCGGCGACGGTCAGAGCGGCCCCGTGGTTAGCGGCGAGAGACCCTCGCAGGGCGGCCGACTCACGGCCACCGTGCGGGGGACCGTCGCCGGCGACCCTCCACCGGGCGGGGGTCCCACGGCACCTCTCACGGACCTTCGCTGCGGTCGCCCCGTGGTCGGCGGGCGACCCTCCACCGGGGTGTCTCTCGCGGACCGCCGGTCCTCAGGGGGGTTCCCCGGGTGTCCCTCGCCACAAATATTTATTATTAAAAGTTATTTTTCATTATTAAGAACTTTTTCTTTTTTTGTAATGTTATTTTCCAGGATTTTTTGTCAATAAGAATTAATGCAATAGCCTACTGTTATTTATTATTAAAAGTTACTTTTCATTGTAAAGAAACGTTTTATTTTCCGTGTTCCAAAAAGGCAGACAAGCCACAGTACAGTGGAACGCAGCTTCCTTTAAGATTTTTTACCCTGTAGACTTGCCGTTGTACCTGAGACGAGAGGTCTGACAAGAAAGATCTGCTGAGAGAGGTGGGCTCCACCCCTGCAGCCATACACTCTTGGTGCAATTTTAAAGGATGCTAGTGATCCACACTCCTTTATGGCCTTCGGCAAGGCATTCCACATTTTTGTGGTATAGCAGAAGAACGAGTTTGACCCTTTCTTTGAGTTGACTCTGGGTTGAACGTGATCTGTGGCACTGCCTCTGGTGTTGTAATTATGGACATCCTTAACGTTTATAAAGTATTTTGACAGGTACTTGGGTATCATAGTGGTGTAGTGTATCTTGTACACCAGGCCCATTGCAAGTTGCTGTACTCTGTCATCTACTCTGAGCCACCCCACTCTTAACTGGTGAGTAGCAGTGAGGTGAGTCTGATAGGGAAGGTTAAGCAGGACCCTAATTAGTTTATTTTGGGCTGTTTGGAGTTTAGTTTTTAGGGCTTGTGGGGTGTCACGATACCATACGTGGACTCCGTAGTCAAAGAGGGGCTGGATAATTGCACCAGCTATGGTCTTCAGTGTGTTGAAGTTGACCATTGGGGCGATCCTCTGTAGGAAACGAGTTCGTTGGTTGATTTTTTTTATTACTTTAGAAGTCATCTTTTCGCTGGAAAGATTAGCTTCAAGGATACATCCTAAGTAAGAGATTTCGTTTTTTCGTGTTATGACCCTGTCACCCACTTTAATGCAAACCCCATTATACCTGTTGTCATAGGATCTGTTTTGACCATTTGTTTGCGTGACTGCGTCCATTTTATGCCCATATGCCCATATATGGAGATCTCTGTATCTGCCCATATGCCCATATATGGAGATCTCAGTCTGTCCCTTTTATGCCCATATATCTGTCTGTGTCCCTTTTATGCCCAGCGCTTGCGCCGATTTGTCCCTTTTATGCCCATATATCTGCCTGTGTCCCTTTTATGCCCATATACGGAGATATCTGTCGGGTCGAGGCAAGGCCCGGCACTGCAGTGATGTCACAATGAGTCAGCGCTTGCGCCGATTTACTGATGTCAGCAGCTAGATGTCTCCATATATGGAGTTATAGGTTGCCCATATACTTGCCCATATACTCTATCTGCGTCCATTTTAGGCTCATATGCCCATATATGGAGATCTCTGTATCTGCCCATATGCCCATATATGGAGATCTCTGTATCAGTCTGTGTCCCTTTTATGCCCATATACGGAGATATCTGTCTATATATGCCCATATAGGGAGATCTCTGTATCTGCCCATATGCCAGTGATGTCACAATGAGTCAGCGCTTGCGCCGATTTCCTCCGGAACAGCCTGATGTCAACAATCAGCCCGCATATCTCTGTATCTGCCCATATGCCCATATATGGAGATCTCAGTCTGTGTCCCTTTTATGCCCATATATCTGTCTGTGTCTGTGTCCCTTTTATGCCCAGCGCTTGCGCCGATTTTACCCTTTTATGCCCATCCTTTCGTGCTGGTTCCAGAAAATCGCGTATCGGATCGGGTCGAGGCCGGGCACTGCACTACCTGCTGCGGCGGGGAGCGCGCGTGCCGAATTTGAAATGGGGAATGAATGCCCCACCCTTTAATGCAAACCCCATTATACCTGTTGTCATAAGAGCCGTTTTGACCATATGTTTGCCTGTGTCCTTTTATGCTCATATAGGAACATCAGAATACGTAACCATGGCATTTTTTGTTGACTCATGTGGCGTACGTGATGTCAGAGCCTTTTATGATGTGATCTCACAATGAGTCAGCACTTGCGCCGATTTCCTCCGGAACAGCCTGATGTCAACAATCAGCCCCGCATAAGGAGATTCCGAACGTTTCGCGCCG
The DNA here is from genome assembly GCF_963921795.1 of Nannobrachium achirus. NCBI lineage: Eukaryota > Metazoa > Chordata > Actinopteri > Myctophiformes > Myctophidae > Nannobrachium > Nannobrachium achirus. The sequence goes on along the minus strand of NC_137824.1, from coordinate 50,005,835 downwards.
GTTAGGGAAAACCGCGCGTCGGGTCGGGTCGAGGCCCGGCACTGCACTCCGTGCCGCTGCGGGGAACGCGCATGTCGAATCTGAAGCCGGTGGGACGAACGGTTCTCGAGATACGTGGATTACAGACACACACGCAGACACGCAGAGACTTCTCGCATTTATAGATAGATTATGAAAATTGCTCAACATATGCAAGTTAGCATCCGGCAGTTTCTACATGCTGGGGACCCATACTCAACATTTCTAACATAAAACTTTAGGGTACTCAAAATGTCCGGGTTCATAATGGGGCTCTATGGGCTGGCTACTGGACTATTAGGGATAGGCATGGACGAAAATATAGCTTTATATCTCCACGCTCGCCTTGGAATGCCTCTAGGGTGACATTATCTGACATAGCTAAAGGTGCCCTGGAAAGGGTACTATTTGTGCCTTGATGCAGTTGTATCATGATGTTCATTTAACTGTCCATTTAACTTCAATATCCTACATACAAATAAGCAAACCTATCATCAAAATCTGTCTGTTCTGCCCAGTTCTCAGCAATGGAGGCATTTGACTCATTCAGTGTGGTGAAAATTGACAAAGAACTATGAATCAAATTGTTAGTGTGGTTGCCCTAACAGGGCAACCACACTAACAATTTGACTTTATTATTCAAGAGTGACCAAAAGCTTTGCACGCTACTCCTCTCACAGTTTTTGTGCCACACAAAATGTAAAAAAAAACAGCTTCATCTGGAATCGTGCATTCTTCTGTGGAGAAAAGTTGTAGTTAATTGATATAAATTTATTCGTGAATAAATTTTCCCCATTTACTTATACACTTGCCATTTCAAATTGTATCTTTCTAGTTTGTCACTTGCATTTATCACATGAAATTGTTCAAAATAGTATTTTAACACATGGAGAATATGGATGCTATTTTGATCCATCTAATTCTATAAGGTTAATCATTTCATCCTCACTTGCATCTAACATGCCGGCGTGGCACAGGCAAATAAGGTCAAGAGTTACAAACCAAAGGTTCTAGATTCAAAACTCAAAAACTATAAATTAAAACTACTCCCCCCTTGAAAACTAGATGGTTCATCTCAAGGGGTTATTCCTAATAAAGAATTTCAGGGTTATTCAAGATTAGGGTCAAAATATTAAAATCCACAGCCGATCCACAGCCTCCCTCTGGCTGACAGAATGACTGAATCTACAGATACACCCTGCACTGATGATCAGGGTTCCTTATGACACAACTGAAGCATGCCATAATGAGAATATGGAGAAATAAAAACATTTGATTGCAAATTAAAGTATTTTTCTAATGCCCAAGCGAGGTTGTGCATACAATGGATAAAGTCAGTTCCTCTGTAGTGTCTGGTGTTCACCAGGGATAATAAATGGCGAGCTGAGTGCAAAATCTAAATACACAACAAAACCTCACTACCTAAACAACAGAAACAACTTATCTAAATTAAGTTGTAAGTTGTAAACTTACTAGGGGTGGCATTCACACCTGACCTAGTTTGTTTTACATAAAATAACTACTTGAGTAAAGGGTACCCTTCATTCCCTGTTAAAAACACACTAACAGGCCTGAATTAAACACAACACATGGCTATCTCTTGAACATGTCTGAAGGGAAAATGAACTGTTAGAAATGAAGGTGCACACAGGTGTATTTATTGCAGGTGAAGGGAGATGATTGGTGGACCGATGATTGGAGGACCAATGGGATGGTGAGGCGGAGTCAAGGGCTGATGGAATGATTGATTACTGATTCAAGCTAGAGGTTCAAGCTAGAGGTTCCATATTCAACCATAGATAAGTTGTACTCAAGCAACAAAGTTACAAATACTCCAGCATTTAAAGATGCATTATGTAACTTTCCTGTTCTACCCCCGATTTGTCTTTTAGTGCTTTTGAGCTTTTGGGTTGTTCTTAAATTCTGGAGTAACGGTATTTCAACTTTTTTTCAACTACTGAAGGCTAACAATAAGTAACATACAAAAGAACCATTCAAGAGTATTAAGAGACATTACTGTATCTGAGAGAGACTCAGTGATGGTGTAGTGGTCTAATGACCAGACTCTCAGCATAGATACTACATGTTCAAATCCCAGTCCTCCTATAGCTCAATGCTGTAGTGTTTCAACTTTACTAACCGAAGGCATGATGTGTATTATGTACGTATGTCCCACACTTGCTTCATTGGCCAAGCTTCCCGTGGGTGAAATGAACTCACTTCACACTGGGTGTTGATTGTTTTATTGTCTTGCTAACTGTGAATCAAATCGAATTAAATGAATCATATAGAATGTTTCTCAGTAAAACATTAGCTGATCAGGGTTCTTTCAGACATAACCCCTAACCGTTACTTCTCAGACACAGGGGGAGGGACGCAGCCCTCGCCGACGGTCATCCATTAACTTGACTAGAGGTTTGCGCCCGCTTTTCCCGTTTTATATTAAGATATTACCCTTGATATTGATATTTCCCTCTCTGGTTCCTGAGACTGGACTGTTATATGTGATTATTGCGACCGTAGGTTGCAAGTTTACTATGAACGGCCACAGCTTGTCCGTTTGTATCTCTGTCTGTCACGCCTGACACTGTGGTTCTATGGGTTTGTCGACAGTATCATGTCAGTATACTGACTATGATACTGATATGATACTGACATGATTTCACAAATTTGAGTCATTCAATTTCAAGGGTTTTAAGTCATATACAGTATATGACCTGTGTATGGTTCTGTGTGTAAAAAGTGTTTTTAAATACCAAATATTTGAATAATGCTGACTGTAGACCTTGAGTAATATATAAATATATAGATCTTTATTCATTTATTTACTTCATATGCTTGGTTAACAGTGTTGGGGAACACTACTTTGTTTAATAAAAAATATTTATACAATCCAACCATCAAACTGAAAAGCTGTATGTAGATCATTGTACGTGTTGTTTGCACAGCATAAAGAGCAGATCTACAAACTCACAATGCATCGTGGATGCAACACATTGTGAGCTTGTAGATCAGCTCTTTTCGGTGCTGGACTACGGTGTACGATTAATTATAAATCTGGCTTTTGTATTCAAATGGTAGCCTTTGCATGTTGCAGTTGTGCAATAGCCTAAATGTCAATATAACAAACCATTCAAACAAAGTAGAAACTTAAACAGACTTATAAGACATCAACAAAATCCACTCCAACAAAACACGAGATTGATTTTAGGCTGAAAGGTCATCATGGATATGACAGGATACTGCAGTTACTTATTTGAAAAACAAAAAACTAAAGCTACACCATTACATGAAATGAAACACTGGTTAAATTACTCACAAAAGTAATTTGGCAACACGTTACCCCCAACACTGTTGGTTAATAAAATACATTTAGAATACAAACAATTACATTTATATAAAACATCAGTGCATACACATTTCCCTTCCACATTGGACAAAGAATATATATATAAAAAAAAGGTTGTTCCACACAACAAATCATCATTTGGCAATATTTAGGATTTCAGAGACAACGTTGAAAAATACTAGTGGTGCACGGGTCGACCCACAACCCAGGTTCAATTGGGTTTGTGTTGCTGATTAACACGTCCGACCCGCACATCACCACCACTGACTAACCAATCTGTTTCATTAGTGGTCACAAAGCACTCTCACAGGGCATGTGTTAGACTTGGAAAACACTTGCTGGACTGTTATACCAGGTGAAGTAAATTAACTTTTTATCTACAGTACATCCAGTATATTCTGTATTGTGAATTAAATGTTCATGTTTCAAAATATAATCAATGATATTACATGCGTTTAACACAGATAATATAACTTACAGTGACCAGTATATAGTGTCCAGCCTGGTGCTAACTTCATACCAATGTAGAGATTCCATAGCCTGCCCTGCAAGCTACAGAATATTTCCATATACACATTCCTGCCAAAGCAGATTCCCTCAGCTTTACTATGTAATTATAGTGTATACAGCAGCGTTATCAGCATATAATTCTGGACTGAAATACTGGAATAGTACATAATTATTGTCAGGAGGTGGTAGCTCGTAGCAAATCCTTTGGTCAACAATTCAGTGTGAATCTAAATGACGAACGGAACTGGATTAAAAAAACACAATGTTGGTAATCTAAATAAATATGCCGGGTTTATTTTACTAGTGATTTTGGAGACTTGTACTTCCTACAAAACTTGAATGCTTTACTAAATTTGCTTTGTACACAAGAAAATAAACAACGCCACATGTCTCCCTCTGGTTCTACTTCACATTGCCTCCTTTGACTTTCCTTAGAAGCTGGATCGGATCAGGGATCCAAGTATAATGGTTAATTCAAAATGCCTTCGCTGTGAAGATGTGTTAAATATTCAAAGCAGCCTATGGGTTCACTTTAGGCTGTATCCTATTCCCTCAAATAACCTTGGATATCCCAGACAGGCCCTCGATGATCAGCGAGTATCAAACAGACCGTCTGCCACTAGAATACAGATTATCCCTCTCCTCAATATCTCCGTAGAGATCGACCTGAGTTGGCACAGTAAATATGTCAAGATAAAAGAGAAAGCAGGTGAAGCGAGTTCTCGCCCTGTTTTCTTTCTATAAACGCACCCTCAATTATTAACCGCAATCTTATTCTGAGCCATCTGTCAGGCGCTTTGAGGAAAAAACAAGCCAACATTCACGTGGATAACAGTTTATCCGCATTCTAATAAGAGCGTCTCTTTAACCTTATATTACTCCATTCTTTAAAATGACACGTCAAACCGAGTCATTCATTGATGTGACTCGTTTGGCTCCACACACATTAGGGTCTCTTTTCAATGCAAACATACTGTATGTTAATAGCAAAAGTAACACAACACATTAATAATAAAATAAAATATTACTTTCCAGTTTTCAACTTCTTAAAATGTTTGTTCTGATATATAAAAAACTAACAATGAAAACAAGAAAAGCCTAACATATTCTGTGTCCTTGCTTCTCTGAACGGTCCTCATGGTAAAAACATACTTCATGTACGGTAACACTTTTATCTCTTTAAAGCACTGTGGAAATCTGCTAGTTGGAACCATTGTGCTTCCTTTGTGTTCACAGTAGATTAACAGACAAATACCTGAGCCTTTGTTGAGCTGTATAAAAGGATATCACAGTGGACGTGGACGGACCAGCAGCATTGGAATGAGGCTCTTAGTATGAAAGCTCCGAAGGGACGATCAATCTATCCAGAGGTCAGATCTTCCTGCACAGTGAACTTGTAGGAAGTTGCAAGTCAGAACTGAGCGGACGCAAAGAGAGGCGTCTGCACGCCTGCTCTTGTGATATGAGTGTCCTTCATAAACAAAACCAGCGCATAACCGAGAATCTCCTCCGTGTTTGTATCACTAACCACAATATAGAACAGGGGTCTTCAACAGGGGGTCCGGGACCCCTAGGGGGTCCTCAGAGTTACTACAGGGGGTCCTCCAAATCTTTGTGTGATAGAAACCTTTTTTCCTCCTTTTTTATATTAACCACTTGAACCCTAGCATCCATATTCTGAGAATTTTAGCCAAAAATAGCAGATCTACACGCGAGGCGTTGTGAGCTTGTAGATCAGCTATTTTCGGCAAAGATACACCAAAATACACGATGATTGTGCAGTAAAACGATGAAACTATATGGAATCTATGAAAGGTTGTGGGGGACTGGGGGTCCCTGCTCCATTTCCCTCTCAACTAAGAGGTCCTTGAAAAACGTTGAAGACCCCTGATATAGAACAAAGTTATGTTTAAAAAAGCGAAAGGTCGGAAGTTGGGGAGTTATGTGGTTTGCTGTGAAGTCCATTATAGAGTAGGAAGACGGAAGAAAACAATAGGGTCAGATACTCCAGGGTCTGGGGTGACAAGGGGGGGGGGCTACACAGGTGGGGCTGAGTAGCGCACCACATAGTTGTAGTCGGGGGGCGGGCTGTGACACTCTAGACTGGGCTCCAGTGCTGAGTCGTCCAGGCTGAAGTCCAGCGCAGACACCGGCGCATATTTCTCCTTTTCGCCTTCAGTCAGCACAGACTCTTTACTCTTACTTCCAGCTTTCATCCTGGGGACACAGGGAGCACATGGCATCCAGATTTAATACATTGAAATGAAATATAACCCAATAGCATCACTGTGCTGATTGGAATGCCAGAAAAGTCGACCTCTTTCAAAGTCGACCCCAAACTCGTTTCCCAACGGGTCTGAGGCCTTTAGCTAGATGCAGAATAGACACAAATCAAATATTTGCTTCTGGGGGTCCCTGGAACAAAATATTTTGTGATGGGGGTCCGTAGCCAAATACATATCATTCTGGGGGTCCTTCACATGACAAAGTTTGAGAAACACTGATGGCCACATAAGTTTTTTTCAGAAAATTGTTATGATTTAGAAGACATTTGTAGAATGTGCCTATCAGTGGTTAAGGACCCCCAAAATGTATTTTTGGCCGTGGACCCCCATCTCAAAATAGTTTGTTCCACGGATGGACCCCTATTGCTAACCTTTTTGTTCCAGGGACCCCCAGAAGCACAGATTTGATTTTAGTCAAATCTGTGGCTAATTTTAGCCACAGACCCGTTGGGAAAAGAGTCTGGGTCGACTTTGAAAGAGGTCGACTTATCTGGCTACCTGCTGATTGTGTGCTTTCTGGCCCAAGGAACCCCTTGCTCATTACACTGTCTGGATCCAAGCAATAAAAACAGGATCCAATTCCATGTCTTTGCAAAAACATGGGATCAAACAGAACTCCTTTCACCATTCATATATGAGCCATTCACTCATCACCGAAACTGTTTGTCCTATTGTTGATGGCTTCTGCTCCACTTGATACTCAGAATATGAGTAATTGCCTCCCATTGTTTTTTGGGGGTTGCTAGGGGTTTCCAGAACTCCGCTCTCAAGGCCAAAGGGTCAGAACCCAGTAGGGGTAGATGACAGGGAGCTGAGGAGGAATGCATGTTCTAGGGCAGTGCTTCCCAAACTGGGGGTCGGGACACCCAGGGGGGTCCCCACATGATATTTTGGGGGGTCCCCAGATGACAGTTAAGTGAAACTTTTAGGACTTAATAATAATAAAGACCATTACTAGACTATAAAAACTGGTCAAACATTGGCCAAATAATATGAAAGAGGCAAACAAAATTAAAATGCCTCGCAACGCAAGGCATTTTTTGGTGCGGATATTCACAGATCTGCTATTTTCACAATATGTATCTGCATGTGGAACAGAGTCAAACTAATTGTAATGCCTCAACTCCTGCAATCCCAAGTGTCTTTCAGGGTGGGGGGTCCACAGTTCAAATATGAGTTGTGGTCTGAAAAGGTTGAGAACCACTGTTCTAGGGTGCCAGTTAGTAGGCCTACACAGTGTGTGGACCTACGTTTGAATCCCATCCTTATTAATGTCTTGTCTTGCATGTGTCTCTCTGCCCTTGGCTTCCTGTCTTTCTGCACAGACGTATCTAAAATAACGCATCAAATGCTAAACAAAAACCAGACGATTAATGAGAATGTCAGGATGCTGCATCCACAATGACACACACAACAATGCACTGTTTTTAGTGAATGCATGTGGAATGAATAATGAACATCTCTGGAACAACAGGAAACAAAAGGGGCAGCGACTTTACTTGGGCCACACACACACACACACACACACACACACACACACACACACACACACACACACACACACACACACACACACACACACACACACACTCACTTGTGTGTGTGTGTGTGTATATATATATATATATATATATATATATATATATATATATATATATAACAACGAATAGAAGCTGAATGTATGACAATATGACATACCCAAAATAGGGACACCAGGTTGAAAGCAGACAGACAGACAGAAAGAAAGAAAGAAAGAAAGAAAGAAAGAAAGAAAGAAAGAAAGAAAGAAAAGTTGTTAGCGCTGTGTACCAGAGAACAAGGGGGGGTGACGGGGGTCGACCAGGTGGAATTCAGCAGCACAATAACAGAGTATCATTACAGCCAACCGGGCTGTACCTTGTAAAACTCTCATAAGGTCATAGGGTGCCAGTGATCTAAGTGGTTGCCTGGCAAAGGTCTCCCCACCCCTCAAATATATGGATCATTCTCTGCATGCCTGGGGGCTCATTCTTTCACCCCATGGCAGAGGCCACAGTAACATGGGCAGGGGTGTGGCACCAAATTCTGGGCCCTGGGTACAAGGATTCACTGCGGGCCGGGGCCCCCATGAATGTTTTTCATAGGGGGAGGGGGTTTAACCCGTTTAGACTGGGAACACCTTATTTTGCGCTTTAACTATTGAAAAATAGCAGATATACAAGCTTGTGGCGCAGCACGAGTGCTGCGCCACAAGCTTTTAAAAAAAAAATCAATCATCTTAAAGGAGCTATAGTCAACTTTTTCTTGAAAAACGGATGCTAAAATAAAAATAATGTTTCGAAAATATTTTATAAAAAAATAAGCTTCATATATGTGTTTCAATTAAAAAATTACCACAAAAAGCGTAAAATAATGATAAAATAATCATTTTGGCCCTTTGTTTACATTTACAGGGCCCGTACTTTGTTTACATCCTAGTCTGTAGACTAGGATGTACACCTACAATGAAAAAGTTGACTATAGCTCCTTTAAGTATAAAATAATTAAGGCCCCCTCCACCTTGGGCCCTAGTAACTCAGTCCCACTCCCCCCCCCCCCCCCTTGTAACGCCCCTGAACATGGGTATTACCATGCCCACTCTTGGTTAAAGTCTCCATGCACGGCAGTCTCTGGCCAAAGAGCTGCATCGAAGACAGAAGGAAAACAAGAAACACCACGTGGGGCCGTGGTGGGGGGGTCGAGTGTGACGTGTGTGCAACAATGTTTTTAATCAAACCAAGATCTCTTGGTCAATTTACTGGGTTCAAAGAACACCATTAATCATGTTCCGTAAGCCAATATCAAACTTCCTCGCCGTTGTTTATGTGTTGCCTTTCAGCCAATTTTGTTTTCACATTTTATGTTTGCGTCGGTTGTCGTTAACATGGGATTTGCTCTGTTTTCATCAACTTGACACACATTTGGTGCGGATGTTTGCAATGTTTTATTTCCACTTTTACTTCTGGCGTCGGCCGGGCATCCATAATAGGCCCTTGAGTGCCTGTCTTGGTGTGCTAGCGCAGCAGCATAATGTCAGGAAGGTCTCTGGACTGTAATTACTGAGTCCAGGGGTATAACCTTGCCGATTAACCCTGCCACTTGGCTGCAGAGAAACTCGATATCTGCTTTTAAAGTCAAGGATATCCAGTAAACACGATTCTGTTTTTGCTCTTTCTTCAGAGACTACATCCTCAGATAACACCATATAATGTATCAATGCCTTTGTCCTTTTGTTTATGCACGGCATATCTACTGTATTATCTCAAGACAGACAGCAGAACAAGGCATTAGGACCAGCCAAGAGCGAGGGGTTCAAACGGTATGGCAGACATCTCAATCAGGACAAAACAGCCTCGACATAAACAAAGGAGTTTTATGTGTGCTGCTCTAAAAAAGCCCTAGCCTCAAGTCACACTTCCACTCCGCTTTTGTCCTCAATCCTTTGGTTTGTCACCTTGGGGTAAATCCCTCCCTCTTCCCTTTTGTGTCACAGTTTCTCTTGCGTGGTTTCTTTGGACAAAAGGGAAAACTAGCCATTGAAGTTTTTTTTTGGGGGTGAAAGGGACTCTGTGTATGTGCTCGTGTGTGTGTGTGTGTGTGTGTGTGTGTGTGTGTGTGTGTGTGTGTGTGTGTGTGTGTGTGTGTGTGTGTGTGTGTGTGTGTGTGTGTGTGTGTGTGTGTGTGTGTGCGTGCGTTGTGTGTGTGTGTGACAGTTATAATGTCTACATTCCAGCACGGTGGGAGGGTTTCCAGGGCTGTATGGATAGCTAGTAGTTGGCAGGCCCTCACACTATGCGTGTTATGATGATGTCAGTCAGCGTAGCTAATGGAGGGATTTGATGTACTGTACTCACGTCGCCAGAGCCATGATGCTGAGGGGCCGGCCGACAAATGACTCAAAACGCTTCATATCGTCCGAGGACAGGCCCATTCCACTGTCTGAATGACCCCCCTGTTCAGGTAGAGAGAGAGAGAGAGAGAGAGAGAGAGAGAGAACTGTACAGTGAATTCACGTTATGCCCTGTGTCTCACCAGTCGATTATGTACACTAGCCCTTACCCGTTCAAAGATATGAGCTCCAAAATGATGTGCAGTGTGTGGGTTATGGGATGTGCACTGTGCACACAGTATATGAGGGATGGAAAGTAACTTTAACTGGTGCTTGCATGATGTAGGAGCATCAATGTAAGAAACCCGTTTCGTTTAATGGCTACAGAGATACAGACAGACACTCACTCAGACAGACATTCGCAAAATTATAGTATAGATGGAACAGTTCCAGGAATATTCGTGAAATCTGTTTTAAGGTACATTTTCCACATAAACCTTGAATGCCCTTCACCTAACAAATTAATCACATTTTAACACTGTTGATTATGGCAGCAAATTTTGATTTAGTTAGTATAGTTAGTCCTAGTCTTTTGAATAAAATTTCATTGAGTTTTAGTCATATTTGGTCATCTGAAATGTTTCAGATTTAAGGGCTTTGCACACAGGCGCGTTTTTTTCGCACGGAAAAAAAACGCAATTATTTTTTTTTTAAAGAAAACAATGATTCTCTATGACCTCATGCACACCGGCTCCGAATTTGCCATGCGGCAGGTGGCTGCTTCCCGATCGAACCCAGTTCGATGTGTGCGTCTTGTCGCATGTGGTAAAACTCAATGACTCCTTGTATGACTCCTTTTTAGATCCACAGTATGGATTCCGCACAGCCTTGCACACCAAATCCAATGCGTTTTAATCATTCAGCAAATGGAAAAAACGCAACGGCAAACTGCAAAGCCCTTTAGTCTAGTTTTAGTTGACTAAATATCGCAAGATTTCAGTCGACTAAATCTACAGTTGATTTTGTCGATAAAAACATATTTTGGCAGGCCTTGATGGCGTCATAATGGCAGATTTTACCTTTGGTTGCATGCTGAAAATAGCCCGATCTACAAGCTCACAACGCGTCTCAGCGCGACACGTTGTGAGCTTGTAGATCTGCTATTTTCAGAGCACAACACCCGACTGCAACCAAAAATAAAATTACTTGACTTTTAGTTCTACTCGATCTCTTCTCCACTAGTCCCTCCCCAACATTTTAGTCTAGTTTTTGTCTACGAAATTGTCAACATATTTAGTCTTTCGTCTGTGAAAAAAAGGAGTCGCTGAAAATGTTTCGTTATAGTTTTGTACGTCGAATTCAACGCTGATTTGTAATGTTCAAGGAGAGAATCTGTACCCTTTTCGGTTTGTTTCTCTTAGTGTGCCTGAATAGTCAGCATAACGTTGTTGTCGGGTGAAAACCTTGTATGTCCAAAACCGTTCGTTTTGTGTTTATCATTATTTAAGCAAGTGAAAATAGGCAATCTACAAGCACACAACGCCTCGCACCGCAAGGCGTTGTGTGCTTGTAGATCGGCTATTTTCACTAGTTTTGGGTGACAGTCTTGTGTGATGATGCTTTACGAAAAAACATACAAATTTGAAACCAGGAAGATACGAGGTTTCTTCCCGACAGAGTGACGATAAAAAAAACTTACCCCATGATTCTCATTTGTCCCGTTCTCCATGGTAACTTCATCAAATGTTTTTACACTGGCTGGACGGATCTTTATGTTCCTGATGAGAAAATATTCACAGAGTTTAACACCCCAAAAAATCCTCCAAAATGTTCTTCTGAGAAAATCCCAGGCTTAAGTCTTATGGCAGATCAAGATCAAGATCAAAAGCAACACAAGCCTGAATCTAATGAAACAGATTAACAACTGCATAGCACGCATGAAATTGTTTGAGGCTTAATGCAATTTCACTTATTGAAATGTCTAACGTGACTGTTTACCTCAGCTTAAGGGATAGCTATCATTACCACATTTCAACGCCTTCTCAATAAACACCTTTCAAGGACCTGTGAAAATCCAAGAGCTCGACAAATATTATTGTAAGTGGACATAAATCTTGAGGCCGGGTTAAATGCTTTGGGGGGAAATTCCTCGCTGAGTGAGGCCACAATGCAACAAGCTCTCTTGGCCATCAGGCTGCTGATGTGTGTATTTATAAACCAATCATGCTGCTCATTGTCCTGAAGGCAGACCTGAATGTTTACCTTGTGTAGACTGTAGAGTATGGTTCTGGGCGCCGCATGGAGTGTATACGTTAAGAGAATGTGGTGTATTTTGGATATTGTTCAGAGTAAACAGCTGATTCGGCCATTATCTTAACAAAATAGACTCACTGGCATGAACCATAAATGGATTAAAGGCACTTGTTATTTATGCAATATTACGCGAGAGGGTGTGCATTATCACGGTTATTTCCACACCAGGCTTGCTGCAGGAACGAGCCGATGGCAAGCTGGTTGCACACTGCTGCGTTTTTCGGGCCGAATATCGGAGTGAATTTCGGAGCACGCAAATAAAAAAATCAACCTCACGTTGTGTCAGTCACGTTTGCACACTGCCGCCCGTTTCGTGCACCACTCAGTCCCTTGCTCTCTCTATCTCCCTCTCTCTCCTTGTCCTGAAAAACGCATTTCGCAACGAAAAACGCAGCAGTGTGCAACCACCTTAACCCTTAAAAAAAACACGTCAACTTCATTTCATTGTAATTAAGATATTCGATAGGAATTTGTAATTTTTTTAATGCCTCATTTAGCTACTATATCCCTGAACTTCACATGAAAACCGCTATCCTAGCATAGTGTGGGGAGAGGGAGAGCTTCAGCCCTTTCTCAACGAGCACAGTTGAAATCTTTGTTTGATGAGACAGTGTAGTAGTGCTCATTAACTGCACTGGTAGAGAGCCTGTTCTACCCTGAGAGCCTGACTACCTGTTCTATGATTTCCCCTTTTCTTGAATAGCATACCACTCTCACAGACGTTACATACTAGATTTCTGACAAGGTCAAACCACATCATCATCTCGTGAGCAAATGCAAAGAATAAAACTAATGAAATGAACTGGCAGTCTGTTCAAAATAAATGTACGTGATTTTGTACGTGTCTGCTCTCACCAGTTGCTCCCCGAGTCGCGGTGAGAGACTGGCCGCGTGGGGGTCTCCTCTGACGGCACGGCGGTGCACAGGTCTCCTGCCTTGGTCAGCAGTGCCGTGTTGATGGGAATATAATGCTTCCCTTCCTGAGTCCACCAAAGAAACATCTTAACGTTAGCAGTTGTTAAAAGCAGGCTCATGGTAGCATGATGGTAATTGCATACGTGAAACTCGGTCAGGACAATTCATGGGTGACGCTGTCTGCATGCTATCCAAACATTCAGTACCCACGGCAGGCTGTGGCAAGCAGCCAAGGAAACTACGGTTATGCCTAATAAATCCAGCGTGGAATGCACAGGCCGACGAGGTGATGATGCTGCTAGAGACAACCTTACCGATGACCCCCATAAAGGACTGATTCTTGAGAGCAGCCTTCCCTACGCTGCGAACAGAACTGGATTAATGGAGAGCTCTTTCTGTCCAATCAGGATTGTTTCCCATGAAGATTGCTTTCACAAAGTCATTTGTAATGCATATACACCCTGTCGTTTTATGTTGATGTGGTGTCTTGGCCTCGACTTTATCTCTTATTACCTTGCGGAATCGGCACTGCCCATCTAGTCTAATGTAACTCCTCTGTTCGCTTTGCCTGTCGGGCTGCCTCTGCACTAATGTACTACCTGGACAAAGGCCTAGTCTCTTTTGTAGTCAGAAGTGGGAGCACGTCTATAGATATTTGACAACATTTTGAATGTGAATGAAAAATCCACTGCTCTCGTTGGGGATGTGGCCAATGTTCTGTCATCAGCCAAAGATGCTGCTAAACTCCCTTTCTTTCAATTTACACCCTTTTTTCAATTCATCCTTGTGATTCTTTCTTTTACCACAAAGCCTTTTTCTTTTTACAGTGAAAACGCTCCAATGTCTCACTCTCATTGATTTATGGTCATCTTTCACTCTGTTTGATTTAGGGAGGTGACGAGGAGCTAAGAAAAACATGTGAATGGATGATTAGATTATGTCAGTAGGATAAACATAATGATTCACATACATAAAGAAGATCCACTACTAATGCACCGTCCATAAATAACAGAGACAGTCTCCAAGATTAAAAAGCCATTTGTATATATGTTTTACTAACGGCTGTCGAGTACCAGGACCTTACAAAATCTAAAAACGTCCTCAATGTGATATTTCATACTCCCAGGCAAAAAGATATTGTGTCATGTTAAGCCCCTTTTCCACTGACATGGCCCAACACCACACCACTCCACACCGCCCACTTGTGCCAGGTTTTCCACTACAAGGACCTGGGTAGAGTGGTGTGAAAGTGGTACTAAACATGGTACTAAAAAGTATCAACTCCAGATTACTGAGCTAGGCCAAACGGGGCCAAACACATCATAATGACTGATCACTCACTGACTTTTCATTTAGACCACCAGGATATAGTTGTAATGCATGATAATAGATTCTATTGTGTTATAATAACCACTATTATAATCAATTATAGTGTACCGGTATTATAGTTATCATAGTAATACATTAATATTATAATCACAGTTATAATCCATTATAGTATAATTAGGATAGTTGTAATACAAATTTATATTGTATTATAATCACAGTTAAAAGGCAAAATGTATTTCTTACCGATAGGGGTACTTTTGTGTAATGGAAAATGTAGATAATTTTAAGTGGTGCGGTGTGGTGTGGTGCGGTGTAGTGTTGTGTAGTGTGGTGCTAAAGCTGCAGTCAAAAAGGGGCTTTAGTAATTAATGTATTCCCATGACTGGTTCCTCTGACGAGGCTGCCTGGTGGTAGTAGCCAAGTGATTGTGTTGAGTGTGACTTCCGCTCGCGGTTTACTGTAAGCACCCCCCTGGGCTGGAATCCATGCTGCATCTTCTTCAGACCACAGCACTTAACTCAGCGTTCCTTCCTGAACGCTTGCAACGAGCGTGACTCACTACTCGGTGACTAATTTCATTGTTAAACGTGGTTTTGTTAAGGCCACTGGAGACCTCAGTTATGCGTTGGATATGGCCGTGGATATGGCCTACATTTGGGGATTATGAATCTTATTAAAGGAGCTATAGTCAACGTTTTCATTGTAGGGCCGACACTTTGTTTACATCCTAGTCTAGACTATATATATATAACTGATATTAAATTGTGAAAATAGCCGATCTACAAGCACACAACGCCTCGGACCGCGAGGCGTTGTGTGCTTGTAGATAGATCTACTATTTTCACTAGTTTTGTGTGACAGTCTTGTGTGATGAAGCAGGGGTTTACTTTACGAAAAATACGTACAAAAATACAAGGTTTCTGCCCGATCCTTGGTCCCTTCCCTTTTCCCTCTACACCAAATCTCTTGACTGAAAATAGTCAATCTACACGTTGCATTGTTTACATATTTAATAATAACCTTCTAAGTCCACGTTAAATTCAGTTTTTCAGCTGATGCTCAGATGGTTATGATGAGAGCTTGGGGAGATTTTGTGCCGATGTGTTCCAAGATTGGGGGTTAAGTGTCTTGCTCAGAGACACTGTCTTCAACACATAGACCATGACCCTCTGATTACCAGACGGCCTCTCTACCCACAAAGCTATGGATGCTAGTGTGAGCTTGTAGATCTGCTATTCTCGCAAAATGATCTCCGATTATGACATGCCCAGAACAGGAATAGCTAGGGAAGTTAGGGTGTAACCATGCAGCATTGGCTCCAATGGGTTTAGCTCAGAGCTCAGGCCTTTGGACAGGAAACCTTCAAGACTGTTTTTGTTGAAATAATGCCATAGATTCATTTAATCAATTTTCTTCCGTTTGGCAATAGAGTGCCTGCAGGAAGAATCGGTATGCAGCACGCACACAAGCAGAAACCTTCATTTTACATTCTGCAAATGAAGCAGTAGTTCAGACGGTGCACTAAAGTCGTCACACCCACTGCACAAGCTGCCCAGCTGATTGTCACATCGCCTAATCACATTCAAAAGTCAATACCGTTGTCTTTTTATCTCCAACAGGCCGGACGTCCAAATGCCAGAAATAGTTTTTGTCCCAGTCTGTCTGTCCGTGCTGTCTGTTTGTTTATTCTCCCGTCTGTGAACAGCTAATCTCTGGCACCGCTGGACTGTTTGGCCAACTGCAACCAATTCTTGCAAATAAATGGTCCTAAATCCTTTGACGTAAAGATGTCTGACTGAAGTGTGGAAGACTGAAGTGTGGTTACCTGTTGCACGCTGGCCTGAAGCAGGTCTCCCAGCCTCTCCACCAGCTCTGTGAAGGTCGGTCTCTCCAGCGGCTCTCCCTGCCAGCAGTCCAGCATGGTCTGATATCTAAAAGAAGAGAATTCAATACAACTCACATTACTCCATCCATAGACACACACAGGACACCCAGAATCTGTGCAAAGCTACATCTCTCCCAAGTCTCTGCCTTCGTTGGAATCACAACCTGATTCTCTTCATATTTAATATAGCTGCTGTAACAAGGCAACACAACGACACGATATGTTTACATTTGGCAGCCTAAAGATACTTGCATGTATCTTGCTACGCATATTATTGCCGTGTGTATTTATCTATAGCTCACACTAAGACATAAAGTACAGTGCTGGAACCACCATGTGGAGCTGCTGTCAGCTCCAATAAAACACAATACCAATATAACAAGATATATAGAGATAATTATATTGGAGTGATGGAAAAAACACTTCACACCATACAGCAAGAGAGCGAGAAATCACCCAGAAAGTCAAAGGAGTACATTGACTAGCAGTGAACCCTTGTGTCAGTGGACCTCTTCAATAGACGTGCCAGATGGAAAATGGCACACGCGGATAATCTACCTCCATGTGGTCCGCATCTGAATTGACTGTCATCTAGATTCTAGAATATACCTACATATACATTCCGCTGTCCACTTTCCACACATTCAGAGCCTCTAGGGCTGTATCTGATTCCCTGCTGGTCCCGGTGTGAACGTTGGGTGCACACTGGGGCCTCCTCCTCAGGCCTCTGACAAGCTGTCAGCGTCTCCTCCCATGTGGGAAGACTCAAGAGCCGCTGTGCGAGTTTCCATTGCAGTGGCCTGTAATGGCCCTCATGTCTCACGCCGTGGAGGAATTCAGAAACGGAGCGCCGCGGCTGCTGTTTAAATCAACCCCTCTCTGCATGTTGGCGATTGGGACCCGTCCCTATCCTGTTTCTTCTTCCGCATGCCCCCCCCCCCCCCCCCCCCGCGCCCCACCCCACCCCCTCCTCCAAACGCAGAGCACTACGGAAATAGAGCCAGGTGCCCATTAGGCCCATTATGTTTCCATCATTGGCACCAGATTCGGTCAATCTCAAGTTGGGAGAAAATTACAGTGTAAGGAGCAGGTGGTTCATTACCGCTGGATTGACTTCGCCCCCGCCCCCACAATCGTGTTTGTGCTCTCTTCAGCCAGAGACCTTAGCTGAGGAGGAGACTCCTCAGTGCTGTCATGTTTGGCTTCAGGAAGCCGCGCGGCTGTGTGTGATTCCCATGTTAATGAGTGGTCTGGGCCAGGTGGAAGTGCTCCTAACAGTGACAGGATGTCGAGAGCATGATCATAGCACCCCTCCGCAACGCATCACCGAGCGGGGATGTAGGCTGCACGATTACAACCACACTTCCTGTCTGCCGCATAATGAGAATAAATTGACGGCTCCAAACCCACCCCCACCGCAACCGCGGTTTTCCCGGTGAACCTGAGCGCAACGGTGGGGGCCGATGGGCAAGGAGGGTCGCGAGCTTATGAGAAACAACTAAACCTGGCGAAAACAGTTGCGTGCATTAGCGCAAGATTAGATAGGATAAAGGAAATCATTAAATGGAAAACATTAAATTAACTTCTGAAAAGGCTTCTAAGCCTACACTAGCCTACTAGTAAAACTAGTGGAACCGCGATCTTGCCAGACGTGAATAAACAATAACACAGACAATATAAATCCTTATATACTGTATATCCCACTACTAATCCTTAGTAGTGGGAAGAAGAGGTTATCATCATGGCCCCAAATAACTTTTAAATATCTTGCAATTGGCGACGAGTCTCTTATGAAATCGGCAAGAGTGCCTCTCAATACATAAAGCTATATAATTCTCCATCATCGGCAATAGTCAGTGGTGTGTGTTCCCCACACTCCCGCGCCCCCACCGTTGCGCTCAGGTTCACCGGGAAAACCGCGGTCGCATGCCTCCCACCGCTCCAGTCTTCAGGGAGTCCGCTGTGGCCGTGGGGCCATTGTAGGATTCCTTAGCACTTCGTCGTACTTTGTCCAGTTGGGCAAGTGGAGAAGGTCAGGAAGTGTGTGTGCACACTGTTTTTCCCTCCATTCCGGCCTGTTGAGGAGCATCCTTCAAATTCCTCCGCGATGCATCAGGCCAGATGGATGGTAAAGCCACTGGGGGTCTTCCAGCCAATCAACAGGTCACATTCCTGATGAGCCGGTGCAGTAGTGGCGCAGATTTACAGCCAAAGCGTTGCCTGCGCCGTGCTGCTCTTTTCAGCATCCATGTAATAGGGGGCCGGGGTCAGGGTGAGGGTCGAGCTTTCACGACGGTACGGAACCCAGGCTTACAAACACCTGGGATACCAGAGGATTCATGCCTGTTTGAATGGTGCATTACGCAGCTCTGAATCCACTTTAACCACTTAAACCCCTTATCGTTGTAGGGTGGAAAACTTGTATGTCCAAAACCGTTTGTTTTTATTATTTAAAAAAAATGAACTAAACTAGTGAAAACAGCCGATCTACAAGTGCACAACGCCTCGCACCACGAGGCGTTGTGTGCTTGTAGATCTGCAGTTTTCACTACTTTTGTGCGACGGCCTTGTCTGATGAAGCAGGGCTTTCTTTATTTCGCGAAAAAACATACAATTTTGAAACTTGGAGATACAAGGTTTCTGCCCGACAGTGACAATGGGGTCCGCCAGGGCTCTATACATGGTCCCTCTACTCCCCCCTGCCCAACAAAATCTATTCACCATGAATAGCCCATCTACAAGCCTCAAAATAGAGACGCTAGGGTTCATGTGTTTAAAATATTGTCAGCGGGTCTCATCTTGTGGTTTGTAATTAGAGGCAGGTTTCAGAGCCATAAGCATGTTGAACGTATGTTATCTGGCATGTATATCTTCACACTCTCAATGTGCTGCTTTGAAGCAGCATGTGAGTAGCAGAGGACCTGGGAGAGGTTCTTGGCACCGGTGGGACAGGATCTACGGGGTTTCTGTGTTTGTTTACGTTTGAAGACTGCAGTAAGTTCTGGATTGGATTTTCCTGGTCACGTCCAATCACTGTCTCCCGTGCTTGGTTGACAAATCCATTAAGTCCGGCTCCACTTGGCGCGAGGCGCTTTAAGAACCTGGAACTCTTAGTGCAACGTTATACAGCCTTAATCGTCTCAAAACATATAAGACGCTTGGCACTTGACAACATGGTCCATTTAGAATTCAAACCACACCGACTGCATACTCCAAGCATATCAGTGCTGTGTTCTACCTGTAACACACATATACGGCGTCTGCTGTCGGAAAAAAATATATGAATAACGTCTGCCCTCGTGAACCTTTCAAAGTAGCGTATTTGATAGGCATTATGCACTGGCGTCTGCCCTGGCCACACAAATAGCCGCGGATCGTATGCCCCCCCAAAAAGTCTAGAACACACCACTGAAGCATATACTGTAAGTCTTATTATAACCTATTAGACAGAAGCCTAAGGGTAAATTACAGGATGTGTGAGCGTGGGGTTTGAATTGGGAGCAGGCTTTTAACATCTTCAGGAGATGTGATGATGGGCAGCACAGACACAGCGCCGGTCTGGGTCTTGGTCTCTGGCTACACCGTAGACTGACAGCACTATTACCAAAGGAGGTGACCCTCCTCTCCTCCACAGGTATTCTTTTACAGCCTCCACTGGCCAACAGGGATAGAGAGTATCCAGCTTCTGGCTCTCCTCACGAGGGCTCCGTCCAGGGACGTGCTGGCCATTGGGAAAAGCGGGACAACTCCCGAACGGCCGGTTCATTCCCGGCCGGTCCAGGCCGACCATTAGGAAAAAATTCAAAATAAAATGTCGGCCTTCGTTCCATTTTGGGGGCCGGGCGGCCAACAAAGTAAATCGTCACTGTCGGGCAAAAACCTTGTATCTCCAAGTTTCAAATTGATAATTTTTTCGCAAAGCAAAGCCCTGCTTCATCATACAAGGCCGTCGCACAAAAGTAGTGAAAACAGCCGATCTACAAGCACACAACGCCTCGCACTCACTAGTTTAAATCATTTTTAAAATGATAAATACAAAACAAACGGTTTTGGACATACAAGGTTTCCACCCGACAACAACGAAATATAACTCATGTACAGTAATTGGCCCACTGGCTTGTCACTTTGTCACAAATCTTTGAGTAGCAGCAGCAGCACTATAGAGAGAGATCTCTCTCTATGGGGCTTTTAAGCCGTGACATCATTTTGTAGGCAGAGGAGAATCTGCCCCCAGAGCATTTTCTGTCCCTCGCTATTTTCAACAGATCCGAGACAAAAATAATGACTAAAGTATAATTCTAACACTTTCCTTTCAACAACAAAGAGAAGAAAAATGTGTAAATAGTAAAAATAGTAAAAAGATTCACGGAAACTGGGGGCAGAAGTGCTCCTCTGCCTACAAAATGATGCGCGCAATGAGGGCCTCTCCAACTCTTTTTCCCGGGCTGAATCAGGGGCCCAGCATGGCTCCGTCCATTCTGTCCCATGACGCTGCCTTTAATGTGGGGCTCAGTTTACCAGCAGCGTCCGTGGCAGTCTGAAAACTAATACGATGTTCGAGCCCACCAACCCAGAGCCAATCAGAGGCTTATGTTTCCTCTGCAAACATTCAGGGGGAACAATTACCCGTGATTTTTATCAGGCGCTGCTGGCCTTTCAGAAGTTTGAAAAACAGATAGGATGGCCTCCTCTCGGTTGCAGCCTTCTTTTAGACCGGTGGTTCTCAACCTTCTCAGGCCGCGACCCCCAAAATAATCATATTATAACTGGGGACCCCCCACCTTGACGAGCACTAAGAGTTGAGGCATTACATTTTGTATAACTCGCGTTGCGAGGCATTGTGAGCATGTAGATCTGCAATTTTCACAATTTCTGACTCTAATATTTGACAATTTGGCCAATGTTTGTCATTTTAGAAGTATTAAAAAGTCCTTAAATTGTCACTTTAGAGATACCCTCACTATACACTTAAACCTTATGTTGGTTTGTTTACTGTTGAGTGAGAAAACAATGTTGCACATTAAGCTAATCTTCTGGGACCCCCCAAAATAATTTGAGGACCCCCCCCTGGGGGGTCGGGACCCATTTGTGGGTCACAGACAAAATTGTTTTAATGACCTTTTCTTCCAAAATTCTAAGAAATTCCATAAATTAGAAAACACATGTTTAAGAAGTAGTGAAAATAGCTGATCTACAAGCTCAGCGTTGTAGATCTGCTATTTTCACTAGTTGGGGTCCCGGGCAAATGTCTAATTTCTCTTTTGAATCACAGGCTAAAATGTTTGGGAACCAATGGTTTAGAGTGCATGAGCGCTAAAGTGTAATAATTCAAAGGTGATTTATTTGGCGACTTACATTTCGGAGGAAGAGTATTCTGGAGCCCTCATCCTGGTACCTTCTTTCAGCCTACAGCAAAATTCTTCATCAATTTGGAGGCCCGGGTATGGAGAGGCACCTGGGAGAGGAAAGCCATTAAGTGGACTATCACACAATTCATTATTTCTCACAGAGCATGACTACACTTTATTCAGTTTAGTAATGTATACTGTATACTATTCAGATATACCCTATTATCCATCATCAAAACCAGTCAGAAAAGATTGATTAGTCTGGGGGACTAATATATGCCCTATGGAACTATTATGTTTTGCAAAGCATGATTTCCCACAAATATATATATATATATAGTTGTATATACAGTAGAACTGTGGTGTTCTACAATAAATGTTTTTGACCATCAACATGATTCCTAATTCTTCTTCTGGACATAAGCAGTCACGTACTAAGCCAATTCATATCTGCTATCTAATCCCACTGCTTTTAGTAAAATATTACCCACGCTATGCAATCCATTACATTTCTTGATGTATTAAACATTATCTTGTGCTTGGCTGAAATCCCTGACACAATATCTCACAGCATCCTCCTCATGCATACTATAGATACTTCCCCCGTGTCTCATAATGTAATATAGTGCTCTTTTGTTCAACACAGACTATTCTATTTTATCTTTTTAGTTTTGTTTTATCTTGTTTTATATTTTGATATATATTTTGAAAACTAATTGTGTAAATATTGTAATACTTTATTGCTGCCCAATGTGCCTATCTCTTTATATAAATGCACCATTTAAATTACATAGGATGGTTGGACATTTGGTTCACATGCCAATCTGCCCCCAAAGAATTGAACTAGTGCAAACTTTTGACCCCCAGAACATTATCAGGCTCCAAGACTTGCACTTTGCCATTTTTCTTTGTCATTTAGTTTCCTTGTTTCCTGATTTATCTCTCCGTGATCCAGTTAACACTACCCATATGTGTTCCTGTGATGGTATATGTCTGTGCCTAAAAGAGTGGAGGAGAAAGAATGAAAGAAAGCGAGGCAGAAAAAGCGTAGGGGTGATGTCAGTGGTCTTTATGCCTTGAAGAAGTGTGCGGTCGGTGACAACATGGCGTGGCAGTGATTCATGTGCGGCCCCATCAAAAGCACTGCAGTGCACACCACTGGATCCGCATGGACTTACTCTCTCCTTTCTGACATTTACTTTTACCGCCGGCCATGCTTCCTATGGCGACTTTTGAAACAATATTTCATGCTAAGTCCTGCTATAGAACTGAGATGTGTGGCGGTGAGCTCCGTGCCGCAGTTCATAGAAAGTCATGGACCGCCACACAATGCTAGTCTTAAAGGTTGCAGCGGTTTCACAGCGGGGGCAAACGTTTACATTGATGGGCTGCTTGGTTACAGCCAGTTTGCATTGCCAGCTGGAAAGAAACAGCCGGCTTACATGGGAGGTATTCTTTCTTCTTAATGTCCCTTGCCTTGTTCTAAAATTCACAGTCGAACTTCACTAATGTTTTCGCGCGAGCGGCACGAAAATAGTTTTCTCAAGCTGACAATGCAAACCTTCTTTGTCCCAGAGGCACAATTACACAGCAGTAGAAGACAGTTATTACCCAGTACATCTGGTGAGGCTCCGTGGCTGGGGGCACCCAACTAGCCTCTTCTCTCTGAACATCCTCTATTTAACCACTTAAACCGCCTATTCTTAGTAAAACAGACCTGAGTTACAACTGTACTTGGATCGTTTTTTTCCATCTACACCAATTCCAAATCTATACGCCAAAAATAGACGATCTACAAGCTCAAAATGCGCTGCATTGCTACGCGTTGTAGAGCAGCTATTTTTGGCTGATGTTTCCCCCAGAATAGGCATGCTCAGTGGTTGAAATGCTGAAAATGCTTTATGACTACATGGAAATCGTAACAATTAGAAAACCGCAAATTATTTAATAAAATGACAGTTTAATTGATGCCATAAACTGGAGGGAAGATGGCTTTGTGATTAGTAATTTAAAAAATGATGATGTTGTCTTTGGCCGAGTTGAAAAATATTGGCCCGCTGGCAGCTTGCAGAATAAATATATGACATAATTGGCCAAGTAGTTTGGGAGATTAGCCGCGGACGGCTCATCAATTGAATGCAACATCTCTGCCAGGAGACACAAATAATTTTGTCAATTAAACCATAGAAATGTTATCTCCTCCATGTACGGTAATTATGCCCATTCATCTGACTGTTAAGTCAGATGAATACGCAAGGTCCTATAATAGAATGTGAGTTGAGGCCCATTGGTCAGTGCCGTATCATCATACTCACCAAGGGAGAATATCTCCCACATGAGAACTCCAAACGACCATACGTCACTCTGGGTTGTGTAGATCTTGTCAAAGATGGCCTCAGGAGCCATCCATTTGAGGGGAAGTCTAGCCTGTGTGCAGATACGATATGGAGGTAAGATATCATTTACATGATCTGTGTAGCTCATCACAGACTCATCATCAATCATCGTGCTGTCAACATCTGAGGGGTCTTTTGATTGGGGTTGTGTGAGATGCTACTTCTTCTGAACTTTCATCAAGAGCACTTCATCCAGTGTTCTGAACTTCTGACAAACACAGTCAGGGACATGCTGGGCCCCTGATTCAGCCCGGGAAAAAGAGTTGGAGAGGCCCTCATTGCGTGCTATAGAGAGAGATCTCTCTCTATAGCACTGCTGCTACTCAAAGATTTGCCATTTCAGATCATGACAAGTGACAAGCCAGTGGGCCAATTACTGTACATGAGTTATATTTCGTCGTTTTCGGGTGGAAACCTTGTATGTCCAAAACCGTTTGTTTTGTATTTATCATTTTAAAAATGATTTAAACTAGTGAAAACAGACGATCTACAAGCACACAACGCCTCGCACCGCGAGGCGTTGTGTGCTTGTAGATCTGCTGTTTTCACTACTTTTTTGCAACGGCCTTGTATGATGAAGCAGCCGGGCTTCGATTTGCGAAAAAATTTACAAATTTGAAACTTGGAGATACGAGGTTTCTGTCCGACAGTGACAATTTACTTTGTTGGCCGCCCAGCCCCCAAAATGGAACGAAGGCCGTCATTTTATTTTTTTCCTAATGGCCGGCCTGGACCGGCTGGGAATCACCCGGCCGTTCGGGAATTGTCCCGCTTTTCCCAATGGCCAGCACGTCCCTGAACACAGTAACACTTTTGTTGGACATTTCCAAGAACCTCTGCATCAGTATTTCTGCATTTGCAAAGTCGGCAACAGCAAGATATCTTGCATACATTGACGTGCAGTGTTCAGCGTTAAGTCCTCTCGAGTGACCGTATAATGGAGTTCAAATCGGTTTTCCCGTCTGTGCAAGATGGTAAATGACAATCAACTGGAGGCTCATCATGGATAATATTTGGACAACTTGCCTAATAAATAGACTTACGTCTCCCTTGCGCACATAGTCCGGGTCTTTGTAGATGTCTCTGGCAAGTCCAAAATCACATATCTTCACAACGTTGTTCTCAGACAGCAGGATGTTCCTCGCAGCCAAATCGCGGTGGATGCACTAATGAGGGGAAGGGGGAACAAAAAGTTGTTGGGAATAGTCAATGATGTGCAAGTTCATGTTTTCTGCACATGGAAACTGGAAAGTACTGTACTTAAGAACAGATTTGATGTATTTGTACTTTGCTTGAGTATTTCCTATGTTCAATACTTTTACTTCTACTCCAATACATCTCAGAGGAAAGTATTGTACTTTACTCCACTACAATTATAAGAAATATTTAATTACTTTGATTATTATTACAAAACACACAAACCACTTCAGACTTATATATATAGAGGGTATGCGCATGCATAAAGTGAATCTCAAATCGAGTGGCAAAGTGAGTGACAAAGTGAGTTTAATGTACTTTTCTCTTTGGATGTATGGTCTATCAAGGCCAGAAAGTAGTTTTTTTGCCACTCAGTAGGTGTTCCCGCATAACTTCCGGGTATGATGATGATGTCACGCGCATACCCTCTATTTCGGCCATTTGAAAATAGCAGATGTACAAGCTTACAATGTGAGCTTATAGATCGGCTAGTTTTTGAACATATGTGATACCAATACTTTTACTCAAGTGGGGGAGGGGCTGCTACATGGGGCTGCTACATGGAAGCCACGTGAGTAACACATGGTGCAACCATCAGAGATATCAGAATAGAATCTGATGTCTTCCATATCCAGGTTATCCTATTTTCTCAAATGGCTTATTTAGAACAATAGCTTCAAACACTAATCACCGGCATCCGCTCTCCCCGATCTCATGAATGACCAGAGAGTGAGTTCTACACTTATAGCTGTGGTGTGACAATGGTCTCACAGGACACGGCAGCATTCCATATCAAATGGGCTGGGCAGAAACCAACTACTGTGTATTTACAGCAGAGAGCACAAGTACTGCGTTCGGTGTTTCTGTTGCGTCATTAATATTGATGACATCAGGGAACTCCATACATGGGCATGAAAGGGATTCTGTTAGTGTGACATCACAGTGAAGCGTGATGTCAGAGTGGCAAACCCATTCTGTTAGAGTGGTTCCCCTGACATCACAGTGACATCAGAGCGGCAAACCCATAGACCGTAAACATGTGTACACGTCTACACGTCCAGACAGACGGACAAGCTGTGATGTTTCTCATAATGAACTGCAACCTTCAGTCACAATTATTATTAATATGAATACTAATATAAAGTTATCATCTTTTTAAGATGTTGATTTGCTGATGTTTGCCTGTAGGACCTATGCTAAAGGAAGTGCTTACCTTGCGTGAAGCCAAGAACTCCATGCCTTTTGCAACTTGAAAACTGTAGCAAATCAAATCCTCCAATGTCAGCACTCTCTTATACAGGTCCTCGTGTTCTGAGGGCACAGCAGCATAACATTGGTTAAAACTTAATATAGAAACTTTTTTCAGAAAGTAGCATTTTTCAGAAACGTATGCATTCAAAGTTAGTACACAATCTACACATACTATTGTATCTGTAAATGCCTGGACAATGGGTTCCCTTATATCTCAGCAAGCCTCCAAGATAACTGTCTGAATCTACAGTACACCATCACTGACATCCACTTTGTCACGTAGGTATGTCCCACCTACACTCTCCTGTCTTGAAAACATCCTTTGCTCACCGGACATGAACAAAAAAAATAATAATAATTGGATTCCTCCTATTTCTCAGATGTTGGGTTAGACGTGTGATAATGGGCCGAGTCCCGCGGGCGGGGGGTCTGAATGCAACGACTCAAAGGGGAGTCCTTCCACTCTGGCAACACCTGAGTAAACAGCCAATCAAACCAGAAATAACACGACGGGGACAACATGGCCGCCGCACCCGGGCCTGGCCTCTGCGCTCGCGCTCTCTGGAGCAGACAAACACTCAGGTCAGGAGGCAGGAAACAAACAGAAGGCCTCCCCAGACTCAGTGGGGTGACAGTGGCTCCTGCTGTAGTGATTGTACAGCCGAACAGGAGGAGGAAACCTCCCCTCGGACTTGGGGGCCAGAAAACAATTGTGTGGGCGGGGGGGCTTAATTCCTGTGCAAGGATGGGTGAGGCAGAGGTGAGCGGGGGAGGGGGGGAGACAGGGGGAGGAGGGAGAGGGAGGGAGGGAGGGAGGTGGGAGGCGGGGAAGGGAAGGAAGACTCTCTTGGCCCTTACCTTCCTCCTCTTCCTCAGAGTCACAGTAGCTCTTATCTTCGATAAAGCCCGAGCTGGCCGAGCTTCCGGTGCTGGCCACGCTCTCCAGGCGGCGCTTCATGAGCTCGCTGAGTTCACAGCCCGACCCCGACGACACCGCCTTGCCGTCCTGGCTCTGAACCGCCACCACCACAACACACACAATTTACAATTTAGGCATTTAGCAGATGCTTTTAATACAAAGCGACTTGCAATAAGCAGGTAATACGTCAATATATTAAGCTGTCAGTACATCAACAACAATACAACAAATGCATAGGAATATCAGTCTAGTAAAACAATAACATAGATAGACAACGCACCTAATCAGTAAAAAAGAAAATCAACCTTTTCTAAAACCTAAAAATGCTATCTAGCTTCATGTATGGTCATTGAGGGAAGGGGAGTGTTACAGTAAGTGCTATGACCACACGTTCAATGTGATGTGAGCCAGCATCCATAAGAGAGTGTTTCACGGCACCCTTGTTTCCCTACGCAGCCGTTAACATGTTCACTCGCTGTTCTGACGTGAAAAAAAGGCCAACCTTGTAGACGACGAAATCAGCCCGCTTGCTTCTCAAGTAGTTGGACAAGTTGCCATACTTGCAGAATTCCACAATCATCATCAATGGACCTGTGAACATTTATATATATAGAAAAAGTATAAATAACTTTATCTAACTATTCTATTGTCTAACTATTCAAATATAAATATTAAAGCTTCCTATGTACGCTAGGGCATTCACTGAATATTCGAATATTCAAATATCAAAGTCACTATTCGACATTGAATATTCGCTTATTTTTTATCTTTCTCTTTTAAAAAAAATATATTATTTCTTCAAGGTTTATACAGCTTGGCTAGATAGGAAGTCATAAGAATGAGTTGCCAATGCCCCTGGTGGATGAATTTGTTAATGCTCTATACTGATGTCATACCTCACGTTTCGTCTCCCAGAACTAATTACCAATGGGAAAAACAGCGTCCAGCCGGCAAACACTCAATGTCATGATGGAGGAAAAGCCAGCTATTGCAACTGTCACTACTAGACCAAAAATTGCTAGTTTTTATTGGATGAAAAAATATATATATATTTCCTGTCAAATATTCGACTGTTCGAATACTTTGAGGTCGAATCATTCGAATACTAAAAATCACTATTCGTGAATGCCCTAATGTACGCAATGTCCTAGTCTGACCCACCTCCAGGCTTGGTACAAGCTCCCAGAAGGTTGACCACATTCAGGTGATGGCCAATGTGGATTAGAATCTTCAACTCTGACATCAAGGCTTTCCGCTCATTAGTGGTAGCTCCCCCTGTTATGACACAGAGACACACAACATGCCATGAGATCATGGAAAACACACTCCTTTGCGCAGCAGCGGTTAGTATGTCATTTTAAATCTCCACGAGGTCGGACATATATATGTAGTTTTTGCTTCAATCAGATATTCATCTAAGCCCTTTGGTTTGTTTAAAGGACCACTCAGACAGAGTTATGCTCAAGTACAGAACGTTTGGAAGCCAAGCTGGATCGAATGAAAATAAGGAACAGATTTCAACTTGCACATACTGTAGTAGAGCTTTAGGATAGCTTAGATGCTTTCCACTCAGCAAAATACCTTAATCCCACATGAAAATGTCATTGTATGCAAGGATAATGGTATGGAGAGAAATGAGTTTACATGAGAAACACAGCTATATCAAATGTTAAATCACATTCTTATACACAGAAGAGCAAGCTTTATATGACACAGCATCTTAAAAGTTGAGCACTCTCAGATGGAGTTAATATTTGAATAATGGTGCACATTTCTGCATCGCAGAATAGAACAGTTTTATTTTCACTTGAACCTGAGTTGTGAGCACTATGATGAAATTCAGAACCAGAGAGGCTTGTTTTTATATTCTAAAACAATGCATTAGTGCTGCTTAAGGCAACATTTAACATTTTCACCTTTTAGCATGCACAACCCAAATGAGTTCATGTGCAATGAACCCTCGCATGTCACCTATGTCACCTATGCAGTCACGTTTGGTCAAAATGGCTTGGCATATACAGCTACAATATGGACTGTTGGAGCAGCTAATGTCCAAATCTGATTGCTTGTTCATATCAATATCACAAACAAAACTATTGCTTTAGGAACAACAAACTGAACAAGTTTACTCAGCCCAGTAGTGTCCATGCAATGTTATGATTATGTTAATTTAATGTAACTTTTAAGACCAATATTATTGAACATTTGCACTTTAATTAAACAGGACTGGAGGACGAGAGGGGGGGTGACATCCACACACGTCTCGTGTCAGAGTCAAACTAGGGACATTGTGATTATGTGGTCGACACACTAACGAGTAAATCTACTGGTGCGACACAAATTGAATGGTTGATAAAAAACATTTGATCTAATTTTAGTATTTAATGTCTAGTATTTGTTCCAGTGGGGGGTCCTTGATCGAGTCATGGTCAATATGCACAGGCCTGCTGCTTTCCATTATATCTGGAGAGAGCCGTTTTTCTCTGTGAGTTATATTGAGGAATGATGAATGCTACAAGTGATAGATCTAACCCATAGACCTCCTGCTCATCCATACAGAGCTACTTCCTCATCCCTTCACCCAAGAGTACTGACGGGTCACTCACTAGTTCCACACCGTTTGCTTCTACAATAATGAAAGCAATGTGATCACATAAACCTCAGTCAACACTGGTATGTCATATGCTTCTACTCTCTTTCATCACGCTTATTGTTTCCATTTTGAAATGCTAAATACCATTTGTTTATGAATGTTCTGGAAGCTTTTGTAACATGGCTGTCGGTGCTTCTGCAGAAAGATGGAGGCCAGCTGGCAAGGGGATCGCGTCCAAAACGTATGGACACCGATACGTTTGTTATTGCTCAATTTATAACTTTTCCGCTTTGGAACGCTGCGGGATCTTCAGTCAATCTGAAGAACATCATATCTGATTCCGCACGCTCTCATCTTCTCATCAGGGAAGGCAAAGACTTGACCTCTACTCCAACATGTACTCTGTCAGGAACAGCCACCGCGTGCCTCGCTTTGAACCGTTTACTCCGAGCACACGTTAATTGCAGGCACATGTGCTGCTCTCGCTGGCGTACGCGTCTATCATGTGCAGAAGTAAATCCTCTGCTGAAAGGACGAGGGAAGTTGTTATTCATCTGCTGCGCTGATGACAATACCTAGTGTAGTGTTGTTAGCACGACGGGTCCATGTGTCCATGTGACCTCCCTGACTCCCATCTCCGGGATGGTACGGACGAATAATATGGGAGGTTAGATGAAAAATTGCCAGAGGACATTCTTCAAATGTATTTTTTAAGCGTTTATTGACAGTGATAGCAGAGAGACAGACATGAAATGTGGAGAGAGATTAGGGGGATGACATTCAGCAAATGGTCGGCTCCAATCGAATGCAATTTTGAAATATTATTGGTACGGTACCTTTCAGCATTTTAACAGCGACCGTCTTGCATGTGGACAGCTTGTCGATCCCAAAGGCGGAGGCCTCCACTACCTTTCCGAAGGCTCCGTGGCCCAGAGTTTTGCCTGGACAGAGTAAAAGAGGGCATTTCGTTTAGATGGGACCTCCATGGGAGTCCTCTGCCCCCGGGGGCGGTACTGTAAATCACACCGCATTCCCTGTCAGCCCGGGTTATGGCTCTGTAATTAAAACAACCTGCTGGTGTTCTGACCAATGAACCGCTCCTCTGGGGAATTTATGATCCCATTACCGAAGGATGACAGCGGCAGGTCACTGCAAAGTAACAGCCCCACACAACCACATTGGATAGGGTGACACCCCTCTGTCACATGCGATTATACGGTGCTGTATCTTGTAGTTATGGAGCAGATTCAAACCCACATCTTTCATCACCAAACACATTCAATTAGTCAATCGACCATATCAAAATAGCTCTTCAGCTCTATACTCCGCTGGGCGACGACTGGCGAAACTAAACGATTGCAGTGCGAGGATTGCAGTGCAGTGCGGTGAAAAACGAAATGTGTGAGAAACAAAAACTAAATATTACATTTTGAATGACATGGCCAAAAATAGGCATGTTGGGTTGAAAGTGGTTAGCCTGAGTAATGTACAGTTGTACTGTAGCTACAGTTGTATGTCAATGTAATGTATAGAACATTATGTAGTATCATCACTATAGGAATTAATTATGAAGTCATTTATTTATTGTGATTGGTAATTCTTTTCGGCAAGCAACAATTTATACTAGTAAGACGCCTCACGGCGACATGCGACCTCGCCCTTTCTGGCCAGTGATGTATATCGGACCAGTTACCCATATATGGAGACCCCTGGTACCCATACTGTATATGGAGATCCATGTACTGTCTGTATATGGTACCTGTACATCCCTTTTATGCCCATACATGGAGATCCCTGTCTGAACCAGCCACACAGATATGGGCTGTCTTCCTCCATATATGGGCACTCCCATATGAAGTCCTTAGATATGGGCTTAATATTGATGACATATAGGATCTCCATATATGGGCATAAAAGGGATTCTGTTAGAGTGGTTCCCATGACATCAAAACATACAATCCCTTTTATGCCCATACATGGAGATCCCTATCTGAACCAGCCACCCAGATATGGTCCATGTCTGTCTTGGCCATCTGGCCAGTGATGTATATCGGTGACATCATGGATCTTCATATATGGGCATAAAAGAGATTCTGGGGAATACCCATATATGGACTTTTACATAGGTGATGTCACAGTGATGTGTCAGGCGTGATACACGGATACGTGGACAAGACGTGCCGGTTTTCATAGTAAACTACGGTCGCAATAATTTATACTTTGTGGTGCACAAAATCTTCAAAATATATGTGTGTGCAGTGCTTCTCACCTAATCTCAGGCGATCGCGTGGGAACTCCCACTTGCTGCCATCATACTGCAGAAGCTCACACTGTTCATCTAGAGGACACTCATCAGGATCAATGATAATGGAAGGACCCATCTTATAGTGTGCTGGTTGCTGCAGTGGTAGAAGTGAATGAGAAGAAAAAAACGGAAGAACAAAATATTGTTGCTGTTAATCTTCATAAATTATTAATGCCATATTTTGTCACATGATAGTGTCAGGCAAAAGTGGCGAAAACAGACGATCTACAAGCTCACAATGTGTTGTAATGCAATGTGTTGTGAGATTATAGATCGACTGTTTTTGATATTTTTTTGCAATCGATTTATACATTTAGGATTTACTTTTGAAACATTTCACCAATGAAAAGAATTAACAAGAGCTTGTGAGAAGTTGTGACTAAATAATAACTACAATGGATCCATTTGGAACATAGGTACTTTTTTTCCTGAAAAGTAACGGTTTTGGGACAAGGTTTCTACCTGATGATATACCGGTATGCGTGTCACAGAAGAATGAAATCAATCTATACTATAATTTTGCGAATGTCTGTCTGAGTGAGTGAGTGTCTGTCTGTATGAAACAGCGTTTCTCCTCGGTGGCTGGAGCAATTGATCTGAAATCGCATCACCATCAGCATATGAACACACCTGACATAACTGTGAAGCCCGTTTGTCACTTTCACAAATCGTATGCTGTATAATAGCATTTTTATGGTGTATCTATATCTATTTAGCCTACAGTACCTTTTGTGACCACACATGTTAAGGGAGGGGCGCTGTTGTTCAGGCCATGCACAATCACACACAAACCCACACACACACACACACACACACACACACACACACACACGGGGGGGGGGGGGGGGGGAGTGTGTGTGTGTGCAGGCGGGCAGGCGGGCGGGGGGGGGGTTCTGGCCCTGTTACAGATGTTGTCCAAAATCATGCAGATCGGTACACAGTATCTCTGTAGCCGTTAAATGGAACGGGTATTTCTTACATTGATGCTCCTACATATTAGCATGCAAGCACCAGTTAAAGTTACTTTCCATCCCTCATATACTGTGTGCACAGTGCACATCCCATAATCCACACACTGCACATCATTTCGGAGCTCATATCTTTGAACGGGTAAGGGCTAGTATAACTAACTTTCATTTTATTTCATGGGCAACCGCAGATATTGTAACATTATGAAACCCGAAATGATGCACTCGCCCAAACCTTTTTTGAGTTTGTTGGAGGGGGAGAAATGCCAAAAATGTTCTTCACACTCTGATGATGTGGCATATGTTCTTATTCAGGGATGTACAGAATGTACAAAGGCCAGCTCAGCACATCTCACTTATCAGCAGAGGTTGGGTAGAGTAGCCAAAAGGACTCAAATGTTTTGTTACTTTAAATTAATAATGACTCAATTAGCGTGAAAACTAGTCATCCAAATAATTACTTGATTAATATCTTTTGAAAAGACTACTCAAGTTACTGAGTTACTTAGGATCAAATTATGAGTGCTTATCCAATAGAAATAAAAAAGAAACTGGCTCTCTGAGAGAATGAAACTAATAGAATGTGCATTCAATAAAACTTGTACAAATAAAAGTAACAAGCAGAATGTAGCCAAATCATTTGTTGTTGTTTTTTACTTTTAGTTTTACTTTTATACTAATAATTCACAAATATGTTGCAGAATGTTTATTCCAAAAGTTACTTGTAAATGTAACTTCCGACCACTCATCAGGAAATGTGGAAATCATGAATGTGGGCTAAATTTATCGCCCCATTAAAGCTGCATTTTGCAAGAGCAATGAGTCAGTGTTTCACATTCCACACCATCTGTATAACGGGCTCAAGGTCCTGAAACAGCCTCAGCCAAAAATCTCGGAAACGTCATATTAGTCTTCTGTTACCAAGAACCACATCCTGGAATGTGACGCCTGATTTATATTTAGCACATAAAACAGCCGATCTACGGATAGATTGAGTGACACCGGCACTCAATCTATCAGTAGATCGGCCCCAATTTAGTCGTTATGTCAATTGATTCCTCCCCACACACATTGCGGTGTGTTGGCACTGACCCACATGCCAGTGAGGATGTAGACTGTAGAGCAGGGGTGGGCAACTTTGATGATGGTGAGGGCCACTATATTTCCACCTTCACTCCACAGGGCCATAATGCATATTGCTACATCCTACTTTGTCATATCTCATTCAAAAGAGGCAAAAATAGCCGATCTACAAGCTCAAAATGCATCGCAGCGCGATGCGTTTTGAGCTTGTAGATCTGCTATTTTTGCTTCTTTTGAATTGGAATCCTGAATTATTTTTTGTTATTTTTTAATTGGAATCCTGAAATGTAAGATTTTGATTCAATTTCAAACGCATTTAGTTATATACTCATGTTAACTTCATGAACCTAAATACATTGGACATAAAAGAATACATTTTAATACTACTATACTAGTCATTAAGCTACTAATATAGACTGACGGAATTAAAGCAGGTCATGTTTGGAATTGTAACAGCTGAAATCAATAATATGTCAGTATTCCGGTATTAACCTGGGGGCCACATTAAGTGAAGGTGGGGGCCGCATGTGGCCCCCGGGCCGCCAGTTGCCCATGCTGTAGAGCCTTCATCTATTGACCATGTTCACACAGCGGCCATCTTGCAATTAAGACAATTAATTGCCCCCCTTTTGCCCCCCTACGTTATGTAGGTACAGTTGATCCCACCCGACACTCACCGGTGCTGTCCCAGTGTCTACGTGTAGTGACAATCACCCTCCCCACCCGGCTTCGCTCCACCGAAACATGGGCCAATTGGCTCTGTGCACATTATTGGAAAGAAAGTGGGCTCCTTCCTTACTTCCTTCACAGGTGTTACTCAGAGTTGTTCAAGAGGAGAGTGGCGTCACGCTTTGATCTCGCCGCAGACTGGAAGTGGCGTCGCTGGAGCCTGGTGACATTCCTACAGCTCTTCAGCCCCGTCCACCTCCATTGTAACCGAGACATTTTCACTCGACCACATCACATCTTTTCCACCCTTTTAACACATTCACGGGCCTCTCCAAGTTAGGCAACATTATTATTTCACATATACATTTTTAGTGTAAGAAAAGTTACTTAAAATTGACTTAAATTAAAGCCCTTTGCACACAGGCGCGTTAATCCGCACGGATAAAACGGACAATTTCATTTTTTAAAAAGAAAACAATGATTCTCTACGACCACATGCACACCGGATCCGAATTAGCCGTGCGACGAGTGGCTGCGGCTGTGCATTTTTTTTCTCGATCGAACCCAGTTCGATTTGTGCGTCTTGTCGCATGCGGTAAAAAAACTCATCACTCCTTTTATGACTCCTTTTGGGATCCGCAGCGCCGATTCCGCACAGCATTGCACACCAAATCCAATGCGTTTTATTCATGCAGCAAACGAAAGAAACGCAACTGTCCTGTGTGCAAAGGGCTTAACTTGGAGAGGCCCGTGAATGTGTTAAAAGGGGGAAAAGATGTGATTTAGTCTACTTACCAGCGAGTGAAAATGCCTCGGTTACAATGGAGGTGGACGAGGCTGAAGAGCAGCAGGAATATCACCAGACTCCAGTACGCTAAATGGTGACGTCACGTCCGCTTTCCACGCTTACAATGGGAGTCGACGTAAGTGTCAGAACTCTCTCTATCAATGGGTCTGGTGTTACTGCGCCACCCGAGCACTAACCCTCAAACCTTTACACGGCATGGGCTCTCTTACCTTCCTCAGCTTGCGGATGAAGAGGATGAGCATGAGCCACAGAAACATGGCCGCCGCTCCGGTGGACACCAGAATGATCACCTCAATATTCGCCTTCCCGTCATCACCTGGAAACGCATCAATCTTAATCAGTTGTCAGAAATGTTTTTCATTCCTGGTTAATCAACTACAAAATCCCTATTTTATAGGCAATCTTTTAAAACTAGACGTTCAGGCAGATAGATATGCAATCCCACCGTAGATCCGTAAGATATGCCCATATGTGGGCATATACTGTACATTGGGCATATATGGAGATTCGATTGTCCTGAATTGCCAATCGGACCGATACACCCCTATGGAGACTGTCTGACCGATCGACTTCAAACTCACTGGACTCCATATTTGGGCACCGGGGGCCCCAGGCAGCCACATGTGCAAATCGCTGTTGTTAGGCAACGATTTCTGTTGTGTCTGATATCAGTGCATGTTACGTTTGTGACAGAGCCCTATTGGATGACAGAGCGATTTGTTTTGTCCCCCCGAGACAAAACGAATCGCGGAACGGAGCGAACAGGCTGGCACCCAGGCAAATGACCAGTGCTGTTTCTGACCCCGCATTGGCAGAACTATCTCTAATACAAGGCTCTGGTTTGTGGCGTCCACCGTCCCCGGTCGATGTTCAAAAAATAGCCAATCCGCAAACCGCAATGGTAGCCTGTACTGTAGATGTGCTATAAATGTTTTTCAAGGTTTTTGAAAGTTTTTGCTTATAATGACATGCCCATATGGGGATGCAAGGTTAAAAGTGGAAAGTGATTTTCCCTGTGCTTGGGTTACATACAGTACAGTATGGTTAATGATTGAGAACACAACAGAATAAATACACTCTCATTACAGTATGGTATAGTCAAGAGATTCCTCTCTTTCTTGTCTTTTTACTTGTTTGTTTTCTTCCCAAATTTTCTCGGGAGGGTTGTTTACCCACTGTGAGTGGAACCACAACTCAACGGTTTATCCTTACTTTGTTTGTGACACGCATACCACGACTTGTTTTCCGATAACTATCAAACGCTGTTTTCCTAACCGTCCATGTCGACACACACTAGAGGCTCACATCCCTTCAAGTATGTGCAAGTTATCTATCTGGCTCTCATACAGGGCAGGAATTTCATGGAGGCCATGAAGGCCATGGCCACCGTTGCCCCTCAAACCAATGGCATGACCTGAGGCCACAGTGGCCTTAATGCCCCAGCTGACTGTACCACTTTCTCCTCTCTCTTTCTTGTCAATATGTAGGGCCTAGACAGTAGACACCGGTGTCTCTTGTCATGTAAATCTTAACTCCCCGAGTCCCCATCTTTAAACCAATCCAGTACTTTGATTGGTGCAGGGCTGAGCATGCATTCATCAGATTGTAAATAGGCCTACCACCATTTATCTATTTCACTGCAAATTAGGTTATCATCCCTAACCCTTAGATTAGATTCAATGGACTAAAATCTTGTTTTATTTTATGGCCTTCCTGCCCTGGCATTTGGTCTGTGTGCCCTAAAAAACAGACAATACCAAAGGCCAAGTGGCCTTGCCCCTACAATGAAAAAATTCCAGCACTGCTCACATATCATTCTCATGGAATTGCTCGCTGAAAGACCAAAGTGGAACATACAGACGCACAGGCCTCAATATCTTTGGGATGATGGAATGGATAATGTTGACTTTGAGGTTGAACATTAAGGGAATTCAACTCCAGCTGAGGAACGATCACAGCTGGTGCCAGGGGTTGGTAGAAAATGGTCACATGACCCCGGGCTGTCAATGCCACCAACACACGCACGCGCACACGCATGCGCACACGCACGCGCACGCACACGCGCACGCACGCACGCACGCACGCACGCACGCACACACACACACACACACACACAAACAAGCCCTCAGAGTCCTTCTCTTCCAGACTGTGTCATGTTTCTAGACCCATGGCTGGGGGGGAACTCGCTCCCCGAACCACAGTCATTAGTGGACCCCTTAACACTCTCCCCGAGGTCACGTCCCCTGGGCAGGGACCCTCAGCCAGAGCCCCCGTCATAAAACCCTAGGAAGAATTCACTTGACATTCCAAGGCAGCCTCAGCATCCCTCCCAAGGGGAGGCTTTTCATTCTGATGTCTAGCCAGGCCTATTTGTAGCGGCGCAGGAAAAACACGGTCCGGTCGGTCACAGAGTTAAGTGTCGTGCTTGGTGACCGGTGCTTGGTACACTTGGTCCCTGACGTGTGCAACGGACCGTAGGTTGATTGATTGGTGATACACATCCGGTGCTCTTATACTGCGGGAGGTTAGAAGTGGACCAAGTGATGGCGATGATTGGGTAACTACACAGCTCCAGTTCTTGAGTGACTTACCAACCACAGTCACCAGCGCGCTGGTAGTCACGGACCCGTCCACATTGCTGGCCATGCACTCGTACAGACCCTCGTCGTCTTTCTTCACCCGGTCGATGATCAGACTGCCATTCTCCCCCAGTCTGATGCCTGCGACAGGCAAACACAACCAACACTAAATAACCCAGGTCTTATGGAAGTCTTGTAGTGCATAATATATATACTGTATCGTCGTTGTCGGGTGGAAACCTTGTATCTCCAAGTTTCACATTTGTACGTCCTTTCGCAAAGTAAAGAAAGCCCTGCTTCATCATACAAGGCCGTCGCACAAAAGTAGTGAAAACAGCAGATCTACAAGCACACAACGCCTCGCACGGCGAGTGCTTGTAGATCGGCTGTTTTCACTAGTTTAAATCATTTTTTAAATGATAAATGCAAAACCAACGGTTTTGGACATACAAGGTTTTCCCCCGACAACAACGATATATAGTGTAAAGGCTCTCATCATCATCACATTGCTGGGATTACAACGCATATTATGGTTAGCGTATAGTTAATCAATTACAGCTGTACCTGGGCCTCCCGTCACCTCCACGTCATTTTTGTACCAGGTGATTAAAGGTGGGGGCATTCCCTGAGCCAGGCAGAACAGGGTCAAGGTGCTGCTGCTGTTCACGTCCTGATTGGTCAGATTCTGCTGGAGCCAGGGACGTCTTCTCTCTGGACACGAGCACAAACAATCAGGCTTCACAAGTCGCTCATGTCATTCTGTCACCACGCTTTGTTACGCTTCATTTAATTGTTACAGGGTAAAAATAGCCGATATAAAGCTCACAAGTCACAACACATTGCGAAGCTTGTAGACTGGCTATTTTCGGTACAAGACAGCGCCGTACAATAAAGTATAAATCAGGCTTTAATATTATTACCCATACTTAACTACTGTGTTTGCCCCTCACACTTCAATAGACAATTGCATTTTATTAAAATGAGTATGATTCTACGAAGGAATGCTAAGCCACACTGATGACAGCAGTTTTGCAATCATGAGACAGACGCAGCAACGTCTAGAACAGTGGTTTTCAATCAGTGGTCCTTGAGGGGGTTCCAGCTAAATGATGGAGAGTTGATGGGCCCTTATAGATCTTTTACTCTTGAGAATGTAACATTAAACTAAATTGACCCGTAAGAGTCCATTTGGTTTTCAATGCTCTTAAGAGTTACATTATTGTTAAACACCTGCATTACTCAATTTACAAGAAGTCTACAAAATTACAGAATGTAGAAGAATTGTTATTTTGATCAACGTTTGCCTGTTATCTCTCCTATGGTACCAACATCAATACAGGACGGAATTGTGGACAAAATCTTTATCCAACAACAACAAAATACATACGTTTTGCGTCTGAGAGGCTAAATCTCATCAAACGGTGGTCCGTGGCTCAGATGCCGAATAAATAATGGACCTTGATATGAAAAAGGTTGAAAACCACTGGTCTAGAAAACAGCCATAAACCCTGAAATCATACGCACCATTCACGACGAGCGCAGAGGTCTTTTGCACAAACTTATTGGGATGGCTGTCTGCCCGGCACCAGTAAGCGTTGGCGTTGTCCTTGGAGACGTTGCGCAGGGTGAGCGAACGGGAGATGTTGTAGAGGCCCAGCTGGAGGTCCGAGACGTCAGAGGCGACGGTGCGATTGCGGGCGTCCAACCACTGCAGGTCCGTGTACAGGTAGCGAGACGCACGGCATGTGAGGGTAATGTCATCGCCCTCGATGGCTTCCTGCGGCTCGATGGTCATGTGCTCAGTAAGATCTAGAGTAGGAGTGGGGGGAAAGCTAATTAAAAACAAGCATATTTCAGGGAGACTGCCTCCACATTTGGTTGTTTACTAAAGTATTGAACACGAACACTGCTTTACACGGTAGTCTGTGCCAATCTGTGTCCAGATGCGACCTCGCTATTTTCATGGGGATGAAAAGCACTTCCTGCTGACCGAGGCCATTACTATTTTGGACTGTGCGTTTTACAAACACGGAGCTGCTCATCGTGGCGTGATCCAGGAACGTCAAATTTGCAGTTATTTCCTGTTTCATCACCGTTAATTGGAAGCACGTTGCCATGGACGGCGGTGCTGATGGCGCTCCAGCATCCCTCCAATAGGAGTCAGGCCGGGGCCGGGCCCCGGGGGAGCCAGACTGTGCTTGTTTATTCAGAACGCTGGAAAGCATTCTGTGTTCCGTAAGAGAAGACAGCTGTTATTACAATTCCGTCCCTCTTTTTTTCACCAGCATTCCATCCTCCTCAGTCATCTCTCCCCACCACCCCTGGAATGGAGCGGCCTTTCCTCTCGGGAATTCTGCCGTCTCTCTATGAGATGTTTGAGATGCCCACCCCCCGTGGCGTCCACTGATTACAGGGTCAACCCGATGCCCTTCTTCTAGGAAAATCCATTGCCGGTATTATTCAACAACTTCTCAGGAGATGTTATCTACTTATTTGCGATGTTAACTCTGCCATGACAACTCATCCCTCCAGTTATTACATAACGACCTCAATGCGTATTGTTTTTGGGGACATTTGGAGAGGCTCAGAAGCTCCTAGAAAAGTAGAACAATGACCTGCTGTTACCGGTGTTAAGGTTGCATGTATTCAGCAGTGTTTTCAAACACGTGCATTACACTCAGCCATA
Organism: Nannobrachium achirus; assembly: GCF_963921795.1. Lineage (NCBI taxonomy): Eukaryota > Metazoa > Chordata > Actinopteri > Myctophiformes > Myctophidae > Nannobrachium > Nannobrachium achirus. The sequence continues at coordinate 49,964,582 of NC_137824.1, read as the reverse complement.
TGGCCCGGGACATGTTCGCCTCTCCTCTGTCCTGGGGCTGCTCTGCTGCAGTGGAAGATGGCTTCAATTAATGCCCCCCTCCAGTCTGTTTATTGCACAATACAATCTGCACATTCTTGCTCCGTTCATGTAATTTTCACTGTACAAATGTGTAGATTACACGAAAGTATCTGACGTTTCGTATCATATTAGTACTTCTGTCTGTAAAAAAAATGATATATCCATTTATGCAACTTTATTTCCATGTTGTATTCTATACCATGACAATCCGTAGGAAAGATTGATGTGCCCTAAACTATTGGTTTTCAAACTGTAGATCTTAGATTATTATATAGGTTTTTGAATACATTAAATTAACCAGTTTCAACCTGCCTAAAATTGAGCAGATTGAAAGTGGTTAAAATATATTTTTTATGGTATAGAATTTGCTTCTGTATTGGGAAATGACTGCGCACTGATATATTGAATATCATAATTTGTTTGTATACCTTTCCAATGGCACACCAGTACGCCTCAAGTTGAATTAAAAGTGTTCACAGCGACAGGCATCTTTTAGTGTGCCTCAACCAGTGCTTTGCATTCTTAAGACCCACTGAATCACCATGAGAAAAACTAAAAGGAGGTATTGCTCTTAAGACTAAGACGGGTCACACTTTTGAAAGCTGGATAGCTGAAATGCTTATGTATTGTCATAGTAATGTATGTCCTAGCATTAAAAGGTTTTTTGTCTGTGAACATAAGCATGTATGGAACCCCTTTGTTATTCTGACCCACTTACCATGCACAAAGAAGCGTTTCCTCAGTGTGCTGTTACCCAGCTCATTCTGGGCCATGCAGGAGTAGAATCCAGACACATTAGCTGCTGCTATCACCAGAGTGCTCATGGTCTAATTGGGATGAAAACAGTAATTAGTATCGCAACGGTAACTAAAAATTCAGTTCAGAAGTTCAGCGTAGGTTATGCACCATAGCACGATAATACAGTAATAGACTTGCACTGATTTTATGGTTTAATGCAGGGGTCTTCAACAGGGGGTCCGGGACCCCTAGGGGGTCCACAGAGTTACTAAAGTTTTTTTTTTATATTAACCACTTGAACCATAGCATCCATATTCTGAGAACTTTAGCCAAAAATAGCAGATCTACAAGCTCACAACGCCTCGAGCTTGTAGATCGGCTATTTTCGGCTAAGAAGTTTGGTGTAGAGGGGAAAAAGACCAGACCAAGTACAGAGTGAAAGGTCAGGTTTATTAAGTACCGACGGTTCAAGTGGAAAACACAAATTAACATGAATCCAAAATACACTGATGATTGTGCTGTCAAACGATGAAACTACCGTAGATGGAATCTCTGAAAAGGTTGTGGGGGTCCCTGCTTCATCTCTCTCTCAACTAAGGGGTCATTGGCCTGAAAACATCTAACACCCCTGGTTTAATGCGATAAAATAATGTGGCGTTTTTCTAGCGACATCTGTGTGGTGATTTGGGGGGTTTAACAGGTAGGCAAGGCGAGAGGTCTGGGCGAAGCCTGGCCTTGTTTTATCCTCTCCAGTGCTTCACATTAATGAAAGGATACATCTGGCCTTTTAAAACCTGCTGTGTCTCCATCAGAGCAGCTCCGCAGATGCAGAGCTTGGGGTTCCCGGTCATTTCCTGGAGAGCACTTACAACGCCACACTCGATTCTGTCATCGGATGAGCGGAACGCGTTGTAATGGCTTAAGTAGACATAATAATAAGTCAAATCTGGGAGATTGCCAGATTTCATGGGGTTCTGTTTTGTGTTTTTTTCTTTTTTCTGTCTGCAGGGCGGTCAGCTACATCAAGGTTTGTGAATGCTGTGCGTGTATTATCTGGGTGTGTGCTTCCTGGATTTCTTTCTGGGGCAGGCGATTGAGCTGACCCTCAGAAGAAAAACCTAGATTTGGATGCGCAATTGCCAGCGACTTCTCTTTACCTGAGAGTGAGGAGTTTCCCAGGGAGAACTACAGTAGGGCATTAACAAAAAAGTCGACAAGTCGACTCAGTCAACTTCATTACACAAGTCGACTCCCACCAGAGAAAGTCGAAGTTGAAAAATTAAAAATAAAAATACTTTCTATTGTGAACGCGAGGAGTTGTGAGCATGTAGATCGGCTATTTTCACAATTTTCTACCTCTATATATTTGACAATTTGGACAACGTTTAATTTGTCATTTTAGAGGTATTAAAAAGTCCTTAAATTGGCACTTTAGAAATATGAAGATACCCTCTATACACTTAGACTTTATGTTGGTTTGTTTACTGTTGAGTGAGAAAACAATGTTTCACATTAAGTTAATCATCTGAGGACCCCCCAAAATAATTGGGGGGGTCGTGTGTGATGTGATGATGTCATCAAACGATAAAGTCGACTTCAACTCAACTTTTTACTGAGTCGAGTCGACTTGCAAAAATCACAAGTCGTTAATGCCCTAGACTAGAGGACGTACAGTAAGGCATGGGAAGGAACATGCTATTGATTTGGTAGCTTAACGACAGAGATCGTCCTCCACTACCGGCTTCCCTCCGGAAAGCATGGGCAATTGTGCAAACTGCACAGGAATCAAAAAGTACATTTTCCAGAAATTCCAGCCCTAACGTTGTGCAGCAGTTCTCTGAATGCCAGATAAAGGTGTTAACCGCCGCGCTGGTTGTCCCCTTTGTGCTGTTATGACATTTGTCAAGGAGGCACTGATGGAGCAGTCATACGGTTTCACGTTACGGCTATAACTCTCTATGAAGTAACCTGAGCCTGAGACACAGTCATTTCAACAAGTGCGCTCAGTCTCAAAGCGGCCACCTATGACCTCTGTGCCCATGTCGCTCTCTATGTACTTCACTGCCACTGTGACCTGGGCCCGTCCCCCCCGTCCCCCCCGTACCACCAGGACTTCTGGGGAGCCCCTTGGAGGCTTGGCCTTGACCACCGCCTTGTTCACGGGCCGCAGCAATTTATGTGAGGTGACAGCAAGGAATTCACTCCCAACAAATCCCTCTCTTTTAAACTGGTGCTTGTTATCACTGACCCTTAGTCCTCGCCCTCATAAAGCACCAACGGTTTGGCCACAAATGCTTGTAAATAAGGAGTACCTCGCTATTTATGTCAATCACAGATATGGAGGCGATACCCTGTGAATGTGGCCAAAGTTCCAATTACTTGGTGCGCGCACAACTGATGCGATTCTGAGTTCCATCAACCGTACCAAACCGGAGGGGGAAACCTTTATAAATCACCAATGCAGTGAAACAGAAGAAACACTAATTTAATACAGTAACCTTGCTGGCAGACTGGCAGACATGTTTGGTTAATGACTAAGCAGATTTATTCTCCTACCTGGAGGTTTCATACTCCTGAGCTCCTGATGAAATGCTTACACACTATTGGATTTATGCCCCAATTTGACCCAGCAAGCTGAAACAGTTTGCTTTCATCTAATCCCATAGATAGGCTTTTGGGAAAGCAGTCAAGGTCTGCTCTTAATTAAGTTTGGGGCGAGTGGTTTTAGTAACAAGCTCCCTCAGGACATTTGCTGTAATGTCTACAGTCCCCCCATTGTATGGCATGTTTTGGGTATGTGGTGCCAAGACGACATGGGTTGATGTTTATTGGTCAAATGAAGTGAACGACCATTAAATTAAACTCTGTCACAAAAAAATATATATATATTTAGCAGAGCACAACCGATATAAGTGTGAGGCTACTGGCTATCTATCCTTTATCACTCATCAGGTGTCATTCTCTGAGAGAATACCTCCTTCAGAGAGTTGCAATGAGGCCAATAGAGACATCAAAATGCTGATAACAAGAGCACAATTCCAATTGTTTTTCCACGTGTATAAGACCTCATTGTCCCAGGTCAGTGGTGCCTGTGGGGATTCTCTATAAAGGGCCCGTTCTCAGCTGTAGGACCACGCATGGCTTGAGCCATGCAGCTATTGTGCCGTTTATGAGGCATGCTCAGCTCTCGGGGTTCCAGCAGACAAAAAGATTCACTGATGGCAGAATAAAAGCTGTTTCTCTGGCAAAGCCCACGCCGAAGCCGCAGCTGGTTCCTTTACAGGCCTGCTCCATGTCAGAGCCACAGTGGATTGGGGGTATATTTCACTCCAGCAGAGGGAAATGAACTGTGTCTTTCAGTTACGGGGCAGGCGCTTTAGGAGTGCACCAAAAGAAAAAATCACTGGCAGAGGTCTTGCTCTCTAGAGGGGCCTCTTTTCATCGAAAATGTGTTTGTTCAATACTCTATATTGTTGAGTTGCATATCAATTGTGTTGTTATTACTCCCATACAAACAATTAAGGGAGGATTTATTTCCTGAATAAATGCCAGTACAGTAGATGTTTGTCCAGATGAACACATGAAAGCAGATGATCTTGCCCATATTTTGACAGTCACTTAATATGCTTAGTATAAATCATTATGTTATTGGGCACAATTAACAGGAATTAATATTGATTTCCTCAAAAGGGATTTTTTATGTGTTTTGGTCGCTGGTAAAACAAAGCTAAACCAAAGGGGACAAAATGAATCATTCGCAATGCATGCCAATAGAAAGGAAATTGAATGGATTTATTGGTTTCAGATGCTGAATGTGACTTCTGGTCACGGAAGATTTCTAATTCAAACTGATCTATGTGCTGTCTCTTTGCAAGATCTTTTCTTGAGTCTGTTCTCCCATAAATCACTATTGATGAGTGATTTAGCAGGCTAAATGTTCATTTCAAATAGTTTTAATCCACAAGGAAACCAAATACTTAAAAACAAGACCACATACCTTGTTCTTTCCTTTGAGCAGTACAGCCTTGTTGATTATGGTCTTGATACGGTTTTGGGAATAATTTCCACTGTTGTTCATCTGAACTGGGATCGGCTCAGTGTAAAGTATGCACCTGCAGGCAAAGAAAACATGACTAAATTAAGTTATAAGTTCCTTTTGGAATCAGATTCTTTGGAATCAGTAGACCTCTGTAACATAGAATAATAACGTGACTGCCTTATAATAACAGCCCTGCACAGTAACACAAAAGTCCTAATTGAGCTCGTAGAGTATACAGATTTACGAGTCCGTTCAATTAACACTCAACAACATTTAGAAAGGTAATGGGTCGCACACAGAATGGCAAAAGTGTGTCAAAAGAACATTTGCTTTTGTAATAGGTTGCCTTTACCTTTATTACCTTTATAATAGGTTGGAACTAGTCATAAATTCTATTAGTCCATACCCACCTTTCCACCAAAGATTATTAGCAAAAGAGAAATGCTAATAAACAGCTTAAATTCGAGAGAAGTGAAGAATCAGCTTCCTCATTCCCTGCATGTGCCAGCTAGTGTTCAATGTCCATGTGCAATTTAAGATCAATTGCTCATAGGAGAAAAATGGATTAGGACAGACTACAGATTATAGTATATCGTCTCTGTCGGTGTGGAAACCTCATTATGTCCAAAATGTTACTTTTCAGGATTCAAATTAAAGAAGTGTAAAGGTTGCAGATCTATAAGCTCGAAATACAGCGCTTCATATCTCCTACTTTAGATACTTTTGTGTGACGCTGCAGAGTGATCAAGTAAGCCTTGCCGAGCCATGAGGCCGATAGGATGGAGACCAGAGGTTTCTGCCCGACAGCAACGATATATGATGATAGCGGTGGTATTAAGTGTATAGTGAGTGTAATGGGCCTGGTTGGCTCGACTGCTGAAGAGAAACCCGTGGATGGACTAACCCCCCCCCCCCCCCTCCCCTGCTGCCTGCGGTGGGGAACAATCAGCCTGATGAGAGGATCGAGGCAGTCAAGGAAACGCCAGCGTGACAGGAAGGGCCGTGCTGTGCGTCACCTCGTACAGGAAACACCCCCAGGCTCTGGACAGAGGAGATAAGGCTGATCCCCGGGCCTTGGCGGGTCAACAAGGAACTCCTGATAACTTCTCCCAACCTGCTGATAAAGACGAGCCCTTGCACTGTTGCAACTCTCTATACCCCTACAAACTCTCGCTTTATGCTCTGCTTTTTCCCAATCTGCGGTTTCCTAAAAGCACACACACACAACATGCTGAGATTGAACTGAGGTATGATTTTGGGCCTTGGATTCGCAGTGATTCTTTTTGTGTTACACAACGGGCCTCCCGCCAGCCTGTGTAGTTGTTCCTCCCATCTCATTAGTTGGTAAAAAAAAAGAAGAAAATAAATGGGTGCCCTCAACCCAGACATTTAACTACTTTCAACCTCAAATCCCTAATCTTCCAAAAAAATTCAAAACAATTCCAAAAATGTGGAGAAAAAAGATCTATACAAGCTTAAATGCACCAGCTCATAAATCAACTATTTTATTTATCTTATAAATGGCAAAGGGCCACTGTTTCTTGTACCGAGCCCAATTATCTTCACCCCTGCAGGGAGAGTCACGTTGACATGGCTGACCCCCCCACCCCACACCCCACACACCACCCGCTACTATTTCCATTGCAAATTTGGCAACTAGAAGTGATTTATTTTCCTGCTATTATGGATTATTACCAGAAGCACTTGTCAAGTTGCACCATGTGAAGTGTAGCATAATTTAGTCCCTCGATTGTGCTGTGGTCTGCAGGTTTGTTTTTGCTAGCGGTGTTGGGCACTGATAACCCAGCGGTAATGGCCCATTGTTTTCATGATCTTACAACTTGCAGGTCTCCTGCTGCCATTGACGGGCCCGGATCTCTGGGTTAAATTGCCATTTATGGGTTCGCTAACAGGCCAGCATTCAACACGCGCACGCACGCGCGCACACACGCACACACACACACACACACACACACACACACACACACACACACACACACACACACACACACACACACACACACACACACACACACACACACACACACACACACACACACACACACACAGTCATGGAGTCAGCACAGACTCAAGGTCAGTGGGATATGGTTCTTCAGTGTATTGGCAAGTCGGGGGACCATGTGATCTGCTGCAGTCGGCCTAGGCGTACGTCTCTATGCATTTTGATGCCCACCTTTGTGAAGCAGACACACACACACACAACCACAATATTATGCGTGCGCGTGTGCAGATTTAGTGACCTCAGCATCGAACAGTCACACCTCAAAACCAGTGGGAAATGGCACAGATGAAGCCTGTCTTGATGCTTAGGCAGGGGGATAGTAATGACACATACTGTCCATATGAAGTGATCCCATTAAGATTCACACACTCTTGTAAAGAACAAACAAAAGAGAAAACCTCAGAGATTGAAGTCACGGCACTCTACACCAGGGGTTTTCAAAGTGGGTGACGGGGCACCCTGGGGTGACGGGGCACCCTGGGGTGCCGCGACGGCAGTCCAGAGGTGCCGCGAGATCATTTGATAATATTTGGAATATATTTGGACACTTATGCGAGGCGTTGTATGCTTGTAGATCGGCAGTTTTCACTAGTTTAGTACATTTTATAGATGATAAATACAAAACGAACAGTTTTGGACATACAACGTTTCCACCCGACAACGACGATATGCTATAAATATAAGGTACTGAGAGTGAAAATTATAATGTAGGGGTGCCTCGGATTAAAAAATATAATGTAGGGCTAGGGGTGCCTCGGATTAAAAAAATATTCATGGGGTGCCCTGAGACAAAAAAGTTTGTGAACCCCTGCTCTACACAACTGGCCCTACATAACATATCAACCATTCAATTATAACATTTCTGTAAACTTGTCAAGGTATGATGGGGTGGTAATAAAGGCAGCAGAGCGGTGACTCACTTTGTCTGCGTTGGGTCTGAGTGGCAGGGCTGCCACAGCCAGGTGACCCTGGGCAGGGGCACTCCGTACACGGTGCAGGTCAGCTGCTGCTGCTTGCCGAACGCATAGGGCTGCATGTCCAGAGAGGCCAGTTCCCCCTCGGAAATAGTTGGCTTCACTGTAGGCAGCGCACGCACGCACACACACCCAGGAGAAAGAGAGAGAGAGAGAGAGAGATAAGCCAATCTTTGCATCCATCCATTTCTGAGTAGGGATGGGACGATATGAAAATTTCATATCACGATTATTGTGACAAAAGAAATCGCGATTTACGATATTATCGCGATAATCAGAATCCATTATCCTGGGGTGGAACATTTGCCAAAAAATAGCCGATCTACAAGCTCACAACGCGTCCCGTGAGCTTGTAGATCAGCTATTTTTTGGCAAAGACATTTGAAAGGGAGTGAAAAAAAAGACTGTATCAAGTACGCATATTATAAGTACCTTTTACCAATTATAGAGGGTTGAAGTGGTACCGGATATGCAGCTCGGCAAATAAAAGATGAATTGATCCCAATGCATGACGGAGGACGATATATTAAATCACCACGATACTATTATCGTGAATGTTTTTCTGTCACGATAAACGATAATATCGCGTATCGTCCCATCCCTATTTCTGAGCCACTTTTCCTTTGTGAAATCACTTTAATGTCTTTATAATGAAGTATGACAACCATGATGGATTAGCCATGAAAAGAGGTGCCAACGACACCAGTTGTCCTCTAGACACTGTGCTGCGCGAAGGTCTCCGAGAGAGAGTGGAACAGTCGAGTGTTTGCCAGGAGGGGGCCGTAGGTCAGACGGTGACCCTTCCGCTGGCCCACATGTGGCCCATGCACGGGTCAGTGGATCAACCGTGTGGGAGAAGCACAGCAGCCAGTTAATCAACAACAGGCGAGAGATCCCTGTGCCACCTCAGGAGGAGATGTCTAAAAAGCGTTTAATCATCGTGCTGTAGGCTTATGCACTGATATGGTTTCTCTTTTGCAGCTGTCCTGCGGCAGAAACCCCCCTTCCCTACCCACACAAGGACCACAGAACATATTCATGTTCCCGAAGTACTGGGCCGACATCAAACAATTGATGAACGATGTTTAAAATAGTTCGGTAATTGTTACCAGGAGTCTCCTCGTTTCGTTTGTTTGTTTCTTCCTTTTGAGCAGTTTTTTTTTTGACAATGCAATAAAAATATGTTTTGCTGAGTGGGACAGTCAAGGACCATAAATAAAGCTTATACAGGCCAGAAGGGGCTGATCTTTACACTTCTGGCACGGCATCGGGATTCCTAGATAATGTGCAAAAGAATGCAGTGAAAATAGTTTCTGCTCCCCCATAGGCAGCTTGGTAGTAACTGACACATGTGGTACATGCTAGTTGCTCCCCTGCTCTCCAAACAGCCAGCTCACTCTATGGGTTATTCTAGTCTCCATCCCATGATGCCAAAACACCATTAAAGCCCGCAAACGTACTACATCCTCCTCCCTCTCTGGCACTCGCGGGGCATTTTGAGACAAAGCCATCATAACAATGCAGCACGCTCCCCGCTCGCCTCAAGCTGTACACATAAATGTACAGAACATTGTTGTTTACACAAGCCTGTACTGTATATATACACATGGCGAGGATGCAAATAAATGCTGGAGTCTAAGGGGGGTCTCGAAGCGGGCCGGGGTCTGCGTGCAGAAGACGGAGAGTCCGGGGCCGTTTACACACTGCGCCAAAGCCCCTTCAAAAGCGCCCCGATAATCAACACCAGCTGCCCCGGCTACGTCAATCCAGCCCTGGAATCAACAAGCCCCCAAATTCCTCTCATACTGGAGCTGCTACCTGCCGGCCAGGCCAGCACGCTGGACGAAAAGGAACAGAGGGTATCGGTGCTGCTGGCGCAGTCTCAATCCCATACCCCTGGGTATGATGTAAGACAGGGGTCTTCAAGGTTTTTCATGCCAAGGACTACGTGTTGCATAAGGTTGTGTTGCAGATTAAACTTTGTCAAAGATTACATAGATACTTTACACACTTGTTTGACACACACATTATCCTTTCTTGGATTCATATCAAAGTATATTTTCAGCTCTGTACTTGGCCTAGGGATGGGACGCGATATTATCGTTTATCATCGTGGAGATTTAATTTATCGTGATATCGTCCTTGGTCATGCACTGGGATCAATTCACATTCACATTTGCCAATAAGCTGCATATCCGGTTAAACCCTCTATAATTGGTAAAAGTTACTATAATATACGTCTATTTTTCCCTCTCTAACAAATGTCTTTGCCAAAAAATGGCCGATCTACAAGCTCACAACGTGTCGCATTGCGACGCGTTGTGAGCTTGTAGATCTGCAATTTCTTGGCAAATGTTTCGCCCTAGAATAATGGATTTTAATTATCGCGATAAAATCGTAAATCGTGATTTCTTTTGTCACAATAATCGTGATAAGAAATTTTCATATCGTCCCATCCCTAACTTGGCCTGCGCTTTTTCCCTCTACACCAACTCTCCGAAAATGGCCGATCTACAAGCTCACAACGTCTCGCAGCACGAGGCGCTGTGATCTGCTGTTTTGAGCTAATGTTCCCCTTCACACAAAGATTTAGCGGACGCCCTGTAGTTACTCTGAAGACCCCCAAGTGGTCCCGGGCCCCCTGTTGAAGACATTACTGTCAGGCAGACACATTGTGAACTCCATGTTTCAACTTTTTATGTTTTTTTTTTGTCGCAAAATTTGCTAAAAGAGACGATCTACAAGCAAGATCTAAAAGCTTGTAGATCAGCTATTAGTTCTATTTCTAAAATATTTTAAAAGCGTTTTTAAAGTGAAAGTGCTTAAGTCTGTGTGTGGGTTTTAACCAACGAAAGTATTAACAAGAACTTGTAAAAGGTGACAAAATAATAACTACATCGGATAGGTTGAATTTTTTTTCCATCCACTGAAAAGTAATGGTTTTGGACATACAATGTTTACTTTCCACAAAGACTGGCAATATGGACTATGATTTCATTTCCTCTGGATCTGCAGTCACTACCGGGGCGTCTGCACACGCATAGGCTTACCGTTAACTACCAGGGTGAAGCTCAGGTTCTTGTAGAGACCCTTCTCTTTGTTGCCCAGCTTTATGGTGTAGACCCCAGAGTGCTTCTCCTGCACATGCGTGATGTTGAGACTGGAGCCTGACACCACGTAGCAGGTGGAATTGGCAATGATGCGGACACCGTCCTTGTACCTGACAATACAGGAATGTAAACCAAGTTACGAAAAAACCCTGTCTTTACTATTCCGTATCGTCGTTGTCGGGTGGAAACCTTGTATGTCCAAGACCGTTCGTTTTGCATTTATCATTTTAAAAATGAACTAAACTATAGTGAAAATAGCAGAGCTACAAGCACACAACGCCTCGCACCGCGAGGCGTTGTGTGCTTGTAGATCGGCTGTTTTCACTACTTTTGTGCGACGGCCTTGTATGATGAAGCAGGGCTTTGCTTTGCGAAAGAATTTACAAATGTGAAACTTGGAGATACAAGGTTTCTGCCCGACAGTGACGATATACTGTATCTGTCATGTGGTGGACCGTAAGGAGAAAGCTACTTGAAATGAGAGCAACAATAACCAAATACTTCGAACTTAACCTACCATGTGAATATGTCTGGAGGTGGAAGAGCGTTGATCTTGGGCTCGAGAACCAGCTTCCTTTTGCCCTCGTTGGCAAAGACCATATGAGTCTGCTCGTGCTTGTAGGAAACATTGAGGAACGGGTGCTCTGAAACACGTTTGAATAAGGTTTAAAACAACAGCCTCTAGTGACTGCATTAAAAGGAACAAGCTTAATATTTAGTTTTTGCTTCATTATTTACAGTATTTCACATACATTTTTTAAATATGTTTTAACATAAGCATCTTACACAACACTGAGATACTGTATTTCAATTTGAACTTGACATTTCCTGAGTGTGTAGTGTCTGAATTGTGAATGTGTGACTTAAATCCACTAACCAAAAACAATGACTTTGGCTGTGGCTTCTTTGAGAGTGTCGATCTCAGCCTTGCAGCGGTAGGTGCCCCTGTCCTCCATGGTGATGTTGTGGAGGACTAGTGCCTTGCTCATCACCAACACCTCGGCTGGACGATCCCTTAATTTGATCAGAGAGTGATTCCGGTTCACCTGCAGACACAGAATTGAGAATATCGTCGTTGTCAGGTGGAAACCTTGTATGTCCAAAACTGTTTGTTTTGTATTTATCACTTTTAAAATGATTTAAACTAGTGAAAACAGCACTGTTGTGTGCTTGTAGATCGGCTGTTTTCACTACCTTTGTGAGACGGCCTTGTATGATGAATCAGGGCTTTACTTTGCGAAAACATTTACACATTTGAAATTGGAGATACGAGGTTTCTAACCCGACAGTGACGATATGCATAAGCACAGTTTTAATCTGTATGGCCATTGTGTCTTTTATAGTTGCTTCAGGGAAGTGTTTGACATAATGTTGGTTGTTTATTTGTCCAGAGCCAAGTCAACCCTAACCCTGATGATCTTTGACAGCAACACCCCGCTCTTTCATCATAATACATCTGTATTCACTATCAGCAGTTACCCGAGAGCCTTAAGGCCCTGACACACATCAAGCCAACGTCGGGGTCGCTGGGTGGCCAGGCCATCAGACAGCCAATTACCGCCTGTGTCTGAAACATTGTTCATTAATGTGCAGCAGCATCATCAGTGGTAGTCAGACATCTGCGTGGGTCTGTCACTCGATTCAAAAGTTGAATCGCTGAAAATATGGCGGAACGCATTGGCAAGGGTCGGGAGAGCATTTCCCTCACATTAGCCCGGTGTGAACCGGAGAGATCATTTGGATGGCACACACAGAGAGAAAGAGAACAGATAGAGTGAGGCAGAGGGCTAGTGTGTGAGAAGGATGGTGAGAAAGAGAGGGAGGGAGAGAGAGATCATTATGATTGTGTGTCCAACTTCTAGCAGGTGAGTTTATTTGTGATGGAGCAGCTCCATCACTGAGGGGCCTTTTCCACCGTCAAAGAACCGGTTCCAGAACCAGTGCCGGTTCAACTTTCTTGGAACCTTGGTTTGTTTTTGTCTTGCCTTTCCACCAGATTGAACCATGATTGAACCAGAGGAACCAAGGATTTTGTGGTTCCCATTCGGAACCAACTTTTACGGTGGAAAAGCTCACCTCTGGTTCATCCCATAGGCGGGAGAAAGAACCAGAGACGGTTCTTTGCCGGTGGAAAAGGCCCTTGACTGTGGGCCATCACTGACTGTGGGCAGGGCACACGCTTACACATAAACACACATTGGCAAAAGAACATGTGAATGTAGCAGACACAAAACGCTGCACAGTGCAGGAGTGTGTTCAACAACTCAAAGAGCTGCATTCATTAGTCACCTTTTTGCAAGGGATACTGTATAACGTAACGGATTCATGTCACTCATTAGTGTATTTGTCCATATTTGTCCATATGGTAGGAGACATATTTCCTCTCCCACAAAACAGTGCCATTAGCTGACTGTCATCTGTCAACACTTTTTAACACAGACTTCTCCCAGTCTAGTCTCTCTTTTTTTTTTTTACGGATTATATAGTTTTTTTTCTATATATATATTCATTCACATTTGTTATATTGCTGTTGATGTACTGACACTTAATCTTGTTTATTATTGTGATGTTTATTTGCTTATTGTAAGTCGCTTTGGATTAAAAGCGTCTGCTAAATGCCTAAACTGTAAACTGTAAACTGTAAACATGTAAGCCTGTAATAGTCAGGACAAGAAAGCTTGGTGTGTTCCTGTTGGCAACTGAGTATTAAGGGTCCATCACTTACAATCCTTTTCGGAAACTCCCAGGTGAAGTTGATATTTCCGTTGTATTCTGTCTCTCCAGAGCAGTTAAGGACAAGCGTATCCCCTACCAAAACCCGGACACGGCTTGGGGTAATCTTCACATTCTTAAGAACTTTAGCTGTACAACAGAGGAGAAAAGAGTTATACATCATAAATAAAAAGATCATAAATCATAATATTCAAGCTTTCTAATCATATATTAGAATAATCGGGTTGTCTGAACTCAGTCAGGTGGTCCACGGACTCACTTAGCCTCTGGGGGATGTATCTGGATTCGACGTCGTGGCCGTTGACCCTGGTGACGCAGGTGAGGAGGTTGTACATGGTCCATTTGCCGTAGGGGATGGTGAAGCCCTTGGTGGGGTCCCACACCTTCCGCTGCATAACATCCTCCGATAAGGGAGGCAGCTGTAGACAGGGAGACAAGTGGACGAGCAGAGGTGTCTGTCAGGATATGAACGGGATCGGGATGCTTACAAGGACCCTGCTGGGCCACTGGCCAGGTGGACTGTGCTCTATATCGCGTGGGTAGCTTCATTTCGCAAAGGAGATGCTCATGCTCTACTGGTCTCAGCTGGGGGCAATCGCCCCGTTTCGAGTGAAGGTCTAATTAGGATTTCATGCAGTGGAACACGAAGGGCTGACTGTTGACTTTGAAAGGATTGTGTGTGTGTGCAGTGGTGTTGCCCCACATTCTGGGCCCTGGGTACAAGGAACACATTATTATGTATTATTTTGTGCTTTAACCAATGAAAAATAGCAGATATACAATGTGACAATTTGCGCAAGTTTTTGAATATTTCAAATCCTTCTAAGGTTTTTTGAAAGTGGTGCTCAAACTTTTTCATGTCAAGGACCTCCAAAATTATATGCATTTGAACACAGACCCACATCTCAAAATATTTAGTTCCAGGGACGGTGCCATGGCATTGGTCCGAACACCCAGGGACCCCCCAGAAGCAACATTTGAGTTACAAATGTTCGCTTAAAAGATACATATATTCAAAGATTTGCACACATTTTCACGACTTTTCAAAAATAGCAGCTATACAAGCTCACAGAGCTTTTATATCTGCTATTTTTCAATAGCTAAAGTATAAAATAATTAAGTTCCCTCTACCTTGGGCCCTCGTTACTCAGTCCCACTTTTCCCCCCCTTGTGACGCCCCTGTGTGTGGATGTACGTGCCTGGCCAAGTTCTAACCACCGTTTGTTCTCAGGCCAAAGAAATTAAAAGCCGAGGAGGGAAGTGGAGGCTAGGAAGGAAGGAGACGATGCAGGAAGGAGGACTAGCCGTAGATCTCCCTGTGTCACACAGCCACTATCTTTGTCATCTGAATAAGACCTGTTTGTCTGTGGCCAGGCGCTGTGACACGCCGTCATATATCAACCTCTGTGTGCAGCACAAAACAACACAGATATCGAGTTGTTGCCGAGGGCATCTTTAGCCAGCTTCATGCTGCATAAGGACCAGGGTTCTTGCCATGGATCTCAAGCTCCATTGAATGTGGACAAGCGGTGTTGTTTGATCTGCATCTCATAGGCCCTCGTTATCCTCCACTCCAAAATTTCATATCAAGCATCATGACCCTCGGGGGCATCATTGACCTATTGTTTCCTCTGATTGGGACAAAGCGTGTACCAAAATGCATTTCCTGAGCGAGATGTTTGGAAAAGAGGGGGAGCTAAATTTGGCCGGCCAGATCTATTTTGAGAAAAGCACTCTTGGAACACCTTTCTGTCCTTAGAGGAAGCAGACAGGATGACTCCGCTCGCTGGCCCATACGCTTCTCTTATTGGCTACTGTCACCCCCACACCCCCCCCCCAACCTCGTCCGTTTCCGTATGCCAGAGTATCTGACTGCACGAAGTGTGTGAGAAAAGAACGGGAAACCTTAAGTACAGGCAGCATGTGTTTACCCTTGGAAATCCTTTTTTCCTTTTTACAAACCTGACAAAGAAGGATGCCTTGAAAACACTGACGTCAAAGGCTAGGAGCACTGTCACACAAATCCTGTGTCACAGAGGGCTTTTTCTTTCACATGAAAATAAGCCGTCTCATTCAAACAATACCTACAGTATAACAGCACTGAATATTAGTTATATTAGCACGATTTTCTTTGGTTAAATTAAAAAATTGATCTAGCAAAACTGTGTGCGGACTGTATAATTGTTTAATGCTGATCTTGTCCTGCACCTGATTACCAGAGTGGATGTGCACTTTTCTAATAAACACATCATACAGCCACATTTATGCTAACGTATGTCCTTACCCCGTGCAGCGTTACAACTGTTTCAGGAGAGGAGGTCCTGCAGGGGACCACCAGGTGGGTCTCATCCCTGTATATACCCACAGCATGGGGAGTGGGGAAATGGCGCACCACAAACGGATGCACAGGATCTGCAGAATGAATTTCAAAATGACAAAGTTAGAATGAGGAATTGGGGAGTTAGAATGAGTGAATTGGGAGCTGCATTTCAAAGCAGATCTACCCTACGTATTTTCTTTCTTTAGGATGGCTGTCCTTTGCAAGCACATCTATACTATAATTTTGCGAATGTCTGAGTGTCTGTCACAGCGTTTCTCCTCAGTGGCTGGAGCAATTGATCTGAAATCGCATCACCATTAGCATATGAACACACCTGACACAACTGTTGGCTGGCCCTCTTTCAGATGTTGTCATGTAGATCGGTACACAGTATCTATGTAGCCTTTAAACGAAACGGGTATTTCTTACATTGATGCTCCTACATATTATCATGCAAGCACCAGAAAGTTACTTTCCATCCCTCATATACTGTGTGCACAGTGCACACCCCATAACCCACACACTGCACATCATTTCGGAGCTCATATCTTTGAACGGGTAAGGACTAGTTGAAATAATGTGCTCAACGCCAAGCAGAGCAAATTGTGTTTAATGCCATCAGTGATGGAAAAAGTACTAAAATGTTTTACTTAAGTAAAAGTATCAATGCTGCAATATAGAAATACGTCCGGAATTCAAAATGTACTTGAGTAAAAGTATGAAAGTGTCGGCATCAAAATGTACTTAAAGTACTAAAGGTAAAAGTACATAAATATTTGAAAATAGCAGAAAATAGCTTGCAGATCGGTTATTTTCAAATAGCCAAGGTATAAAGTTGGGCTAAAGTGGTTTACCTATGTTTTATAATATAATAATTTATATCCGAAAAGTAACTAGTAACTAAAGTTTTCAAATAAATTTAGTGGAGTAAAAGTACAATATTTGGATCCGAGATGTAGTGGAGTAGAAGTAAAAGTATTGGAGAAAAAAAAGTAAAGTACAAATACCTAAAAATTGTACTTAAGTACAGTACTTAAGTAAATCTACTTAGTTACTTTCCACCACTGAATGCCATACAGTAGCTCTGTTTTTGTTTTTTGTTTTCTGCAACTGAATCAAGGCAATGAAAGCAGTTGATTCCACACAGAGATCAAATAGAATGTTCCTGTATCATCTATCTAACAACACAGGGTGCAGCCGGTGCTGTTATAGTCTGCTAGGCAACCAGCCATCAAACATCTGCTGTGGGAACGTCACGGCCTGACACATACTTGAGTGATTTGTGTGAGGTCAAGCAGTATCCGTGTGATAAAGGGGCTATTATTTGAAAAACAAACATTGAAAATGATCTAATAAACACTTGAAGGGCTTTGAAAAGAGTGTGTTAGACTAAACATGGCGGCTGAGGGGGGGCAGGCTTTTAGAAAGAGTCAAGTCGACACAGTAAACCAAGAAGAGGTGGACTTCATCGAAGCTTTAGTTCACCCAGCAATGTTCACACCTGTCTCAATAAGAAAAATGCAAAAATAGTACATATTTACTTTTGTACCGTGGCGTACACATATAGAGGTCAAAGGAACTTAATGCTAAAGGGTTGTTTTTGTGTCATCGTCGGATGATCTTAAACTATGAAGTATAAGTGAAGCAGTGTGAAGCTTCAGGAGATGTTATTAAAACAAACAGTAGCCAGGAGAGGAAATAAATGAGCAGGGCTTCCCATGCAATCATGCTCTCCTTCCCACTCCAGACATGAACGCCTTATACATCGCTCAATCTCTCCCTCTTTCGGACAGTCTTCAGCGCTCTGTGCCAGCAAATACCAATCCCTGCCTCTTGCTAATAGCTGCAGTCACACATTTGAGAGCAACAAATTGCATACTCTGTCATACATGATTAATATAACGTCTTGAAGACTAAATGAGGTATAGGATCTCTCATAACTTGTGCCTCCTCGCAGCTTCTCTCACACACTCTCTTTTCTTTCCTGCAGGGCTGGAGGTTCTCCAGGTCTTATATCATTCAGGAAAACATCAGACAGCTCAGTGCCTGTGTCCAGGGGCGTCACAAGGGGTATGAAAGTGGGACTGAGTTACTAGGGCCCAAGGTGGTGGAGGGGCCTTAATTATTTTATACTTTAGCTATTGAAGAATAGCAGATATACAAGCTCACAGCGCGGCACCGAGTGCCGCGCTGCGAGCTTGTAGATCTGCTATTTTTGAAAAGTCGTTAAAATGTGTGAAAATCTTTGAATATATGTATTTTTTAAGCGAACATTTTCTAACTCAAATTTTGCTTCTGGGGGGTCCCTGGAACTCAATATTTTGAGATGGGGTTCCGTGGCCAAATACATACCATTTTGGGGGTCCTTCACATGAGAAGGTTTGAGCTCCACTGACAGAAACATAGGTATAGGTAGGTAAAATATTCAAAGATTTCATGATTTTTCAAAAATAGCAGATCTACAAGCTCGCAGCGCGGCACTCGGTGCCGCGCTGTGAGCTTGTATATCTGCTATTTTTCAATAGTTAAAGCACAGGGGCCCCGCAGTGAATCCTTGTACCCAGGGCCCAGAATTTGGTGCGACACCCCTGCCTGTGTCTGAGCCCTGGCCATTACGTGTTCTACGCGTTGGCTCGCTCCACACTAGACCCCACTGTAATGTAGGTGCCGGCCCATTGCAAATCACCCCCGCGTAAAACCTTTTATTGAGAGGCTCCAGTGAACTCGTGGCACTTTTTTTTCGCACAAAAACCACAACAAAATAATGGATGAAAAACAAACACGCCTTTTAGAAAAAGGGTCTCCTTATCGATGTTATAGTTTATGGAGCCAGTTGTTATTCTCATTGGAATGGAACTCTTGTTTCGTGTTTTCACACACTTGCTAATGACTCGGGGGTTCCGTTCCATGCATTCGAGTCGAGTTCTTCTCACCTTTGACATAGACATAGAGCGAGCTGACGTGGTCCGGAAGGTCCTGGGAGTATCTGCAGCTGTACAGGCCTGTGTCGTTGGCCAGCAGGTGTCTGACGGTCAGCCTGCTGCAGTGGGAGTGGACCCTGGGCTCGCACTCCTTCACTGACACCTCGTCTGACAGCGCAGAGCGCCAGGGCAGGCTCCAGTGCAGACGAGCAGAGCCCCTGACAGACGACAAAGCACAGACAGTTACAGCGAGGCTGAGGGATGGGACCGCCGCGTCGGTATTCCATTTATTTTTATTAAATCTAATACAGGGGTCTTCAACAGGGGGTCCGGGGGCGTATATCAGACTGGTGCGATTTTCCTCCACAATATTTTAAAGCTTTAACGCATTGTACAATCAAGACTTAAACTGGTTTTGTCTCGTCACAAATCTTTTGTCTGAACTAGGTTCATCACTAACATAGTATATGCATACTGTTGCCTACATGCGCGCACACACATGCACAAACGCACGTACACAGACACACAAAAAACACTTACGCGATCAGTGATTCAATTCTCAGAAGGGATACCTATGAACTATGAATAATTATACTCAAAAAACATGGGCTGAAATTCCACAGACATGAGTCTTCAAAACCACAGCTGATCTTAGGTTTGTCATTTGGGATTTGACCTGTCAAGATAGCATGTCCTGCAGTATTCTCCGGAAAAACAAAAGTAACAAATGACTCGGCCTAATGGTGAGCTGGCTCTCTGTCCCTCAAGTCTCAAACGGTGTTTATTTTGAAGCGTATTTTGTTTGAGAGCCCATTACAATAATCTGATAACTTAAACTTTCACATGGGAACATGCCTCCGATAGGACGATGTGCTCTGGCTAACACATATTTCCACACGGTATTCATTTTAGAGCTGTCATTAAAGAGATCCCAGAGGAGCTTCAAACATGACTCGCATACCACTGCCTTAGCCTGCAGCCCTTTGGGTCAAGCCCTCGTCCCAGGGACAGAACCCATGACAGTATGGGCCAGGGCTTTTTAGCACATCGCCTTCTAGGGAAGCATTACATTAGATAGATCTGTGTGCACAGCTTAACTTAGCATTCCTGGCATGGCTACCCAATGATGCAAGATTCCATAAATGCTTAGCAAAATGCGTACGTGGCACACTGGGGTTCCACCGTCCCTGGGGTATGTTGCGTCAGATTTATAAATGTGGACCACCACCACGCCAAGTTAACCTAGTCCAGTGGTTCCCAAAGCCGGCGAGGCACACTGGTGTGCGCCGGGACACGTCCAGCTGTGCCTTGGGTTTTTTGTGACCACACACACATTATTATTAGGTTAGAACTATTAAAAAACAAATAAATAGGCTATTATTGGGTTAGGTTACTATTAGGCTATAACGACACATTTATGAATTATTTTCAAATCTAATAATATACCAGCACATTGTGTGCAATTATTTTCAAATCTAATAATATACCAGCACATTGCGTGCAATCATTTCCCAATACATAGGCACATTCTATACCTTAATGATATATGCATTTAAACCACTTTCATCCTGGCGTCCATATTTTGAGCATATCATTATATATGTGAACATAATTACGGTAACTATAATTCTTTTTCTACAAATGTTCAAAAGCTTTCACTATGATTTCACTATGGACACATTTTATATCAAATCTGGAAGGTCTTGTGGTTTAATGATGCAATGGACGTGTTGCTCAATTAATATGATGGGACGGATGATGAAAGGTGGGTAGAAGGAGAAGGCTGGGGGATACTGGAGTTCAAGTTGCTTTTATACTGCTTGAGATTTTTTATTTGATTCCTTGTGAAAAATAAAAAAAGATTGAATGAGAAAAGAACGGCCAAAATGGCAGATCTATAAGCTCACACAGTGAGCTTGGAGTTACCTGCACGTGATTGTGAGTGAGCCCCCGCTGCGGTGCATCTGTGGATTTTCAGAGGGCACCATTATAGGTGCTGGCAAGTTCTGTCTGCTCAGGAGTCCTGCAGAAACACACACACACACACACACACACACACACACACACAAACACACACACACACACACACACACACACACACACACACACACACACACACACACACACACACACACACACACACACACACACACACACACACACAGTGGTTCAAACACACCTGCATCTTAACGGTGTCACTTTAACAGTTTTGAACCCCATCCTTATCAAACAACATTTTCCCATGAATCTGTGCAACCCGTGGCGGATGTCTCTCTTATTACGGTACCTACTGGGAAAGGCAGGATGCTGAATGGATAGCTGACGAGCAGTGTGTGTAAGTATGTGTAGGAGAGAGAGAGAGACAGAGAGAGAGAGAGAGAGAGAGAGAGCGAGAGAGAGAGAGAGAGAGAGAGAGAGAGAGAGAGAGAGAGAGAGAGAGAGATGGTGGAGTTGAACATGGTGAGCAGTTGTGACCTTCACCTTCAACTGAGAGGGGTCAGTCCCAGGCTGAACTGTGGTGGACAGACCCACATAAGCCCCTCCAAAACAAAACCAGCTTCTACCCCCAAACCTGCCATTCAAACTGGGCTGGCCGTGTGCGTGCTTACTTCCCAGTTATATAACAACCCCCTCCCCCACCACCACACACTATAGGCCTGTAGTACACATGCACCTGTCATGCGTTAGTCTTTGTTGCATTTACCACCAGTGACCTTGTTCAAGCTCTGGATGCTAATCTCACATCTGTAAGGGGAAAAGGGAGTCTGAATGGGCGGGTTCTTAATTCTAGTAGCTGTTGCACTGTGCTCTGCAAAGGGAACACTGTCATTGTCTCCACCAGCCGAAGGCATGGTGAGAGTATGTTTTCCCCTCCGTCCGTCCGTCCTTCCGTCCGTCCGTCCGTCCGTCCGTCCGTGCGTGCGTGCGTGCGTGCGTGCGTGCGTGCGTGCGTGTGTGCGTCCGTCCGTCTGTTACCACCTAATCTCAGTCGCCGTTGGGCCGGTCGCTGCCAAAATGAGCACACATACTCCCTGGATGCCAATTCAGAACCTCTGCCCCACATTTTTCAAATGGGCCTCTTCTAGCGCCACCATGAGGCCGATGTTCGCAAAACACATTTCTGTACACTACTCTTACAGATTTTGTCCAAAAATCTTACAAATCGCTAGGCAGTATCTCGACAGTCATGTGATCGACACGGATCTGTCCGATTTTGCATATTCCATCCTGATTGGCTAAGATTGGCTTCCAAAGTTTGTAGGATTGAGCCGTTTTGAACAAAATGCCTCAAATCACAAACGCAAAGTGCAATTATCATGAAATCGCACACACACGTTCCAACTAGGCAGAGGAAGAAATGCCACATAATTTTTTTTAAATCAGCCTCATGGTGGCGCTATAACAGGCCGATTTGTGTTTTTACCTATAACTCCACCGATCAGTTTCAAACTTTGTAAGCGCACTCCCTAGAAGCCAAGGAAAAACCCTTTCCCTGCATTTTTCACATCTGCCTTTTATAGCGCCACCTTTGGGCCGACTTATGTAAAACACATTTTTGGATATTACTCCTTCAGATTTTCTCCAAAAATAACACAAATCAGTACACAGTATCTCTATAGTCATGTGATCAAGTCTGATCCGTCTGATATTTCATATTCCATCCTCAACGCAGCTTGCGATTACCGTGAAATTTGTCACACATATTCCCACTATGTCAAGGAACAAATGCTACCCTTTTCACATTGGCCTGTTATAGCGCCACCAGCAGGTAGACTTTAGCAAAACACATTTTTGGAACACAATGCTTCAAATCATGCATGCAGTGTCCGATTGCCATGAAAGGTCTAAGGTGAAGAACATATGCCACCCTTTTTACATTGGCCTATTATACAGTAGCACCACCAGGACGCCTGGCCTGGTGGAGACCTGTGCTCGGAAGAGCACTGCTTCTAGTTCTCTCTGTGCTGTCCTGGAGGTGTGACAGACCCAGGACTTCCTTTCACTGGGTTCCCGTTCCCCCCAGGCTGCTTGCAGGGAGCCCTATCATTTGTTGTCTATAGTAGCCTGGCACTGTTATTAGTATCCTAAAAATGAGAAAGTCAATCGAATTACACAACAGCTTAGTCCCTAGGCTGTCATGCACTCACCTGCACGCACACACGTGTGCGCAAAAAAACACTCCCCAGTATGCGTTTCATATTATGAACAGCTGCTGCACAAGAATGAGCTGACCATGCCAATGTTGGCACTCAATATCAACTTCCTCACACAATGTTATAGCATCATTGTTTTATTGTCCAAGGTTATTTGGAGGGGAAGGGACTTGGCTTGTGTTCTTTCATGTTATTCTACTCCCATCAGAATACCACATACAGTACTGTTGTCGCAGATTAACGAAAGCCTAACATGATGATCCAAGAACACGATTATAAAAATCTGCACGTTTATAGCTAAATGTATTGTTTGTCTGTCCTCATTTGTCGTGGCTAAATTGCCAGATGATTGTTGTCATCGGATTCCCTGTTGTCTCTCATTATGTCTGGGAAACTACCAGCAAGTTGGTTCAATTAAACTGCTGGAAATAAAAGCTTAGTCAGAATGACTGTGGGGTTAGGTAGTGTGTCAGTGTACTGTCTGCATGACTGTGCATGTAACATCTGTGTTCTGTCACTACCGTGTGCACTGAAAAACAAGCAAGCATGCACACATGCACGAAGACACACATGCACACTTTTCCATCGACTACAACTTGACCTTGGACCTGGCTAGTGGGCAACCCATCTCTTTAAACCAAGCCAGTGTGTCTCTACATTAACACACTACAGATGAACTCGCCTCAAGGCAACATAAAAGACCCCTCTCTTCTCCCATTCGGTCCCTGTCTCCCACTCTCCCTACACCAATAACCCCCGCGATCAAATCCTCCACCTGCCCCAATGGCTGCCCAACGCCGACCTCAGCAAGCCCCCCCACCACCACCAAAAACAGCTGTGTGCTGAATTTCTCCAGCAGATCGTCTGAAAAAATGGCAGAGACGGTGCTTATTGTGATGGTTCAGGGGGGTCCAGGGCTGGTTCTCATTAGAAGCCATTAAGATGAGGACAGGCATGGAACAAACAGCGAAGGGGGGAAGAGAGAGAGAAAAAGAGAGAGAATGGCACTTCAAGCTAAGTTTCCATACCTCAGACAATTTGACCAGTCATCATGAGCATACAATTGTAGATGATAATTGAAACACGGCCTTATTTCTCTAGGATTCCTTTTATAGGCCCTTGTCCTCATGTGGCATATGAGAAGAGGAAGCAGCACAGGGCACTGGAGTTTGCAAAGTTGCATATGTTTGGCAAACATATGCAGTAGATTCACATCAAGCCCGGAAATGGAGACTTTAACGTTTTGCTTCACGCAGTGTTGTACTCCAAGATCTGCTCTGCGCTATTCTGAAATGTTTGTGGTCCAGAGAATTCAATACAAATATTTAGTCTGAACGAAAGGACAAGGACTCCAAACAACATCCAACAAATCCTAACCCGGAGTGTTTTTCCAACCAAACTGTCCAAGTCAGGAAATAAATATAAATCCTAAGTTGATCATCAGTTTTTCATTTACGCCTTCTGTAACTAAAAAAAGCTTGCACGGAGCTAGCTTTTGAAAACCACTTTTTTTGCAAGTGGTTTCCAAAAGCAACTGGAAGTGCAGATCTGTGTAAGCTAAGGAAATATAATATATACAGTATTTTCTGGACTATAAGGCGCACCTGACTATAAGGCGCACTGTCAATGAATGGTCTATTTTCAAACTGTTTTCATATATAAGGCGCACCTGACTATAAGGCGCACATAATAGACGCTACCATTGCGTTATGCATCCAACAGATGGAGCTGTGCTAAAGGGAATGTCAATGTCAATGAATGATCCATATATAAGGCGCACTGGACTATAAGGCGCACTGTAGTTTTTTGAGAAAATTAAAGGCTTTTAAGTGCGCCTTATAGTCCGGAAAATACGGTAGTTGTTTCATAGCTTTCCCTTAGAGGACATACAATTCTAAAATAGCACTGAATGATTTAAGTCAAACTTTCATTGCGGCTGCCCAAACACCATTGTTTTCACAAACAGAATCTCAATGACCCTATGTAAGGTTATGAGCGTGTGTCGGCAGCCTTGTGATTTCTCCTGGGCATGTGCGTAATAAAAGCCACTGTTACTGTAACATATGACTGTGCTATCACTGAGCTTTACCGGAAACCCCCGGTCACAACCCTTCAAGTGCTGGGCATAATGTACGGAATTCCCTACTCCTCTTGCAGTGCGTACACACATCATCATCGATGTACTTTCCGGCACACCATCAAACAGGGAGACAGTCTCTGGAGTGAGGGAAGAGGATCTTTTTTGGGTGTTTTCAAGGTAAAAAACACAATACAGCATAATGACTCACTTGTTTAACCTTGCCACTCCATTGCTTTGTACTTCTAAATGTGAACTACAAAAGCAATAGAAAGGACAGACAGGGAGGCTACGGCTTTATAGAAGCGAGCAGGGTCACAGGCTGATGAATCATCTGTAGGCTGGAGTGTGTCCATGGATACAGCAGTGCAACGGTAGCGCTAGTGGGTAGCCAGCAAGTGGACAACTGTGAGTGGTTTCCTGTCATTGTGCCTGGGAGTGGGTGCACATTCAGCTTAGAATAATAATAATAATAGCCTAATAATGTGAATTATTACACTAACACAATGGAATGTATTTTATATAATTAATTAAGAGGTTTAGTTTTGACTATTATACATTTAAAAGAGGTCCACTTTATTTGCTGTTACCTAAGTAATAACAAAAGCAATATTCGGAGCAACCATTATCGAGTACAAAGCCTTACCCCATAGTTGAGACAAAATGGCTAAATTGGCTAAAACCAAATAGGCCTACAATATATATGCCAAACAATAGTCCCTAATTAAATTTAGCTATTGTCAGCTATTGTCATACAACTATTCTAAGGTGCGACAAAACAGCAACCCTACTGCCATGACTCTTTGTGCTATTGTTTGTCATTTGGTGGTATGTTGCCTATGGGCTATGTCAGGGTAGACAAACAGTTAAGACAAATTCATAAATAGGAAGTTCTAAATCTTGCTAAAAGATTGACAACATTGGGTTGATACCTTTAACAACAGTTGGGAGCACCTGCCAAAAGAAGAAGTGGCAGGAGTACTACAGCTCTGGCTGGTCATGATCTCCAAGTTCCGGAGTATTCACCCGACATTGGGATCTTTGGAAACCCCATCCACTTTGCCAATTGCAAGGTTAAGACAACAGCTAAAGAGAGCCTTTTTTATTAGCCGTGTATAAGTCTTCTGAGATTTGGAAACAAAATGCTCCAGACTCCCCTTTAAAAAAGCAAAATAAAGGAACATCTGGCCATGATGGGTGGGCAAATCCAGGTTATACAGAGTTGAGCATCGCAAACAAGAGATATCTCCAGCACAATATTCCTAACCTTGTTCCATAACAAGTAAGATTAGGAACAACCAACAGACAGAAGCTCCTTGAAATTGAAATTTCATGCAGGGTTAAAACAAAAATATATTGCTGGCTCAGAGTGGATATCAATAGTTATAGACAGGATGCTCATATCCTCCCATTTAAGAACTGCAATAAGGACCAACTTTTTTACATTATATATAATACCTCCCAGCATAACTGATAGACTTTTGCTTAATAGTTTAATATATCCTAGAATCCCTCATGTACATCAGAGTTGTGTGTGTGTGTGTGTGTGTGTGTGTGTGTGTGTGTGTGTGTGTGTGTGTGTGTGTGTGTGTGTGCATGCGTGCGTGCGTGCGTGCGTGCGTGCGTGCGTGCGTGCGTGCGTGCGTGCGTGCGTGCGTGTGTGTGTGTGCACGCGCACTTCGACGACCTCTCATTGCTCCCATTTTCCACTCCGTCTCAATGTGAAAGCAGTGGAGAAAGAAAAAAAAAACTCAAAGACAAATTAGCTGGCAAATCGACTCCTAACCCTGAGAGATGAGTCCAGATGCAATACTGGACCAAGAAATTGCTGGATAGCTTGGGCTGTACTTATTATTATAACATTTCAGGTTTACATTTGCTATGAAAGGGATCCTAAAATAAGAAGCTTGTGTTTTTGCATTGCTTATGCTTATTGCTTATTCAACCTACTCAAAGCCACTGACATTCACTCAACTTACTAAAACAATACAAGTATTTTAATACTTGAGTGACTAAAACAATAGCCTATAAGTCTAGAGTTTCATCTCTCCGGGGTCTTATTGAACAACGGTCGGGATAGCCTCATTTACAAATCATGAGGGAGATGGGGAGCTTTTCACAGTAATACTTTTAGATTGTCAATATAGCTGACTAGGACACCATAAAAATGTTTTGAGTTTTCTGGGAAATAATTAATATGCACTAATATTGAAAAATAAATGAGCAAGACATATTCAGCGCCTGACTGAATCTCTCAGCATTCAGAAACAAAGCTCTCCTTACACTACCTCTCTACATGGCATTGGAGATGGCATTTGACATTGAATGACATGTGAGCACAAGGAGTTTGGCTAAGAAATCTTTGCCCAGGTAGCGTGTCACATTTCCGTGACCTCTACCGGCCAGAACAATTCCAGGGCGCCTCTTGCTCCAACGTCCGCTTCCTCCTTGTGTCTTTCCCACGCTCTGCATGTGGATAGTGAAGGAAATCAACTCAAAAACACAGTAGAGCAGACAAAGCTACAAGGGCTGAAGGTGTTTGTTGTGGAGGGGGTGGGGATGTCAGTATTTCCTCTGTTTGGATGTGCACTTTGTTTGGACAATAATAGTGAGGAAGGCATCTGCCTATCTCTGCAGTGCATCAAGGCAAAGGCTAAATGTGGGGGAACAACAGCCACCTTTTATAGAGACATCAACATCATGGAGCTGTCAAGCATGAACAGTTGCTGTAGCCGACTAACTGTCAAGATGTTTACCCACCCATCTTTCACAGGAGAATAGTTCACACATAACTGGATTAAACCTGAGACACTCTCACACCCAAAAGCAAATGCACATGCAGGCAGCCTATATTTTAGAATAATTTAAATTAGTTACCAGATTCACACTTAAATATCCAGCAGCTTCACAATGTGCAATATAGTCTAAAGCCCACCTAAGCTTAGCATACAGTTTACTAATTGGCAGTGGAGCTCAATGCACTCCAGGATACAACATCTCCCATAACAATCCATATTAACGTCCAATTAGCTTACTATAGGGTGAGGCTACCTCTAGCGGCCAAAGCAATAACTGCAGGGCAGTGCAGGCACAAATGAAAGTCTACCTGTTGGCAACTTGGCACGGCAGCACGCTAATTCTGCTGAAATCTGCACTCAAATAACGGCTCCTTCGTTCGTCACCTACCTGCATAAGCGATGCAAAACGTTTCTGGGACTATTTGCACCATCACTAAATCAATGTTTCTCAAACTTTTTCATGTCGAGGACCCCCAAATTTGACACTTATTCGCCCGCGGACCCCCTTTTGAAAAGTTATGCCAGGCAGGGACCGTCATATAAGAGAAATGTTTACAGCTGTCAGTGATTTTCAACCATTTTAACATGCATTAGGCTACGGACCCCCATTTAATGGCATTTCTATCTTAAAGACCCAAACTTATATTGTAAAATCAATGTTAATTGAACCCATTTGTAGGCTACACTATCTGACTCAGTTACAGACCCATAAGGGTCCATTTGGTTCCTAATATCATTTAGCTGGGGAGTGGGGACCCCCTGGAAGTGGAACTCCCTCAAGGATCGCTGGGGGTCCCCGGCCGGACCCCACTTTGAGAAGCAATGCAGTAGCCTAGTCGATCATAGGAATATTATAATAATATTGTAGGATAAATCTCGAATTAGGGTAGATAGGCTACCAATATTCTTAATGATGATTAGGCTGGTAATAAGAAGACAGGATCAACTAGTCTGGGCCTACTCTACGAAAAATATATTATAATGATAAATATTTTTAAAACATTTGCTAAAGAACAAATTATAGGCTATTTAGAGTTTTCCTTGAAAATATCTGCCGATAAACTGCAAGCTATAGACTCATGTGTGGTAGGCTAGTCAAGCCAAATAGTCCTAATGAATAGGTTGTAGGCTACTATGGATAAATAATACGAATTAAAAATGTTACCATTTATAGGTCCTGTGAAGCAAAGGACAACAGCCAACTTCAGGCAGTCGGATGGGGCCATCCTGTCAGCCCACATCTTCGGTAAAAAAAAATCCAAATGAGTTTGTAAATTGATAGTCCCAGGTGGTAGGAATGATGGAAGAAAGAAAATAAGAAGAAAAAATCAGAGCTGCGGGAAAGGTATTTGAAACCAAAATGAATGTTTAATCCGCACAACAACGCTCAGGTGTAAATGAAAAAGCCTGCAGCATTTCTCTGGTGGGTTCGCAGGGGAGCTCTCTCCTCTCCTGCGCTGCACTGCACACTGAGTCCAAGTTGAACGTGGAGGAGTCAGATGAGTGGATCCACAACAGGGCAGGTGCGGGATTTCTCCTCGGTCTTGAATTCCAATAGTTCACTGAATTAAGTTCCACGCAAAACAAAAGGCTGAGGAGTGCAAACTGTAGGCTATTTTATTTACTAAACCCGTGTGTAATATACAAAACAAGATCAGCCAGCCACTCCCCTCCTCAAATAGTGAGAGAATGTTGCCTTCTTTCGTGCGCAACTGGGAAGAAATTCTCCTGCCTTTCGCCTCTGTACCACTTGCAGCCTGCTTGCAGCCCATGCGGACGGAGGCACGGTTTTATGGAGACAGGAAGGACGCAACGTCACTTTTTTAGGACAAACTCCAGCTTGTTGGCTGGCTACTGTGTGGAGCAGATTAGGTCTATGTGTACATCACTGGTCGGTTCCCAAACAGTGCCTATGGAGGGACCCATTTGTGGGTCGCCGACACATTTTTATGGGTCCCTTCATTTTTGTTTTTTGTTTCCTACATTTTGTTATATTTTCAAAAAACATTCCCCCAAAATTTAAGCTAAGCTAAATATATATATATATATATATAATGCTTCTATTCTAAGTAGGTTAATAAATAAAAAGAAAAATCAAATAAATTCCATAAATTAGAACACAAATGTTTAAGAAGTAGCCTAGTGAAAATAGCCGATCTACAAGCTCACAATGGTGAACTAAGTGATGCGTTGTGAGTTGTAGATCTGCTGTTTTCACTAGTTTGGGTCCCAGGCAAACGTCTAATTTCTCTTTTGGGTCTTGAGCTAAAATGTTTGGGAACCACTGGTGTACAGTATAGGCAACATTTAGGCTACTATGCCATACATCATGGTATAATTGCACGAGTCACATAATTTTCTCTCACCATGTCACCATGTGGTCAGATGTTTTGTAGTAGGCTAGTATTGTATTGCCACATACAGATAAATAGAAAACTAAAGCTTTGATATTGATTTTGAGCTTTGTGTTTAACATGGCTCTTGATAAAATCAACCAATTAGGTTAAAGGTGACATGTCAGTATAGTAATCTTAGGAATGTTGGAAGCTAAAAGGAGACAATGTCCACAATCATTGTGATCAGATAACACACACAGCACGCCTATGTTTCTGCACAAGTGTTTAGAATAAATATTTGCTGGGTTTATTTCCATCTATACAGAAACAGGATATATGCAGCTTTTTATATCATATAATAAATAATCCTCCTCGGGCCCCCAATTGTCTTCCAGCCGTGGCCCCATGGTGCGTGGATGTGCAGTAGACAGTACTGTTATCATTACAACAAATAAATCTCCTTATAGCAGGTAGTCTATATGCTATACTGTAAATAAGACCATCCTGCCTCTACCTTTCCATTCATGTCAGAAGGCACCATTTTGGTGACATGTGTGTGCCACATGGTATACACATATATAGTGTTCCCTTGTGGCTTTACAACGGATAGGTGAGTCCAGACAGCAACCTGTGACAAATGTGATGAAGAAGACCCATCTTTCTTCCCGGAAATGAGAAAAACAGCTATATTGGACATGACAGCAATGCTTGTATTGGAGAGGTCTTGCTGTTTTTTTGATCAGATCATTTTCACAGTTCAAGGGCCGGGGTCATACTGGATAGGGAATTTTCTCAGACAAAAGCCATAGCAAAAGAGTAAACGTTTTACAATTATAGGCTATTTATTTTCTGTCTTCAGTCCTGTCTACATTTCTCTGTCACAGCAAGAGCAACACATGAGGGAGAAATGCAAAACAAGACAATTTAATTTCATATCTGTCAAGATGGAAAATGATTCAGACATTTTGTGGACACTAGACATATGTCTTTCTTAAATTCTTGGGCTAGAATGGATTAGAAATAGAAATGTGAAACTACTGGTTTACATGTTTAAATCAACTAATAACCAGTAAGACCAGTGGTGTGTTGTAGACTTTTTTTTAGGGCATACTATAATCTATGATCCGCCAGCGCATACGCCAGTGCATAATGCCTATCAAATACGCTACTTTGAAAGGTTCACAAGGGCAGACGCTATTCATATTTTTATTTCCGACAGCAGATGCCGTATACGTGCGTTACAGGTAGAACACAGCACTGAGTAAGACTCCCTAAACGGATAAGCGACCGTCACGTCACATACACAAACTTTAGAAGGCAGTTGTAGCCAATCAGGAGGGAATATGGGAAATGGGACAGATCCATGATGATGAGATGACTTTAGAGATACTGTGTACCACTTTGTGTGTTTTTAGGCCAAAATCTATATAGTAGCAGTGTCCAAAAATGTATTTTGCAAAAGTCGGCCTGATGGTGCCGCTAGAAGAGGGCCATGTGAGAAATCAGGGGCGGAGGTTGTGATTTGCCATCCAAGGAGTGTGTGTGCAAAGTTTGGCATTGATAGGGCCAACGGTGGCAGAGATAAGAAAGGTGTGACGTGACGTGATGGAGGGACAGCCGGTGGAGCTTTTCATAGTAACTTGCGACCTGACGGTCGCAATAAAATGCACTGGGGGCAGGTGGTGCAGTTGGTAGCGCTAACCTCAGTCACAGCTAGAAGGTCCTGGGTTCGATTCCCGCTGGGAGACACTGTGGGCGCTGGGGGCATGGTCTCTCCTCCGCGTCATCAATGCCCACATAAGTGGGGTTGGCGAAAGGGCCTTTCTGTGTGGAGTTTGCATTTTCTCCCCTAGGGTAGGTACCCTCACAAAAAAGCATGCAGTAATCCTGGTCTCTATAATGCCTCCCCCTGGCCAGCCGGGGCACCTGATGAAGGGGAAAGGAACTGGTTGGAATAACATGTTCCTTCGCACTGCACTGCGTCCAACCAGGGAAGCTCCCCCTGTCAGGTGATAAGAAGCGGCCCGATCACTACTCATGCACTGAAGGAAGCATGAGCTCAGTTCAGTGAGGAGCCCCAACCGGGGGGACGTAGAGCCTTCGAATTGGTGCCAATGTAAATTTCATAGGGAAAACTGTCCTTACATGACACAGGACTATCAAGTCTATATTGACACAAAGGTATATCACATAGCCTCAGTCTCTTCTTGAGGTTGAAGTGCTAAAACTAGTTTGATGGAATGCTGTATTTCACCTATTATGACTGCCCTTTTGGTGTATATGATAAGCCTTCATAGAAAGACACATTCCCAATGGGCCAAGAGGGCAGCAGATAAGTCTCCTGTCTGAACAATTGCTGGAAGCGGCAAACTGAGAGGGGCGGACTTTTAAGACGCGTTATTCTAGAATCTGGAGTTCAAAACACAATAATGGGGGATAGACCACACACACACACACACACACACACACACACACACACACACACACACACACACACACACACACACACACACACACACACACACACACACACACACACACACACACACACACACTTTCCTTTGACCCAACAATAAAAAGTTAAAGAAGCACAACCATTAGCAACAAAGACTTGGCTCAGGAGAGAAAGGGGGAGTGCTGCTGCTACCCTAACCCTAACCCCTGCCTGTCTGTCCTGGTGAACAAATGATTCTTGTGAATGTTGAGTATGAGCGATACTTCACTTTCAAAGCCTTTGTCCTACCGAGGCTCCGGAAGAAGGAATTTATGTTTATCATTTCATGTTACAGTTGTTGGTCCATGAAGCAGGATTTGTGAGCCACACCATTAGCATAACCATTTTCATCTATACAGAAACATTCTTTGGACGGCAGCAGCATTTCTTTAAGTTAAAAAATGTCAGGCTTTTCTTGTCTTTGGTTTATTGATAGTGTAGACTAGAGAGTCAGGAAACAGGGAGAGAGAGTTGGGGAGTGATATGCAGAAAAGGTCCACTGGGCCCGGCAGTTGAACCCAGGACTGGCTGTCAGGAATCACTGTCAGATACGTACGCAAATAAAAATTCTGTATCGTCTGTATGTAACTGCTTAAAGTTAAACCCTAAATTGTGTTGACTGGGCTCCCCCTATATGGGTCTATACTTGGTCCCCTAATTGTTTCACTCTACCAAATGTCATCGCAGACAATAGCCAACCTACAAGCTCACAACGTGTCACATCTGTGAACTTTGTAGAACTTTGTCTACTATTTTCACTGAACATTTGCCTATCACGACATGCCCAGAACAGTGTTGCCAGATTTTGTAATAAAACCAAGCGGACAGGTCTATGAAAACAAGCCCAAAAGAAGCGACAAAATTCTACCACTTTACATCAGCTATTTGAAAATAACAGCTCACAATGCATCGCAGCATTCATGACACATTTTCAGCTTGTAGATCAGCTATTTTCACTATTACATAATGTATTTTCCTAAGTACAGATCCTGGGGAGACAAATGTATCTTTTGGGTCTCCAGAGAAAACATTTGGGAACCCTCTCATACAAGGCTTAGCAATTGGACTGAAGGAAGCTCTACATGTCATGTCCAATACAACAGCTAAGTCACATAATACACTCAACACTCCCTGATTGACTGGCTTGTTCCACAATAAAAAGGCCTGCTAGCGACAGGGCTATGGGGACTGGAATTTGGGTTAGTCCATCCAACACTTTGTTCCCAAACAAAATATCTAAAAAACTACTGGCTGGATTGCCACTGAACTCTCTGTGCACCTTCATGCTCGCTGGAGAGGATGAACCTCCATGGCCTTTCATCTAGTGCCACGCCAAAATCTCCCCATGCACAGATCCTATCTCAAAATGGAATGGGAATAGGGTGGGAATTTCATGCACCGTCATGAAGAGAATAAACCAACTGATTTGCTAGCAGGACTATTTGTTCTTGTTCTTATCAAAATCGATTGTAATAACAGGTTATTTGACAATAAGTCAATAGTTGTAATAATAACCTTTGCCAAAAGATTTTAAATGCTGTGTGGATCGAGTCACTCTTCAACCTCAAAAACTTCACCCTGTCCGTCTGCGTGAAACATCCTCCTGTGTTTCTTCACCCAAATCAATGATTTAAGGAAGTGGTTCAGGGGACCCTCCGTGTTCCTCGAGGGGGTTCCAAATGGACCCTTACAGGTCTGTAATTCTGAGAGTGTTATGGAGTTCCTTGAAACAAATAAATAAAGGTTTGAGAGCCACTGAGCAGTGTCATCATCATAAGGTCATCACTATTATGTAGCCTACATGGGTATCTTGGAGGTGTAATGTATCTTGTACACCAGGCCCATTGCAAGATGCTGTACTCTATCAGCTACTTAGAGCCACCCCACGCTTTCGTGGTGGTGATCGGTAAGGTGGGCCTGAGGAGGAAGACCAAGCACGACCCTAATTAGTTTGTTCTGGGCTGTTTGGAGCTTTAACTTGAAGGCAACTGGGGCATCGCGATACCAAACGAGGATTCCGTAATCAATGAGACTACACTTTGGAAACATGGGGGCCCCTGAAAAGGCTATACCTGCAACTACCAATATTTACATGCGACTTACAGTAAAAACAAGACCAAAGTTGCTTAATAATCTTTGTATACCGCCATAATAAGCTGACTTGGCAACACAGGTGTCCACTGTATAATCTCACGTGACCTCTCCCTTCCAGTGGTGTAAAGTACATTTACTCAAGTACTGTAGGCCTACTTAAGGGGCACTCCACCACTTTTCTACCTATGTTCATATAATTGGTCCTCACTCAAAAATAGCTTTTTTTTTTTTTTTTTTTCTCAGAGGAGGGCTGTGGGCAGGTCAGAAACCCATCGTCTTGTGACATCATCGATTGCCAATCCAGCTTATAGAAACTGCAGGCTTTCTATTCCTGAAAAGTTGCAATTTTAAAGTGGAAGCCATTGTTCTCGCGATAATAAAAATCTAAATATTCTTTTCAAAAATATTGATACATTTATTTCTTTGGAAAATTATGATGTCACAAGACGATGGATTCTGAATTTCCCACAGCTCTCCTAGGAGACTTGGACTGAGTAGAAAAAAAATTGATATTTTATCATGAACATTAGTGAGGACCTATTATATGAAGACAGGTTGAAAAGTGGTGAACTACTCGTGTTTCCAAATACTCTTCTACTCCACTACATGAAATATTGTACTTTTACTCCACTACAATTATTTGAAAACTTTAGTTACTAGTTACTTTTGATTATTATTTATTATTAATAACTTATATATAATTTCAGCCCTATCTACATTTCAGCCTTTTGATTGATTGATTGATTGATTGATTGAAGACTTTATTAGAAGTTTAAATAGGAAAAGGTACAGTTTCATGACGGTACAGTTCACTGGTACAAGGTCTACTAAAAGGAGATCCATGAAAAGACTAAGCTTATTTCCACTGGAAACCATTGAAGTATCTCATATAAACCTTTTGAAAATAGCTGATCTACTACAAGCATTGTGAGCTTTCAAAATATTTTTATAGGCCTACATTTGAAAACCTGAAATAAGTTTCTGTATAATAGGCCTAAATTTACTTTTGGTACTTTACTTTTGGTACTTTAAGTACATTTTGATACCAATACTTTTGTACTTTTACTCAAGTACATTTTGAATTCCGGACATTTACTTAACATAACAGATTCACTACATTCCAGTATTGATACTTTTACTTACGTAAGAAATGTGAGGTCTTTTTCCACCACTGTATAATCTCACGTCACGTGACCTCTCCCTTCTGCGCGCCAACATCATCAATGGCACGAGCGCCTAGCTGTGCGTGGTCAGTGATTGATTTACAGCGGCAGCACCTTCCCTCTGTCAGGAAACAAGAAGGATGGAGAACTTCGTCTCAAATGTGAAATGTACGTATAGTTCTACCGTGAAACTAGACTTTCACTGTCTGGGCTTGTTTCTCACCTGAAATAAAGGTGTTGGTTTACTTGTATTTGCATAAATTAATGTTGTAGCCCAACTTTTCGACCAATTGGTGGTAGCCTAGCTTAACATGACAGGCAGCTAACACTAGCTAGCCAATGTGAGTGTGAGTGACTGAGACTGGATTATTTAAGTATTATATATCATTTATTAAATTTTATTATATATATAATATTGAATAATGATAAATGACAGACTTAGGCCTATAAGGTAGGCCTATTGTCTATTTGTCTTTACCTAAATAGTTTAGTACTAAGTTATAGCTTCAACTTCGGTGTAGGTCAGAAAATAGCTTTATTTATTTTTGGTCAGTGTGTGGTTCTCAAACTTTTTCATGTCAATTAGGACCCCCATAAATTGACACTTATTAGCCCACGGACGCCCAATTGAAAAGATATGCCAGGACCCCCATAAAAGAAGATTTGTACACTCTAGCAGTGATTCCCAAACATTTTAGATTCAAGGACCCCCAGTTTGACATGCATTAGGGCTACGGACCACCATTTAATGTCATTTATATCTCTGAGACCCCAATTTATATTGTAAAAGCAATGTTAATTTAACTCTGAGAGTGTACAAATGGGTCCATTTTGTTCCATTTGTACACTCTGAGTTACATAACCATAGGGACCCTATTGGTTCCTAACCCTGGAAGTCCCTCAAGGACCCCTGGGGGTCCCCGGATCTCACTTTGAGAACCAATGGTCTATTTGTCTTTAATACTGCAAGGTCTTCATCCACCCCAATGATTCGCGCTATGAGCTTGTATATCTGCTATTTTTGAATAGCCAAAGGTTTACTTACTGGTTGAAGTTGTTAAAATGTAAAGTGACAGATTTGTTTTCTTCTTTCCTAACAGGGCCTGTGAATGGTGGTCTTTGGTTACAGATGTATCATTTCCACATGTGTAAACTCATGGTCTACCCGTAGGCAGGGTTTGTTGTTTAATGAAATAATGCATAGATGTAGCGAAAGGTTAACATTACAGTATAATTGCTATTTAACAGTCTACCTCTGTTATTGTAATTTCTGTCCACCGAGTAGATTACACACCGAGTTGGACATTGGACAATGTTCATGTAGACTCTGGAGTCTGGACAAAAAGCTTTTTCTAGAAGGACTCCTTGAGGGACTGTGAGTCAGTCTATGACCTCTATAGCGCTGGCCTCCCAAGACAGATTTCATGGTCATTAAAACCACGAAGTCAGTAAAAAGTCAGTGTGAACAGATATAGCTACAGTAGGTATGAATTGCTCAAGGTTCATGGACTTTATTGTCACATACTGTACAATACAGATGATGATAGCAGCACAAGCTGTGGGAACTCTGAGAATTGTATACCGCAGTGGCGTCAGTTCAGCAAAAGCTAGGGTATGGCAAAGATGGGGGTCCTCGTGCGCACGCCCGGTTTTGTTAGTTTTTTACCATGTTTCTACGGTTTCTTGGGCTGGATATGGCAGCCTGGAACGGTTGTTCAAGTGCAGCAAATCTTGACATGATAGTAGTGCCACAAGTTACAAATAAAGTTAACAATAATGCATTGCACCTGTGTGCCTGCATGGGAATATACCATTGTGTCAAGATGGGGAGAATACAAGTGTGGAGAATATAATTATAATACCTTGTTAAAGTGACCATTTTGTAAAATGTTGCATTTTTAGTTATTTTACTGTAATTTAACAACATAATAACCAGCACAGATAGACAAAGAGACATTCATGGATTTATACTGTATTTAAAATAACCTTTTTCCCCCCCTGGACCCAGGGTATGGCAGCTGCATACCCCTGCCATACCCAATTGACGCCCCTGGTAAACCGTATGTTAAAATAATAACAACTTATCTTATCTTTTACAGCTCATATAAGCAAAATCTACGAGAAGTTAGTTTAAGTTTATTTTTAAGCAAGTACAGCAACTAAAAATAATGTTGACAACTTGCCACTGTCAGGGATTATTAAAGACAACCAGAAGAGGGCGACACAAAGACTTGTTTACCACTGACATAATGGGTCAATTAATTGCAGTAAAAATATTTGTAATCATACCCAGGCCTCACAAAAAGCCTGCTCCAGGAACAGCAGATGGGTCACGATGAGATGTGTCACGATGAGGTGATAGGGAAGCTTTTCTCAGAAATCTCTGCCATCGAGGATTTTCCAAAGCCACTGGATCCACAGGTACATACCAGTCTAATAAGTGCAAGTGTGTGTGTGTTCTTGAAGTAGCCTACTGATTAAGAAAAAAGGTTAAGCACAAACCATTTACTCCAGCTGTAAATCAGCTCTATAATCTTTTATCCCAAAACATTGATTATCTATTTTGAACACAAATTGTAAATTAGTTCTGTTTTATCATTATTAGTGTTGTTGCCCCTGCAGGGCAACCAGACTTATCCCACTTTATTCCATCCATCCATCTTTCTTTCCCATCCTAGTTGAACTTGTTTTTGCCGCGCTACTCCTCCCACAGTTTTGGTGGCACGCACTTGGGCCATATTATGTCAAATCGACTGACTTCATCGGGAATTGATTCCTTGCATTTTGATTATTAGAGATACGTTATATAGTTTAATTTTCTTTAATAAAAAAAAAGAAAATCCCAAATATGGAGATGACTGACATCATAGACCACATGAGACTGACACAGTATCCATATACTGTATGGGTATTCCCAGATATGGGCTTAATATTGATGACATCAGTCATCTCCATATATGGGCATAAAAGGGACAAGGACTGACACAGAGATCTCCAGTTCACAGTTTAAGCATTTAGCCAACGCTCTTAATCCAGAGCGATTTACAATAAGCAAGGTAATACATCAGTAGCCTACATCAACATCAATCAAATGCAAAGAAATAGTAGGCTAATCTAAGAAAAACAAAGCTAGACCAAGCTATGTAAAATAAAAATCTAAATTGCTATGGGGCGTAAGTGCTATGGGCTAAGGTTGAGTCTGAATAGGTGAGTCTTCAGACCACGGCGCAAGCTAGGGAGTGAGTCTTATTATAATATTGTTATAATTTTTATTTTAATCTGGCCTTAGTGTCAGTCCCAGGTGTGAATGTTTGGGTTAGTCCAGGTATGAAAGAAAAGCTCAGATATGTTTGTAAAATTACATATGAAAACATTTGGGAAAATGAAATGAAATTTACTGTGGCAAAATCTCCATTCCATTGCATATATATTTTACATATATAAATATACCGGTATGTATATATTGCAGCTTGAGGAGTGTGCCATCCAGCTTTGGAACTGGGCTGTTACCAAGCGCGTGGGCACATTCATAAGTGAAAACCAGAAAGCCCAAGGTAAGTTTATATTACGGTGTTCTGACACTAGGAACAATGCATAACCAACATAACACTCAAGCTAAGCACTTTGCATTATCTCAAATGTTGACACTATGTACAGTAGCAATACATGCATAGATAGATAGATAGATAGATACCTTTATTATCCCAAGGGGGAAATTCAGTTGTCCAGTTGTAGCACAGCAGTATACAGTTATTTACAAAGTTACAGAGAAGTAGGAAAAGATAGATAAGAGTAAAAAAACAAGAGCAGTACAGTACCAAAAAAGAGAAGGTGCATCAATAGAGGGGGCAAATTAAATATAAGTACCGGTATATATACATAAAGTGTCTTACAAAAAAAAGACCAAAGCAGTCAATGCTAGTTAGTGCAACAAGTATTTCACTGTCATTGTTAAACAAGACAAATACTCAGAAACTACCAACACAACCTAATAGTGCAATGTCGAAAAACAGTGCGAAAAAAAAAAACAACAGAAACAGCTCAGAGCAGAAGAAACTAGGCAGCGTGTCACCGCAAGACGCACATGAGCACTCTCCCTGGAAGGTCCTTAGAGGTCAAAGTCAATACAGCAATAGGTGGTCAGGGTTGTGTCACATCAAATTCAGAGTCTTGTCTCAATATCTTGGCAGTGCGTCATGTGGCATGTAGTCTGCTGCACTGCTGTGAGCCTGAGAATCCAACAGAGGGCATTATCCGCAAGCAGATCTTGGTATGTTGTGCAACTGATACATTTAACCATTTCAGCTGGATAAAACCCAGTGGTTTTTTTGTACTTGAGTTATTTTTATTTTCCAAGTATTTCCAATTTTCAATACTTTTACTCCACTACAATTATAAAATAAAATGTTTCTTGTTACTTTGTAGATTTAGATAATTACAAAACATTAACCACTTCAGCCCTATATACATATGCTGTTTGAAATTAGCCGACTCATTGTGAGCAAAAGATTTTTATACATTTTGAAAATCTGTAAAATGGGAGATTCTGCATAACGAGTAATTTTACTTTTGATACGTTATATATATTTTGACGCCAGTACTGTTAGTACTTTTATTCAAGTACATTTTGAATACCAGACTTTTACTTGTAACAGAGTATTTTTACAATCTGTTATTGATACTTTTACTAAAGTAAAAACTATGGGTACTTCTTCCATCACAGGATAAAGCCCATATAATAAGGCCTTGCATTTTGTGTGTTTGTTTTGTACAGATGGCCAGCAAGACAGGAAGAACCTGGCTGGACTGTAAGAAGCCTCTGATAGCCGACAACTTCTTGTGTCTGGCCGTCAAGGTAAACATGAATTTAACCACTTGAACCCTAGCATCCCTATTCTAGGGTGACGCCTTGTGATCTTGTGAAATGGCTATTTTCGGCGAAGAGTTTTGTTGTTGAGGTGGGGGGAAAAAAATAGTGGACCAAGTACAGAAGTACACAAGATTGAATACTTTAACAGTTTGCAAAAATTAAAGCGTTAAGATTGTACAATGATGCTAAAAGGATAACACAAAAAGCCCTGAGGGCCCTGAATTTCCATTGTGGTCCTAATATTCAATTTATCAAGACAACTAAGGATATACAATAACATTGTATATCCAATCATCAACACTAGGAGCAATAAAAGTATATGTATAGAAAAAAATCACAGACTTTCATGTCTGTTGTGCCGAATCTGGGTTGAACAAAAT
This sequence comes from Nannobrachium achirus, assembly GCF_963921795.1. Classification (NCBI taxonomy): domain Eukaryota; kingdom Metazoa; phylum Chordata; class Actinopteri; order Myctophiformes; family Myctophidae; genus Nannobrachium; species Nannobrachium achirus. The sequence goes on along the minus strand of NC_137824.1, from coordinate 49,923,298 downwards.
CAGTGGAAGTCCCTCTGGGATTGTGTCTCTCGCTCACGTTATTGAAGTAGTTTTACAGGTACATGGACACTGATCCTTTGAGTATCTTGAAGACTAGGCCCATTGCAAGTAGCTGTACTCTGTCCTCTACTCTACTCTACCGACCTCTACCGACCTTGGTCAAAAGTGGTTTAAGTGGTTAATGAGTTTATATATGTTTGTTTCAAAATATTTCAACTATAAAGCACACATAAAATGATCCCCAGAACCTGGAAACGCTATATAGCCGGCTGATATCCAGAGGTGACGGAGGAGCCGACACCAATATGTCCAAAGGCGACGTGGAGAAGGATCTGCTCAGAGTTCTCTCCTACCAGGCAGAATCGGTGAGATCTGGCGGAGGTGATGTACAACACCTACAACACCTACAACAACGTGAATATTTGTTCTTGAGATATCTGGCAGCTCCACTGTGATATTTTCACAGACACGCAGGCAGCGTGACTACGTGTGAGAGCTAAAAATGAGTTGTGAATTAAACAATGACAAAAGGATGAAGTCGTCTAATATAGAAGTGTGCTGATTGACGTTATCGTGTAAGAAGCTCAAGGTTTACTCCTCTTTGCAGGCTATAAGTCAAGGGAAGCAACAAGAGGCTGTGGCCTGTATGCAGCGCAGTAAAGACATGTTGCAGCGTCTTCCCAAAGAGGTCAAGACATTAACTTATAACTACTATATTTATTTTCTTTGTTATTATTAAGTACTTTTTTATTATGTTTTTTTGCAATAATGATTTCCTGTTTTTCCTTTTTCTTTTTGTCTGCATTTTATAGACTGGCTACCTCTCTCTCATGTGCTATAACTTCGGGGTAGAGCTCTACAACTTGAAAAAGTTTGAGGACAGCTCATTTTGGTTGAGGTATAGGTTGCAATGTTTGACTTTCATGGAAAATGAATGAATATAACGGCGCTGCATATTAAGTTCTTAGACAAACTGCTTTCTTTTATCAGCCAGAGCTATGACATTGGGAAGCTGTACAAGAGATACTCTGCTGGTGCTGAAGTTCAAGTAAGAGGACACGCACTTGCAAGGCCAAACTACATCTAGTGTAAAGCTGATAAATGCATGATTTGTCCTAACCCATAACTGCTTTTTCATGTGAGGCCAAGGCCTTGAGACTCCTAGCAACAGTCTATTTCGAGTGGGACTGCCAGCGGTTTCAGGAGAAAGCTCTCAATGCCGTGAGCCTGGCTAATAAGGTGGGACACACACAAGCAGTCATTTTACTGGGTGATAATTTCCATGCGTATGCTTTGGAGTGCAAGTGTACAAATAGCAATTACTCAAATTACAATACATGTCCATGGTTACACTGCAATTTGACAGGAGTGTATGAATCCCTCTGGGCTGTACCTGAGGGTCAGAATCCTGCTGAGGTGTGGGGCCTCAGATGATCACATCAGAGCAGGTTAGCAATTATACCAACACACACACACACGCACACACGCACGCACGCACGCACGCACGCACGCACACACACACACACACACAAGCAGACAATATTAAGGCCAATTTACTTTCAGGAGTTTACGAGATGCTGGATGCTGAGGTCCCTCTTGAAGTGTGTCTGAGCACCGTTAAACTGCTCCTGTCTGAAGACAGGTAGAAACACCAAGCCATCTTAAATTGTACTTTCATTTCACCCACGCACGCACGCTCGCTCGCACACACATACACATACACACACACACACACACACACAGACAGACAGTAAGGATTCTGTCGAGAATAATAAGAATGTTGATATTTCCAGAGAGACGCTGGCATTTGACTATCTGAGACGTGTGTCTCAGCACTTTGAGTCATCCCCTGAGCTGGCCACAGCCTTGGTTCTGCACATTGAGCTGCTGCTGCAGAGAGGCAAAGAGCTGCTGGGCAAACAGAAGATTGAGGATGTCATCACCGGTACCTCATTTCACACTTGAGTCTTGGCGGACATGCTTTTAAACTGAATTAAAAAGGACATTAGAACACTGAGTGTTACTGTAATACAGGCAGGATACATTACATTTAGTACTAGTAAGTAGAGATGTTACCGATCAATCGGCAATGGATCGGATCAGGCCGATCAAAGCGTGATCGGCGATAATCGGTGGTTTAGATCAAAAGGTAAATTCACTGATCCGATCCGATCGGTGCATCCGATCAACCAGCCGTTCAGTATGCCCACTTGAGGCCATTTTGGGGTATTGATTTCCACAGTGCTAAAGGAATAATTAGTTACTGCTATGATAATAAATACATAGTAATGCTGGTAAATAACTATAAGGCAAATATATAAATGAATTCATGAGTGAATTAATTAATTAATGTTAAAACATTAACATTTAGAAAATATAAATAATATATAAATAATAACTTGATCAGATCGGTGATTGATCGGTATCGGGTGATCAAACTTTTGTGATCGGTGCTCGGTGATCGGTTCCAAAAAACCTGATCGGACCATCCCTACTAGTAAGACACCTCAGGGTGACATGCGACCTTTGAGGTCCCATTTGAATGAAACTATATACAAGGCTTTAGTAACCAAGAAAACCTGAACGAGTTCGTGTTTCGGCATTCTGTGCCCAAGGTCAAGGTCAATGTTACCACAGTCGAGGGCCGTGTTATGCATCCGTATGCAGCATGCTCTTGTTACCAGTGTTTCCATGCTCAGGCCACTACACCGGCAAACAGCTGACTCCTGAGGCCCTTACAAGGCTGCACCTCCTGCTGTGGGACAAAGCCTCCAAACACTTTGAGGTAGACAGAACGCTCAGTCCCTTTCACTTGTCTATTTTAACTGGCTGGTTCTATTCTAGTGTGTGTATATTACATAACGTCTCTCTCTCTCTCTCTCTCTCTGCCTTCCTAGGCTAAGAACTACTCAGAGGCTCTGCAGTGGTACGACTACTCAATGAGTTTCTACAAGGCAGGTCAGATGGATCCAAATCTGGCCAAGCTGCAGAGGAATAGAGCCTCCTGTCTGCTGCACCTGCAGCAAGTGGAAAAGGTGAGGCAATTGTACCCTGGCTGGATTTATGAACCCAAGTCTCCCTTAAAGTAAACCAAACATCTATCACTCATGCAAAGGAGATATTTGGCTTCTCAGCAATGCTCTGCTGCATAGCTGATGGGGACAGCAGTGGTTAGTGAGCCCGCCTGGGAAGTCAGGGCCCTGGTTTGATTCCAGGCCAGGCCAGCGATGTGTGTCCCTGAGCAAGACTCTTAACCCCTAACTGCTCCCCGAGCACCATAGAATCCACTGCTCCTAGTAAGATGGGTAAATGCAGAGGACAAATGTCACAATGTGCAAATATAGTGACAAAACAAAAACACCCCAAGGAGTGGGGACTATTCTAAAACACCTGTGCACAATGCTAATTGTTAAAGATCATATCCAGGAAAATGAAAATTGTGGGAAATTACATGAGATTTGAGAAAAGTTGCTTGCTAGAGTCTAATTATAAAGCAAGCCGAGCAAGCTCAACAGACAGCTCGAGTACACACCGCCTCACTGAGTCAGGAGATGTGTTACAGTAGATGTGCAATGACAGACAGTATTAGGGCAGTTTATTTAGATGCTACTGTAAGCTCACACTCATGGTAGCTGCTTCCATTTGCAGCCACCTTTGGCCCATCACATTGTTTTTGCCCCAAACATAACCCAGCATTCACCTGTTGGTTATGTTTCACTTTAACTCCTCGGGTGGTGCAGTATCGTTCCCTCCCTACTCCTATGTTGGCCATCTGTTTACACTTACATCCATCCTCATATAAATCAAATATCTAGCCTCAAATATCTTGCCTTTATTACATGTGATTATCAGGCCAAAGAAGCGATCAAGGAGGCAGAGAGATGTGATCCCAACAGCATTTTCACCCAGTTCAGTATTTACAAGATTGCAGTCCAAGAGAACAATACGGAGAAAGGTAAAGATAGCTATGCTTGTCTATTATTCATAACTGCCCATACGTGTACGCAAATGTGCTCAGTCCCACAATAGCTGGAATTGCAGTACTCCGTTTGATGAGGTTGAGTCTGGGTTTTTGTTTTCACCAGCTGCTGAGGCAGTGACAGCCATGGGGCTTCTGTTCAAGGATCCTGTGTCCAGTGAGGACAAACTGCTGGTGTCTGAGAACGCAGCCTCCAATCTTCTCAGCTTGGCTGCACAGATTGCTTTAGAGGTAGGAAACAGTCTAGAATAGAATTATCTTGACACAGGATGGGGGAAAAAAATATATAACACTACCCTCGCAGTCCTTTTACACAATAAGGATGAGACATTTCCACTGACGGAGAGTAATTTATCGGGATATGACTTCGGTCAAAAAAGGAACATTTGAGGAAATCGGGAAAATGTCATGTCATGATTGGTTCATACCTGTGACCGTTCTGTGCGTTCTGATGGAGGAGGATGATGATGATGATGCATGGTTTCCCCATCTGCTAGAATGACCAGGAGGACACGGCCATGAAGGCCCTGGAGACTTTGAGTGGAAATTCCAAGGATGACGCTCAGGTCCTGACGGCACTCAGGTCTGTAAGAAGAACATCTGTATCATCCTATGCAGCCTGTCTGTCTGTCTGCAGCAGACTATCAATAGAGAGGTTGGAGGTTCCCTCTCTGGTCCACTAACCCATATTCCCCTGGTTTCCCCAGTGAAAGTGGGCCTCTCTGTGCAGTACAGTTAGTAGGTGAAAGAAAGCGGGTCACCGTCACACTCTTCATTCATCCTTTTCATTTGTAGGTGTTTGGTGCGACTCGTGCTCTCCACAATTGAAAAAGAAAGTGCTGAGAAGAGGTGAGGGCCAAAGAGCAGCAGCTGAAACTCCCACCCCTATGTATCAAGAGTTTGCACTTAGCAAAATAATAATACACTAACAAAAATCACATTTCTCCTTCATATACTGTAGTAATGTTTATCTGGACGATCTGCAGTCATACCTGAAAATGGGTGAGTGTTTTAGACAGTGGTGGACAATACCGAAGTACATTACGAGTACTGTACTTAAGATTTTGTTTTTGTATCTATACTTTACCAGAGTATATGTATTGTCTGAGTGGTTGTATGTTTTAGAAAATGTAAAACCTTGAATAAAAATAATGTACTTTTGAATACTTAAGTCTTTTTTTAAAGCAAGTACTTCATTACTTTAACACAAGTAAAATGTCAAATTTGACAGAGCAACTTCCACTTATAGTGGAGTAATACTTGACCAGCACAGCAGTATCTATACTTTGACTCAAGAACTGGAGTTGAGTACTTTGTCCACCACTGGTTTTAGATAAGGTACGGCATGTCGAGTTTTCGTTTTCCTCTGGGTGTCTTCACTGCAGTGCATGTTGTTTACTGTCAATGTAGCTCTGCAGAAAATCGCCCAGTGCATCCCTAGCATGACTATTGAGCAGCGAGCGGAGGAAGCCAACTGGTTCAGGAAAATTGGTACGGAGGTTGACTCATTCCTTTGTATCTGTCACCGATGTCACTCTGGCATTGGATGCCAGCACTCGTTCTTTTTTTTGCCCAAAGTCATTCAATGCTGTCATTTGTCCATGAGTTAATTAATTCACCCACGGTTCATTTGTTTGTATGTGTCAGCTTGGAACTCAGCTCTACAGTGCGAGAGCAGTCCGGACAAAATGAGAGACTTCTTTGTTCTGTCTTACCAGGCAAGACCCTTTATTATCTTTGTCTGACAAATTGATCGCTATTGCTGTAGATCAATACAACCTCAACAGGGATTTAACAGTGCCTTAGATAAAACGATATCTAAGGCACAGATAAAGAGACATGTTGGATTTGTGTTTTTTAACACAATAACTCTCCTGTACATGCACATAGTGTACCGGTATGTGTACATATTCATGCATGCACATCTGGTGGGAGTACTTACTTGACTCTGTATCTTACCTTTGTTTTATGGTCCATGGTCTTTATGAACTCCCAGCTGTCCCAGCTGTGTCCTCCCGACCGTGCAATTCTCATGGGCCAGAAGACGTGTCTGCTCATGGCTGCCGCTGCCTCTCTGGAGCTCTCCAGAAAGTCTCCCCACTCTGCTCAGGTGTGTCTCTCACTCTGCTCAGGTGTGTCACTCTCTCTACTCATGTGTGTCACTCACTCTGCTCATGTGTCACTCAGTCTCTCTGCCCCGTTACCCACCCAATACACAGGGCAGGGCTGTGTGGGATCACAGGTGTGACAATTTAAGTTAAAGATGCTGTTGTAGTTATTTGTTTTTTAATCTTTTGTGTCCATGAGGGCTAATGGCCACTAGATGGCAATGATGAACACAGAATGGTGGTTGTGCCTCTCTTCTCCAATCTCCATCCTACTGATTCACAGAGCGAGCAGCTAACACAGGCTCTGGAACACATTCAGCTCTGTTGGGAGGTCTGGAAGACTCTGAAAGCTTCAGGTATCATCACACCTCCCGCTTGATTGCACACTCTCTACTAAATACATTTCAATATGAGTTAGACTATAATAAATATTGTACAGAAGATATTATATAAAGAAGAGTATTATTACCAGTGCATTCACATTTTGGTACAATTAGTGGTTTTATAAAACATTATATATATATATATATATATATATATATATATATATATATATTGTATATACTGTGTGTATATATATATATATATATATATATATATATCTACTGCATATACTGTATATAGTTCTTATTTATTTACTGTCTAATGTAGTTGGTTTATGCTTGTCAAAATCTTATTTCTAATCATTGTTGGCTTACCTGATGCAAAACTGATTTCCGTGCGAATGGACAAAAAAGTTAATCGTAGATGTGTTACTTTCAGGGAACTTCTCCAAGGACCCAACAGACACCTTGCTGTTCTTATATGAGTTTGAGGCTCGTGCCAAACTGAATGATCCCAAGGTTGAGACAGTGTTGGAATCTGTCCTGGAGCTTGAAAAGGTCGAAATCAAGGTTTTAGAAACCATTGCAGGTAAAGGAAGGAACACATTTGTTGCTTGTCATACCCAATTACTCATTAAGACACTATACATATATATGTCACGGTTTTAAAGAGAACCAGGGCATTCGAGACGCGGAGCACTCGTGGTGCGGCACGGGGCGGAGCAAGCGGTCGCCAATACAACGTACTCCAGGCGGTGCGCCGCTCTATTGTCCACGACACTGCGAGCGGCTACCGAAGCCCCCCTGTATCCACGAAGCCCAAACGAGTTACGAGGCCCCCCTGGGTCCACGAAGCCCCAAGCGGCGCGAAGGCCAGCGGCGCTCGGGGGCGAAGAGCGGGCCAGGGCCGCGCGGCCGGCGGAGCGCCGCGCGAGTTACGAAGCCGTGGTGAATGCAATCGTTATATTTATGCCCAGGCCGTAAGGCCTGGGCAAGCGCACGTTAAACGCCCTGTCCAAGTGACTACAATGGAGCTAATGGCTAGGCTAGGCTAGGCTAGGCTAGGCTAGGCTAGGCTAGGCTAGGCTAGTAAATAAAGAGTAAACACTTCCGGTCTGCGGCGAGTTCAAAGCGTGACGTAACTCTCTTATCCAGTGGCTGACGTCGCCATCTGGTGGTGATTAGTGTGTGGTGAACTACAAAACGAGCGCTCTTACCGAGGTCTCCCTGAGTTACCCATTTACCCTGTAACATATATACTGTATATATATCGTCTCTCTCAGGTGGAAACCTCATATGTCCTAAACTAACTTTTCAGGATTCAAATTCAAAAGTAGAAGATCTACAAGCTTGTGGATCTGCTACTTTTGATGCTTTTGATATTATATATTTTTTCGATATATAATGTTGTTTATTTGCTTGTGTAGCCCTAGCCATGGAACCTCCAGCCCACTTCCCCCAGTTGTGTAAGAAAGCCTTGAGGATTGCTCTCTCTCTGCACAAGAAACAACCACAGGCTGACCAGGCCCACCTCAGGTACACCTGTACTGTATATCAGTACTCTGAACCAGTGCTTCTCACACTTTTTCATGCCCCCCAAAAGACCCTCAAATTGATGTGTTTGGCCGCGGACCCCCATCTGAAAAATATTTTGTGCTAGTAACCTCAGAAGAGAAGATTTAAATTATTAAACATTTCTGATATTTTTAGAAACCTTGAAAGAAATAGCACATAAAAGCTCGATATACAAGCTCTGCTCACAGCGCGTCAGGAGCTTGTAGATCTGCTATTTTGGAATAGCAGACGTATAAAGTGGTGAAAATTACTGTAATGCTATGTGAACTACTCTTGCTGGGGACCCCCTGGAACCTCCCCAAGGACCCCAGTTTGAGAACCAACGCTCTGAACAATAAGAACCTGTGGCGCTTCTCATCCATCCTCATCAGGAAGTATTTTTTTTTTTTACGTTCCATTGCAGCCAGTGCATCCACAGCCTGATCCAGCTGTCCCTTCCCAACGGCGTGTGTGAGGTGGAGGCCCGCGTGCTGGACGAGGTGTGGGGCTACTATGAGGAGGCTCTGTCTATCATCTCCTATGCAGTGAGTAAAACACCAACCAATCACTGCCTCTCACAGCCTGTCACTCTATAGCCTGGGATCCAGACTGATTCGCTCCGTTCAACATTATTTCTATTTATTTTTTAGCTGTGCCAGCCGCTCGCTCCACCATTTGACAGAGTGTGTAGGTATGAGTATGGTGTATGTCTTACTGTATGGTGAGGACGGCCTCAACAGCTGCAATACAGCTGGGTGACCAAGTGGCGCTATTGAGAAGTCTTGAAATTAATGGACAACACAAGAATTCAAATATATCATAATGAAATGAACTACTCAAAGGCATCGCTCACTTCACACTGCGTGTGATCTTTTTCTCTCACTTCTGTTCTTTTCTATTTCAATTACGTAAGCAAGTCAGGAAGTGACTCAAATTTTACATTGGCAGCCATATTCATATTGAGCTGTTGGTTGCTAAGAATGCATTACATCAAAGCCAAATGATCAAAGACTAGCATGCTGTAAAATAAGCAATTGAGATACAGTAGATTGTTTATGGATGATGCTTTAAAGACCCCACCCACCCATCCCAAGCTTGAATAATAGTAGAGGAAAAAATAGGCCAGAAGTTGACCATACCCCTACCCGGGGTAGAACAAAACGCGACATAGTTTTTTCATATCTTTAGGATGTCCCTTTCATGAAATGGATTGTCCCGAGTTTTGCTTTTACTGCAGAAGTCATGAAATTGATCCATGAAGGGACTAACCACATAAGCAAAAAAAACGCCTATCCTGAAAGTTGGAGTTCCAAGTCAAACCTTTGTAATTTTCTACCTGCTGGTTGTTTTTACCTCATACTTGCACAGATGGTCTACAGGTAGTGTCCCTACATCCCAAAACAATCAGACTGCAAAATTTTGGTTCTGTTTTGAATCTGCAGCCTTTTATATAAAGACTTTCTATAGGCGGAAATGACATTCCTATGGAAAGTTCCCCTGTAATCCTTCTATAAGGGGTAGTACAAACCATGACAATGTTTTTTCATAACTTTTACTTGTCCTCTTCATGAAATGGATGGTCAGTAGTTTTGCTTTTACTGCAAAAGTCATGAAATTGATCCATGAAGAGACTCACCACATAGACAAAAAACACCTACCCTGAAAGATGGAGTTAGGGTCAAGTCAAAGTCAATCCTTTGTAATTTTCTATTGCTGGTTGTTTTTACCTAATACTTGGACAGATGGTCTACAGGTAGTGTCCTTACATCCCAAAATAATCAGAATGCAAAAAAGTGATTTACCAAGAAAGGGCAGAAATATCCCCACAAGTTAATCATACACCATTTCTACTTACTGGTAAGGGAAGGAGCTCGAAACAAGGGCCTACTACAAACTTGATATCCCGGTATCAATAAGCTTTGGCCTTATCAAGCGTGTTATTAAGCATAGCGGCCCATAGCGATCAATACATTGTTACAGTACTATTCATAATATATAGCCATTTAACACACACAAATGAATGATTTTTTTTTAAATGATGTTTTTTACTTTTGTCAATTCTCATCTTCATAGACAAACTCACAGTCACAACAACTGGCCAATAAAAAAAAGATACCAGTTCTGTTCAGAATTTGTCATCTCGATCTTCCCACAAAATATTATAGTGGGCTCGATAAAAGCCCGGGTCAATAAGCAGGATCGATAAGGTGCTCATTATCAATACAAATTAACGAGCTCCATTCAGATTGTCAATAGGGAATACACCAACAACCAAAAGAAACCAGAAGAATATGTCATAATATGCTTGTATTGTAAATCAGGAGTTTTTTTTTCAGAGTTCCTCTATCTATTAATACTGTATGTGCCTCAAATACAACAGAATGAAGTGGGATTACAATTTGATACCATGTCTCTACACACTTCATAGTCATAGAATCTACGGATGGTTCTCAGGTATAGGTATATATTTGTGCCATTCTTACTGCATGCCAAATAATCAAAGGCAGCTTTTTCTCATTTTAATTTATTTAGTTCATTTCTTTTTCAATCTTTTCATATCAACAACTATTTTGAGTGTGAGGGGGACTGACCAATTTGCAAAGCTGGTCAATGGATACAAAGCTGTGATCTCCCAAATTCTGACATAATTTTGTCATAATTTCGTGACATAATCCGGCTGTGTATCTATTGGTCAATGGCTGGTCAATGGATTAATTGAATTCTGTCTTACAATTTATGTTATGGTAATAAATATGGTATATATTATTATACTATAAACGGTAAGAAGGAATTCAGTTCCCAGTGGATTACAACCACAAGGCCACTACAATGCTCCACAGTCAAGGCTGGTCCACAAGGCACAAAATGATTGTGTAATTTCTTGTTTATTTTAGTTTACAGGCAATGTACTGTAAATACAGGAGCAATATTATGTACAACACAATCCCACAGAGAGACATTGAGGCACGTACTGGGTGAGGTCTCTTACTGCTTGGTGCAGGCTATTTTTTGAACAGGACAGGCTGTAGTGATGTATCCTTAAGCATCCAACCCTTCCCAACTGAATTCCACAGAAGGGGTTTGGGCACATGATTGTGGCACCATACTGTACCAGTTTGGTACATAGCCTGTTGAACATTCAAAAGTATCCTAAGTGGGAGGCAGATGTGAGACTGGCATGTCTGTCGTTGATGACAGAGCTCATCAAGACTAGAACACACCTGGCCCTTTGCCTTCTTTTTTAGGCTATAGAGAGTGAGGGCATATTGTCTTGAACATGGTGAAGCCTCTGGTAGACTATCTGTCAAGCCAAAGGTTCTCAGACCCTGACCTAATTGTGGGCTCGCCTGAAAGGCGAGAACACTATGTTATCCTCATTATTTATATAGTGAGTTCCCCCACATATTTCTGCTGCATATTTCTGCCGCAGACAGAACAAAGGCAGGGCCTTTAGGGCCAATGAGGCGCAATTGGTGGAAACAAATCTGGGAGTTGTGTTAGCTGGAGTATTGGTTGAGCTTCACATGACAGTTAACACACTGCAGAATATAAGTATTGGTTGAGCTTCACATGACAGTTAACACACTGCAGAATATAGTCACGTTGGCAAACATAAGAAATTAAGAATTTATTTGATTAAGAGTTTTTATTTTATTTATTGTTGTGGGCTCGCCTGAAAGGCGAGAACACTATATTATCATCATTATTGTGGGCTCACCTATATATAGTGAGTTCCGTCGCAGACAGTAAAAAAGCTTCACATGACAGTTAGCACGCTGCAGAATATAGTCACGAGCAAGCCCACACTGTTTCGTAGGAACAGTATTTTTAGTTTATATTGTACAGTACTACTTGTGTTGCTCATCTACTATGTCAGTCAACAACTCCTTGGAATAGATGCCATTTTCATGCATGCTGGTCATGACAACAATACATCCCGATGTCTGATATTACAAACACATTGGGAGTGGCTTTGTATGAGAGTATTCCAGCATGGCACGCATTGACTGGATGCAATGCAACGAGCAGCCTGTTCAGAATAAGCAAAACAACAGCTTTCAACAAGCTGGCGAAGCACATACATGCATGAGCTTCAGGATCTGAGAATCTTTGGCTTACTGCATGCCAAATAATCAAACATTGGTCACTGACTGCTCAAAATAGTTGTTGATTGAAAAAGAAATAAACTAAATAAATGAAAATGAGAAAAGGCTGCTGATTATATACACTAAAGTGTAGTGTATTCTACTGAATATAGGCCTACATAGTACATACATACATACTGCATTTAAGTCTGACTACCATAAACTGCTTATAGAACAACATTTTTGCTGCTTTTGAGGTGAAGAGAATTAGGCCTTGGGATGTAGGGACATTACCTGTAGACCATCTGTGCAAGTATGAGATAAAACAACCTGCAGGTAGATAATGACAAAGGATTGACTTGGAACTCCATCTTTCAGGGTAGGCTTTTTTTATGGTGAGTACCTTTATGGATCAATTTCATGACTTCTGCAGTAAAAGTAAAACTACTGACCATCCATTTCATGAAGAGGACAAGTAAAAACAGTCAGGGTTTGTACTACCCCTTATAGAAGATTATCTCCAGGATCACAGGGGATTTTTCCTAAGGCATGTCATTTCCACCTATAGAAAGTCCTTATATAAAAGGCTGCAGATTCAAAACAGAATCAGATTTTTGCATTCTGATTGTTCTGGGATGTAAGGGTGCTACCTGTACACCATCTGTGCAAGTATGAGGTAAAAACAACCAGCAGGTAGAAAATGACAAAGGATTAAATTGGAACTTCATCTTTCAGGATAGGCGTTTTTGCCTATGTGGTGAGTCCCTTCATAGATCAATTTCATGACATTTGCAGTAAAAGTAAAACTCGGGACAGTGCATTTCATGAAGGGGACATCCTAAATATTTGAAAGAACTATGTCGCGTTTTGTTCTACCCCTATAGAAGATTATCACCAGACTTACAGGGGAACATTCTTTAGAAATGTAATTTCCGCCTATAGAAAGTCCTTATATAAAAGGCTGCCGATTCAAAACAGAACCATATTTTTGCATTCTGATTGTTCTGGGATGTAAGGACACTACCTGTAGACCTTCTGTGCAAGTATGAGGTAAAAACAACCTGCAGGTAGAAAATGACAAAGGATTGACTTGGAACTCCAGCTTTCAGGTTAGGCGTTTTTTTGCCTATGTGGTGAGTCCCTTCATGGATCAATTTCATGACTTTTGCAGTAAAAGTAAAACTTGGGACAATCCATTTCATGAAGTGGACATCCTAAAGATATGAAAAAACTATGTCGCGTTTTGTTCTACCCCGGGTAGGGGTACCTCAAAAACTAAGGCTCTTTTTTAGGGTTTTTTCCTCCTCTATAAAGGTCAATTTACAGTAGAGCAGAGGCAAAGGAGGAAGCTACCTTATTATTTCTCACACAACAATTAAGGTCTGATCCAAAAGTAATTTAACACGACTTAGAGGTGAATTGAATCTAGTGCTAGTCACTTAACAGGTGAAAGTGTCTAGCATTTCTTGTTCTTCTGCCAAGTGGCAAGGAAACTGGAGCAAACACTCATCCCCTGGGGGACATTACTTTGAAGGGGACAACTCACTGCATGTCGTCTCTGTCGGGTGGAAACCTCATGTAGTCAAATTCAAAAATAGCAAAAGAGGAAGATCTACACCGCTTTTCGAGCTTGCAGATCTGCTACTTTTGATGCTTTTGTGTGACACTTGTAGTATGATCAAGTACGGTGTTAATTTATGAAAAAACACAAATATGGAGAGTGGAGGTTTCTGCCCAACAGCAACGGTGTACTCTGTTCTTTGTAGCGTAGGCAGCCTTTGATTCTTTGTATGTTTGAGAGCTCTTCATGCACATGCTGATGATGCAGGTTACATCTCCATCCATACACACCCACACACAGCAAGGCTCAGAGGGAGTTCTCCCTGTGTGTCTCTCTCCAGGAAGTGGTTCTCTTTGACTTTCTCATCCCTGCTTTGTCCCCGCAGCCCGAGGGCTTCCCGGAGCTGGAGATCCTGTGGTTACTGACTCGAGCCTGGAACACGGGGATCTTGCTGTACAGCTTGGCCCAGTACCCCGAGGCGGAGAAGTGGTGTGGCCTGGGCATGAGCTTCCTCCGCCACCTTGGCTCCCTGCAGGAGAGCTACCAGACACAGGTAAGAGATGGGGCAGGTGGAGTGGGCGGGATGGGGTGAATGAAGTGCGCCGGGAGAGGTGGCATCAGCGAAGCGCGGCAGTGGGTGACTCATCCCTCTAGATAGGCAAATATGAAAGAGGGCCTCGGCACAGACAGACACAGATGTCCTGTTTGGAAATACAAAACGGCTAGCTGTAGACTGACGCTTTGCTTATCCTGAGGGAAATTCAGGTGTCATAGCAGCACTGCAGTAGGCACGAAACACAAATACAAGCTAGAAATAAATAGTATGGTAAACATGAATTAAATATATAAAAGAAAATAAGACTCAAAAGTCTGCCCTGGCCATCTGCTCTTGGACGGGTAGGGTTTGCATAATGTATGAACCATAAGTAGTATCATGTACGATCTATGACCAGTGGTATATGACATGTCTGGTTGATGTCGTCCCCCTACAGATGTCCAGTCTCTACAGTGACGTGTTGGACAGGTTAGACAAAGCCAAGAAGAGCCTCATCAAGGAGGAATAATCAGACTGGGTGAAGTGTGTTGGTCAGCCTACGCACACTACAAATGCAGCTTCAGAAACACTGCAATTTACATATTGGCGACCACACCATGTTGCAAGTGTGTCAACTCTTATGTTTCATTTCTGCTTTCTTCTGCCCCAACAGTTTGGATGCATGTGTTCTAATTCTGACTTCAATGATGTTTTGAACATGACCTTGAATTCACTGTTCCATTCTTTTTTGTTAAGACATTACAAATGTTTAGGGTAAAACCTCTGCCATATTGCTATGAATTGATAGATGAGATCTGTTTGTTCGCTTTAAAGATCAAAACTTTCTAAACCCACTTGAACTCATTTGAAGGGGGGGATAAATAAAGAACACATTGGAAATCATAACCGAGTCACATATTTTATTATTTTCAAACAAATAAACTCTTGTCAAGTCCCAAAATAAAACCCAAACAAAAAGTTGCAGGACTGTGTTCCCTCATGACTAGGACACGGAAGACCATGAGGCCATGTGTCCTGATAGGCTGTACCACCTGCAGTGACAGGAAGGAAGCTACTGTACAATCAAAGGGTTCATGTTTGCAAGCACTTTGCTGCACACCTCATGTGCTGTATCATAAACTCTTCACCCGCAAAAGGACAAACAAGAACCCCAACCCCGCCCCGCTCTCCCCTCCCAAAAAAGAAAAAACGTGTCATTTCTCTCTCGTCGAAACAAAGGCCCTCATCAATTATACACACACAGAGGCATTTCAGGCTCCATCTCGTTAGATTACACCACAAACCTCAATGGAAAGAGTAAAATGAAAATCAAGTTCTTTGGGCTTTTTGACATGGCTGACTGAGGTATGAATACCACACACATTGTTAACAGTCAGCTGTATTTCAACTAAACACCAGAAGACCAATTCTAAACTTCTAGATGAGATATTGATCAACACTCCTGGTTCCTGTGATATTGTGGTGTAGGTTTCTGCCTGCATCTCAATTTTCTTTTTTTTACAATATATATATATTTTTAAAAAAATCTATACACCCAGACACGTTCCACAAGAAATCACATGTAGACAGGCCCTACTTGAGGAAATTGACTTCCCAACTGACTAGTTAAGTGTTCCAATAGGCATCTGAAAAGATTCGTCTATAGAGAAATACCAACAATACGGCACGTTTTGTATGTAAATTATATCTCAGAATAGCTCAAAGTTTTACTTACCTGACATTTGTGGTCTATAAAACAGGTTTTGTTTCCCAGTTTGTTTCACACATGCATGAAGCACAGGTGAGGGGGAATCTGTTGGGGGCATATATTTACATTGTACAGCTACCACACCCTTTTTGAAACAGTCTGCAAGCAGTTTATAAATGGCTCTGTTCCCTTCGGTTATTCCCTGAACTCATGGTTTTGACACAGGTAATGACAGCTGGTTTAGCAGTGGTGCCTGGCAGGTGTTCACACCTGTTCAGAAAATGCCTGCAGGTACAGCTGCGCTGCGGGGTGGAGAGCAGGGCGACCCAGGGGGTCTAGGTTGCCACTTCCTGTGGGTCTGGCTATCCAAGGAGAAAACAGAAAATCCCCCTCCTCACCCTCTTCAAAAGCTGAGGAAAACAAAGTGTTCACAAGGGGGTCAGGGGGCCACAGTATTCCTTCTTCATCTTCAACGAGTCAGACATGTCCCCTCGCATGTACACATGAACACACAGTGCCAAGTTCCCGCAACAGGAGGATGAGGCAGGTCAATAAATTGAATCCTGTTGGTACCACACAGCCAACTCATGCAAGGGCACAACACACACTTTGTAGTCTCGCGAAAAGCTTCACATCTTACAAAAGAAAGGGAGACATTAAATACATCCTCTGATTAAACTGAAAATGCCATTTGAACTAAAGCCCAATTAATGCTTCGTCGCATGACGAAAGAGACAGCACCATCGGTCGTCCCTCATTCACATTTCTCGACTAGGAACTCCTATCTGTATGTTAGATTCCTGAGCTGGCCTAGCTCGCCCCACACATACAGCAGGGCTCAACACAGTGGCTCAGTACCTGCCCAGAACAAATTAGCAAAGAATTCATCGACTGTATAGATAGGATACACAGAGCATATAGGTTTAATCAAACCCATCCACAGAGCATATAGGTTTAATCAAACCCATCTTTAGTGTTCTTTTGGGTAAAGGGGGCAGGGGGGGATGGGGACAATTGAAAACAAGTTATATTGACTCTTTAATTGTTAGGACATCCAATACAATTAATGTCTTGTTCTACCCGTTTTAAGGCCACCGCCACGGTGGCATACAGGACAGTACCATGTGACCATTCAATCAGAAGAGAATCATCTTGGAAGGCAGAGAGTGTAATAGGGTGATCTGCTGCTCAACATTGAGTGAGGAGGCTATAGCTATCCAGATTGGAATCCAATAGGCCAACTCTTGGATTACAGGAAGGGTTAAAATACAGGTGAGAAAAGGTGCCCCACAGAGATGGGAGACTCTGCATTTTATCTATTGCACGCAAGTCAGGCCCTCCGGGAAGTGAACACAAAAGGGGGGGGAAAGGAAAAAATAACATCATTCCTTTTTTCCCCCCCTTTCCTTCGTCTTGTCAATTTTGTGTAGCCTTCCTCACAGAGAACAGGTAGTCACAAAACAGAATTTGTATTTGATATAAGGCAGTTTGGTGTTTTGCAGAGAGCCCAGTTACACTTCTCTAACCTCCGTCCTTTACACAGAGCAGCTAAAAACCACGAGCAAAGAATCCCACAAAAAGGGGAGAAAAAAAAGAAATAAAAAATAAAATAAATGAAATGAAATCTAACAGCCCTCCAAGTAGACAATACTAGTGAAGTGTAAAATGTGTAGTTTTTAATATGTAGTAAAATCTCAGGATTTTTCTTTTATTTATAATTTTAATCGTGTGATTTCATCATAATATAAATGTAGATTCACAATGCACGTCTTTTCCTTTTTGCTTCTGCCTCCCCCAACGTGTCTTTTATCGGCCGCGGCAGGGCAGCTGGCAGACCATCAGAACGGCAAGCTGGTTTGTGATAAGCGGATCACCAGTTTTGTAGGCTTTTCTCCACTGATTTCCTCAGTCGTTATAAACAGGAGAGACGACTCCTTGAACAGTACCATCAGCTGGGCTCCAGTCCTCGTAGAAAAACCCAACCACCTTTTAATTGGTCTTCACTTCTCATCTTAACGTGTCTTGCGTGTTTTTCTTCTTTTTTTTTTTTTTTTCTCATTTTGAACATGTGATGAACATTTACAAAGTGTTCCAACTTGGTATGATTTTGTCTCTGTTCCCCTCGTAACTTCAACCGCCCCCTCCCCGAATTCCGACTCCTCTCTGGAACTCTGTAAAACATTCTGATCTTTGAAAGTCCGTCCCATTTCACCCGAGAAAAAAAAGAAAAAGGGGGAAAAAAAGGATTTATTCCTCCCCCCTTCTTTTTTTCAATGACAAATTCATTTGGAATGGCATATCCAGTCTTGAATGGATTTGTTGAGAAACTCATGCAGGGGGGTGTGCACAGTCACAGTTAATGGTGATAAGACTTCTTTTTTTCAGTAGAGTAACATAATGATGACACTGAAATTTGATATGAAACATATCTGCAAAAAGGGGGTACGGGTATAAGGGGGGTCCGGGGGTTTATACGGGACTGGGTTGGGTCTCTGGTAGACAGGGGCAGGGTCATCTGCATGGGTGCAGATGGGCAGGGCAGGGGGGATGGGGGCCAGCTGTGAGCTCAGAGCTTCTCTGAAGAGGGGATCCAGATATAAGGACCAGACTGCTCCTCGATGATTAGCTTGATTTTGTTGTAGATCTCCTCTAATGAGTCACCCTGTACAATGGCTGGAGAGACAGAGGAGACACGCGTGGAGAGGTTAGATGGTCACGTCAGAACACATTGATTAAAGCAAAAAAAGTCTCGGGACTGAAAAATAGTGTCCTAATGTGCGATTTGTGAAACATCGTGAAAGGACTACGTAGTGCCATTTCCTAAACAATTAACACAATATGTAAAATTATGATGTTTTTAATAATAATGTTGCTGCTGTTCTACATACTGCTAACCAGGTGGTGAAAAAAAAACACAGATTAAGGCTTTAACATTTGCAATGACATGAAATATCCCAGATCGATTTTATGGAAGATGCCTCTGAACATATTGCTCGTTTGACCACTATAATTTTAAAATAATAACCGAAAGTAGCCCATATACAAGCCAGACATACAGAACATGCAGATAGGCTACTTTGCTGCACAACATGCTTTCATAGAAGACAGAAGAATCCAAATGACTGAAAGTAGTCGTGGTGACTGCTAACTTTAATCCAAGTGAACTGCAGCATTAATTGTACTGTACAAATACAGTGGGACATAGTCAACCTTACCTGTGAAATACTCTCCAAATTCTTGTTCCAGCTTAATTGCCTTGTCAAAGACTTTATTGGCCTGCTCATATGTCTGCCTCTTATTCATTTCCCTGAAAAGACAAGGGAAGATGCGGTTACCTATATTGCAGACAATCTTGTTGAGAATTCAGACATGTCAAAAACAATGTATTTGTTATGCTACATGTCAAAGAGTCAAACTCACATTAGGGCTTCAATGGATTTTGGTTTGATGAAGATGGCAATTGAATATAGTTGTGCTTGTTGCAGTCTCTTTATAGCATTCCCGGACACATCCAGAATGCAGTGTTTTCCCTGCTGCAGAAACAAAAAAAGATTGGATTCTAAGGCATGTGTTGTATACCTTTGTGAAGGACTCAGAACTAGGGCTGTCACAATCATGACATTTTACATGACGATTATTTGTCACTCAAATAATTGCAATTAACGATTTAATTGTGTTTTTGTCGTTGACAATTACATTTCTGTTTGGCTTTTAGGCTTTTAAGTTGAACATGGTAGATGTGACACATAACCTAAATATACAAAGAAATTACTGACATATTTGACAACTTTATACTTAAAAAAGAACATTGATAGTGGAAATAGCCGATCTACAAGCTCACAACGCGTCGCATCCCGTTGTGAGCTTGTAGATCTGCTATTTCCACAATTTTTCCAACATTTTTCAACATTATGAAAAATAATCACGATTAGACGATTATGTAATAATTGTGACAGCCCTACTCAGAACGATAGCTGTTTTTTTTTTGTATGCTGCAATTATCAGCACTGCACCATGATCCAACATTTTCAAATTTCACGGAAAGCATGTTACATTCATTAAATCCACACACAAACCCAATATGGTAAGCCAATGTTGGGTGGAGAAATATGAACGGCACTTACCCTCTCAGCCACTGCTCTGACAGACAGGATGCTGGTCCCGTAGAGGTTTTCGTTGAACTGGCCCGCCTCAATGAACTTGTTGTCCTGAATGTCCTTCTCCATTTGCTCCCGCGATGCCACAAAGTGGTAGTCCTGGCCATCCATTTCATTCTCTCGCCTCGGACGAGTTGTGTCTGCAGGGAGACACGTGAAACCGATTATGTATACTATACATTTACGCGTTTGATATCTGCTGCTAAGTGAGGTATCTTTCTTGCACAAGTATTCAGTTTTTTTTAAAACCTCATGCTGCATTCATACTAGCAGTGACTTAAATAAACTACAAAAGATCCAAACTTGGTCAGGTAAACTGTTGCAGAGTTGCTGTTCAAGTGTTGCTCAAGCCAAATGTATTAAGCATATATAAAGGTAAAGTACGATTAAATAACACAGGTGACCTAGTTAATGCCAAGAATGGGTTTTCCTTCCAATTTCACAGAAGAGGAATTGTGGACAGAGAGAAGGTGAGAGGAAATGGTGAAACAAAAACATGACTGATTGACACTAGCCTGGAAACCAGACAATTCTGCCATAAAAGAAAATTAATAATAAACAATTGTCCTCGCCTTGCCAGGCAAGATTGACTCTTCACTGCGTCATTGGAACGCTGAAGAAAACAAACGGGAGAAAACGACTCGCGGCTTCTGATTGGTAGGAGAGGCGGGACCAGTGTTGTCCAATGCAAAACTCAAGTCACTTCCTGACTTGCCGACGTAATTGAAATACGAGTCAAATAAGAGGCAAGACTGATAAGCGAAGTGAATCAGGCTGGATCCCAGGCTACTCTAAAATATTATTGTCATATCACAACTTTTCACAAGGTTACAGGTGTAAACAAGTTTAATATGAGACAGGGGAAGAGTTGCTTAAAAAAAAAGAATAAAGAAATACAGAAAGACTCTGACACGACTATAATAGATTCCAGAGTCTAAATTGATGTTCTGATGTCCTCCTGTGACTTTTATCGTGTTGTTTACATTGTGATAAAAAGCTTTATGAACTTACGAGGGACGCAGGAGCCAAACTTGTGGGGGAACTCCGAGATGAGGTCATCATTTATTCTGTCCTTCATCGGGCCGAGGATGATGACAGGCCTCGTGTAGTGGACTGAAAGTTAGTTAGGGGAAGGGGCGAGAGAGAGCACGTTAGAACGCACAATACACAAACCAAACGCACACAGTATGCTTGTCAGTTCTCTTAAACCAGCGACAGTGGATGGTTTCACTTACTTTCCTGTCGAATGACTGGCTCGTAAGAGAGAATCGTATCCTCTTGGCCCTCTGTAATACAAAAACAAATCATTCGTGAATACGTCTCAATTATAGAAAATTGAACATTAGATGGTGTTAGTGGATAAAGCCACATTTGTGCTGATACTAAATATAATTATCTACTCTTTAAAACGCCAAAAATGTTTTGACTTCTGTTAAGAAGACACTATCGCAACGTGAATCCTTGTTGCCGTAAACTAACAATAGAACAATTGCACACTATTAGTATATGCTCTCCATTTAGGTTGACAGTCTCTTAAGGTAAGGCAAGCCAGGTAAGGGCACTCATTTCATTTTCAAAGTGTCAGACACCAAAAGGTGCCCAGCCCACATTTCTACAAGACATCACAAAACATAACAATGCAGATGCAATAACATGACATACTGAAATGGAAAGATCAAATGTACAGTAATACACTTCCATATTAAAAAAACTAATATGAATGAACACAATCCTCTTAGACATTACATCTATGATCTATAATAATATAACTTGGGTATATCTGAGGCAACAATAAGCCATCAAACATAAGGCACCCACTGATTGGTACAGTAAGCAGTTGGAACTGGAACTTATTATTTAAAACTACATTCATTAGACATAGGAAATAAATGAGGACATCCTGCAGACAATTCAAGGAAAATACTATTTCTAAAATGATGATATATATATATATGATATGAATGCCATAAGAAAGGTTAGTGTCTCACTTGAGCTGCTTTCACTGTCACTTGTGTTAGATGTCAAGCATTCTGGGAAGGATAAGACAAATGTTTAGGTTGCAGATCTATTCACAGATAAACACCTCCAATTGAAAATGTGCTCAGTTTTCATGCAGGTGAAACATATTCTCACTCATCTCAGAGCTTTAGGGAGAACAAAATAAGTCCCTGTGCTTTATCAAATAGGCCTATGCTAGAAAAAGAAAAGAAAGAGAAAGAAAAAAAAGCAAGGAAAGCAGAAGTCTTGTTTGGTGCTGCAGCTTTTTTCTGCCTACAATGTGGAAGTGGTTTAAGGGTGCAAAGCAATCAAGAGTTTAAGCACTTCCGGTGACACTGTCCCAAATGACCGGGCATTCCCTCGCCAGTGTATCCTTCTGCTAGTTCTGGGTCTGTAGCTGGAGATCTCATGTCAGGAACAGGCCAAAGAAAACATGCTGGCTGCAGTGGCTGGCTACATTGGAGGGAGTGCAGGCAGATCAGGGGACAACTGGAGGGAAAAGCGTCTCAAACTACGCATAGGAGCACCCTGATGTTTATCCAAAAATGCCCTGCTTCATTGCGACCCCCCCCCCCCCCCCCTCTGCTTGTGAGGATGTTCAGACAAAGCCTAAAGCCTGCTCTCACCCTTTGGGAAATGTGTTGTACATCCATTGTTTATTCGTGAACTGAATGCAAGTAGGTGGGTGCATGTCCGTGTGTGTATGCGTCTGAATGTGTGTGGTTTTAGCCATTGCCAGCTGGGTCTGCAGTGACAAAGCATTTTGCTCTGAGCTCAAGGGACAGCTGCTTGACACAGTACAACCACACACTTACTCAAACTCTTTGATCCATAAAAGTCATCGCTTAACCCTGGGAAGTCCTAGGTGTCCCGACAGGTGAGAGCAGAAACCAAGAGAAGAGAGCAGACAGGAAGAAGAATAGGTGGTTAGTGAGAGCTGGGAGAGAGAAAAGATTGAGAGAGCGCGAGAGAGAGAGAGAGAAGTGCTATGTGCATGGCTGTGTGTTCGCCTTGCCCACCAACAACACATGGCTCTGCACTGTGCTCATTAAGCCGGAGCCCCCTCCATTATTCATAGTAAGCCAAGGCCTTTCATTTATGCAGGCCCAATCCCATTAAAATGGGATTGTGACCCGTTGTGTTAAAGTGTTAAAAACTTCAGTCTAATTAATAAGATTCTTTTGTGGTTGGTCAAGAACTGATTGGAGGATTGACTGGGATTGAGCGGGGGGGCGTAACATAGGAGGCAGTAGCAGCACAGTGTTATGAAGGCCTGGTGTTAATAATGGAGACAAAAAGAACACACACTCACACACACACCTGCCCTGCAACACACTAGACTCCTCTGGAGCCCAAATACAGACAGGCAGGCAGACAGACAAAGGGACAGACACCAGAAAGTCCCCGCGACTCAACCCGCAGGGCTGGGTGTGCATGGTCGTGGGGGTCCTTCTCTGGGAGCATGAGAAGGGAGCGACAGTGGTTGTCTTCAGTACAGCCCACTGCCCGTCCCCTGGAGGTGAGCGGAGAGATGAGAAGTGGGGAGACAAAAGGTTGAGAAAGCGTGAAAGGGGAAGGAGGGACGGCGACAGCACCTCCTCGGTCACACAGCTGGTACTCACGTTCAGACTCCACCAACTCCTGCACAATGTTCTCCTTGCTCTTGTAAAACGGGAACTTGCGTGAGAGGTTGAAGCTTTTTTTGCGCTTTACTTTGACCGGCTGCTTGTTGGAGATGCGTGGATGGAGAGGAGGGAGCAGGACGATGAAGAAAAAAAAAACAACAACAACAACAGAATGGGTTTCAATGAGGACGCTGAATACATGCAAAAAAATAAAAATAAATGGAAAAGTCTGATACACGTCAAATAATGAATATGACGAGCAAATAATTGGGATGAAAATGAATGATAGATTCAGGCAAAGGGAACATGCATCATATTTATACTTAAAAAAAAAATAGATCTCATTTTGCATTATGGATAATACAAACGGCAATATAATTTACAAATTCAATGTGCCATGGATTTCCAACCATGCCATTTTGAATGCCACCAAGCACATGTCATGAGCTTTGTGGCATGTATGGAGATCTCCCGTCTTCTCTGACGTTTTGTGAGTAAAGCCAAGATCTCAGTAATTTAAGCCCTTTCTGGGCTCTTCAGTGAGCCAGTGCTGCTGTCCTTTTCCCACACTCAGGGGGGCAAAGTAGGCCATCTCTCTGGGAGCCCAGGGAGATGGCCCTGCAGCTCTAACAAGAGGCCTATGTGGTACGGAGGGAAGGGGTAAGAACCCATGGCCAGCCCCTCCACACTTACCCTGTTTGATTCAATCATGCCCGTCCTGGCGTGGAATTTGACCGTTTTTAACCTGGCCCGCTCTTTTTTCTCCACTCTGCATTGAAAACGAAGAGACAAGGTCAGACTTTTTTGTTACTCTGGGCCAAACAAAATGAGTTGGGATTGTGTGTGGTGTGCACACACTGCGACAGTCAGGAACAGTGTTAGCATAATGTACCCCCAATAGGGCATTCACCAAATATTCGGATATTCGAATATCAAAGTCACTATTCAACGTTGTTCACCGGAGTCGAATATTCGCTTATTTTTATTGTTTTCTCTTAAAAAGATATATAGTTTATAAAGCTTGGCTAGATAGGAAGTCATAAGAATGAGTTGTCAATGGCCCTGGTGGATGAATTTGTTAATGCTCTATACCAGGGGTTCTCAAACCTTTTCAGGCCGTGACCCCCAAAATAAACATATATGAACTGGGGACCCCCACCCTGACAAGCACTCGGTTCCGCAGATAAATATTGTGAAAATAGCAGATCTACATGCTCACAACGCCTCGCAACACAAGGCGTTGTGAGCATGTAGATCGGCTATTTTCACAATGTCCGCCTCTTGCTTACTTAATATTTGCCAGTTTAGCCAGTCCTGTCGAATATTCGACTATTAGAATACTTTGAGGGAATAATTCGAATACTAAAAATCACTATTTGTGAATGCCCTAACCCCCAACATCCCCCCCCCCCAGCCCTGTGGCGTTTTGATGCACGAGAGTCCAGGATTGGGTCGTACCGTTTCTTGCTTGGAATGACCCCGATCTGCTCGCTCTCGCCATGAGGCGTGACAAGCCTCGCCTGCCACCACTCGTCGTCCGAGGCGTTTATGACGTGTAGGATGTCACCGTAGGAGAAGCTCAGGCCTTGGCTGGGCAGGCAGCTGTCTCTGGTCCGGTCGTAGTCAAACAAAGCCCTGCACACACAGACGACAAGTCCACAAGGTTATCAATATCCCCTGTCTCAGGTCTCGGGTCATATGGTATGCTGCGAACCACGTTGCCTGCGAGGCGTCCTATGTGACATTTCAAACTGCTGTTACTAGACACAGTGTGTTCTTTCTTTGTCGTAACATAAACACTGCATGTGCCACTGCCACCACCTTGTCAGACAGGAAAACCCACAGGCAGCCATTTACACTGTATTAATACCTGCTTTACAGGTTCAGCCGTCCTCTGACCTACCAGCCCATATCTACAGGCCATGCATACTACGATCCAGGGGAAACCTCTTTGGGGGATGCCAAAAATTCCTCTATCCAGGAAAAAAATAAATTGACCACTAGAAGCGGCATACCGCGGGCAAAGTGCGTTTTCTCCTATGGCTGCACATAAAGACTTAAACAGCAGCCGAGTGAGCTGTGCTGCTGTACTGAATATAATATAAGATGCCATTTTGGTGGAAGCTTTCATCCAGAGTGTCTTGCAGAAAGAATTCAGTGCATTTTCAACATTGTCAGGCTGAGTGGGAATCAGAGCAAGGAGTAATAATGCTGCTAGTGGCACGAAACAGAGCTTCTGAGCTACACAGTGTGGGAGAATAAGCATGGGTTACATGCGTGCACGCACGTGTGTGTGTGTGTGTGTGTTCTCTGTGCACACACCTTAGAGGCTTAACGCCTCCGCATTCCTGAGGATGGGCCGGGGAGGAGGACATGGCAGCCGCCAGCTAACTAGACCACTTTTTTCCTACATAACTGTGGGCTTAGTCACCCACACAGGAGCAGGCTAGGCACCGCAAGTCTCTCAGCAGCTATACCATAAGAAGGCCACTCCCCTCAGCCTATAGGAAATGGAGTAATACGCTTCTATACACTCATATATCGTTGCAGAGGCAGGGTTAGAAACCTCCTATCTCCATATTTTAACTTTGTGTTTGGTAAATTAACGCCCTACTTATACTACTAGCGTCACAGAAATGCAGCAGATCTACTACTTTTGCTACTTTTGAATTTGAATCCTCTTATATCCGTTTTGGATATAAGAGGATTCCACCTGACAGACGATAATAATCCTTCTCGTAGACATTTATTGCTGTTCACTGGTGGACAAGATGTATTGCACAAAGGTAAAAGTGCAATTTATCCTCTGCCCAAACAGCTTTTCGTTAAAGCTCAAAAACAGTAGAATTAATGTCAGCACTCACACAGGGGCCCTGGGTTCAAAACCCTGCGAGGAGGTGAAGTACATCCTTTAGATATAAACACAGTGAGTGAAGCACTTGGGTCTATGGAGTTGCATCACAATGTAATCTTTTTCACCTTGACCTTCCATGGTCCTTTCATGACTGATTTCATCTGAGCAGTGGGGAGCCACCTGTTGTAAAACAGCTTCCATGCAGTCTGGCAAGCAGCCCATAGTGAGATAACATGGAGCCAAAGGTTATGCATTATATAAAGTGGGCTCTTGAGTGTCATCAAAACAACAATCCAATGGATGGGACAGGAAATACTTGTTCATCAACTTCTTTGACAGTGACGCAAGTGTCAACCGGCTAAATCGCCTATTACCCTGTAAACTAGGGCACCAGACCAGTGCAATATCGGCCTTGCATCAAACCATAAGTAACATATATCACATGCTATTTGTGCAATAGCGCCTGGTTGTGAAGGCAAGTGTTTCAAGTTGTCTTTCCACCCTCGCTCACACACACACACACACACACACACACACACACACACACACAC
This sequence comes from Nannobrachium achirus, assembly GCF_963921795.1. NCBI lineage: Eukaryota > Metazoa > Chordata > Actinopteri > Myctophiformes > Myctophidae > Nannobrachium > Nannobrachium achirus. Next base: position 49,896,260 of record NC_137824.1, on the reverse strand, counting down.
ACACACACACACACACACACACACACACACACACACACACACACATTACAGAATCACAAGCATATGGGGCTTTACTTAAGTCAGGCAATTATAAGACCAATACGCAAATGTGAATTAGTCTGTAATGTCCGAGTTCATTTTTGATTTCCAAAGGGCACACAGATCAAAATGCCTCTGGACACAATTGGATAGACCTATAAATAGGCTCGAGAGATCCTTGCTATTTTCATAACATGATTCATCACCATTACAAATCAATAATACACCATCTGATCACCAGGGGGCGGTGGGAGTAGGAGGGTGGGTGGTGACATACATGGTAAAGATTTAAAATGCACAAGGTTAGAGGAATTACGGTAATTAGGGTTATTTTGAGATATAGTGTGTATTTCTGGTGTAACATCACAGCACCATGTTATGTTTAACATGGTGGTTTATCTTTAATCACAATCCAAAGTAACTAGTTCATTTGGAACGTATATTATGGAGAACAGAGATGCAAAGGAAACTAAGATCTCTTCCCTCCTCGTTAAGCCCTTTGCACACAGGTGCGTTTATCCGTACGGATAAAACGGACAATTTCACTTTTTAAAAAGAAAACAATGATTCTCTACAACCTCATGCACACCGGATCCGAATTGGCCGTGCGACGAGTGACTGCGGCCGTGCGTTTTTTTCTCTCTCGAACCCAGTTCGATTCGTGCGTCTTGTCGCATGCGGTAAAAAAACTCATCACTCCTTTTATGACTCCTTTTGGGATCCGCAGCGCCGATTCCGCACAGCATTGCACACCAAATCTAATGCGTTTTATTCATGCAGCAAACGAAAAAAACACAACTGTCCTGTGTGCAAAGGACTTTACTCTGCCTGTATTGATAGTACAGGAGGTAGACAGGAAACAGGGAGAGAGACATGGGGAGTGACATGCAGCACAGGTCGTCGGGATCAGAACTTGAACATGCGACAAGCTGTCAGGCTGCATTAGAGCCTATATGTGGTATGTGCATGGACCCCTGGGCCAGTGGGCGCCCCCACAGGAGACGGTTATAACATCTTAGTTCTTATAGTAAGTTGGTTAGAGACGTACTCTGACCTACCAGCCCATATCTACATGACATGCATACTACGAATACCAGTGGAAACCTATTTGGGGGGGTGCCAAATATTCCTCTTTCCAGGAAAACCTTGACCACTAGAAGGGGACACCGTGGGGAAAGTGCAGATTCTCTTAGGGCTCCACACAAAGACTGCTGAGCATTTGATGTTTTCGAGCCAACTGCTCTACTTCAAACTCAAGACACAGAAGAAGAACTTCTGAAGAAAGCTGAAGAACATGGGCTTGACACAGCCTTTCGTGTTCATCTCTTTAAGTTCAAACAAAGTAAAAGAAAACAACATTATAGAGATAATATGATACCGTAGAGTAGAGCCAAGTTACAGTAATTTGAGTACATTTTACCTTCTGTTTGTCAAAACAAGCTGGGTGGTTGTTAACAGAGATGCGTAATGTGTGTTGGTACCCGGACATATTGCTGGAGCAACATTGAAACCCGCACCCATATAAGATAAATATAGGGCCTGACACACATGGGCTGAACAGGAGCGGGGCCAGAGCAAATTTAGAAATGAGCTATCATAATTGTCTGGTTCCCAGGCTAACTTTATTTGTTGAGAGGGTGGTTTATTCGACCATGAAGCTCAGCCCTTGATGAGGTGTGTGTGTGTGGCTGTGTGTGTTCCGTCTGTACCTGACATAGAGAGAGCGTTTCTCACTGGTTCGCAGGGAGCCCGATCCCGAGCTCATGCTGCTGTTCATCATCTGCTCCCTCAGGTCGTGGATCTTGGACTCAAAGCGGCTGTACTCTGCACAGACACAAAGCACACAACAAAAATGGATCAGCACACAGCACGGTGAGCACGCACTTAAGCACAGACACACACAATATAATCCTACTTTCAATGTTATTATTTTACGATATACCCCCACGCATGAAGTAAGCGTCTGGTGATTTTAATATTTTGAATATGGAGGTAAAAACATTTTTGGGGAGGGATGGCCGTGTTCATCATCAATGGAGGTCTGTGCGGCGGAGTGAGCCAGTGTTAGAGAAGGTTCAGCGGCTCCTTTCAGCCTGATTAATGACCCTGGGACCAGATGGAGGTTTATCACAGATCTGCCCTCACACATCCAGTAATATCTCATGTCAGGTAATTAATTATGCAGATTAATTAAGTTCAACATGGACTCTTTAGCGTGGTTGAGGTGGTGCGGCAGTGGGGGGGGCCTGCAACAAGTTTGAATGGATGACCATTTGTCATGGCTGTGTAAATCCAGTTGCTGCAGGGAGCTGAGGGATGATATATGAATCCACCTGGGCCTCCTCATTAAGAATGCACTCATTAGCCGGCTGTGTGCTGCTCTGTGGCCGCGCTGCTAGAACAAGCCAGGCAACCGAACCCATACAAGTGCACGCCACGGCTAGAAAAACAAGCCGACCAACAGACTGAGCTAGAAAAGCAAGTACGCTTAGTTGCTGGCTGCCCATGTGAGCAAACAAAAGAAGACAGGATCACACGATAGGATCACACGATGGGGTCAATCATGAAAATACAAATTTGAAGTAATATGAGGAAATATAATAAATCACTATCGATTATTTTCTTGGAGATTATTCAATTTATAACTTTTTCGATGCATCAAAAGAGTAGACATGTGTCGTTTTATCATTCTAAATCTTTTTTTCTATTATTCGGCAATCAACTAAATTGATTAGTCTGATTAAACTCTTACTCTCCCAATTTTACACTCAATGTGAGATTGTAATTAGACTTTTGTTTTTGATCGATTACTTTTTATAATATATAAAAAATATATTTATTTCCTACTAGTAACTCTTTTTTGTAAATTAATGTCCTACTTGATCATACTAGTGTCACAAAAGTAGCAGATCTGCAAGCTTCGTGCAGTGTTTTGAGCTTGTAGATCTGCTACTTTTGAACTTGACAAGAGTCATATGACCGAAAGTTAAAGTTTTGGACATGTGAGGACGAGGTTTCACTTTACACCCGACGGAGACGATATATGATCAGACCAGTCATTAGCTTGATTACCTATTGTAATACCTTTCATTATCATAATTAGTCTATAAAACAGAAACAATCTTTGAGAATATCACATACATTTACAACATCTCTTTTTGCTGCCAAGCCTTGGGATGCCTCCTACCTTTAAGGTTTAATCATCCACGGCTGGCAGTACTCTCCCATTCCAACATGAAAAGCAGAGATCAAAGTCCAGGTTCTGACACAAAGTGTACAAGTAGTAGCCTTGAAAATATAAACAACCATGCCTACAATGATTACTTAGCCGAGGTTACGCGGAAATCCAGAAAAAGAAATGCTGGGTCAGGTGTGAAAACAGGCTTCAAACGCCCCCCTTTCTGCCGACCCCCTGGCCGAAACGAAACCCAGCGTGGACTGAAAGCAAATAGAAACCACACCTCAGGCAGGCACTGCCTGGCCTCCACGCCCTGCTACCTGCTGTAAGGGGTTAACAATACAGCCGGGTGACACAGCAAGGTGAGGTAACACGACACCACCGCCTGACGGCTGGTAACCAGGAGCAACGTCCCGGCGCTATCAGGAGCAGCAGGTACACTGCATGCGGAAGCAGCCACAGAGAGAGACTAGTCCATTGGGTCTCATACTCAGGAGGAAAGGGAGAATGGAGCATTAGGGGAGGCAAATAGTGAAAGGAGGGGCTGAGGGATGAAGACAAAGCCTAGCTAAATGAAGAAGAGAGACAGCTCAATGTCCTGCTTCACAATAGCAACAATTGTTGGCTCCGAGCAGTGGGTGGTGAGACAGTGGTGTAAAGTAGCACAGGTGGCATAGCTCAAAAGCTTTGCTGGCTCACATTCCTTGGGGCCTGGAGTGGAGACCCTGTAGCGTAGATCCCAGTGCTCTCGTCTAAAGCAGTCTGGAGAGACTGCAAGTAGGGATGGGACGATAGGCGATATTATCGTTTATCGTGATAAAAAACACTCACGATAATCGTATCGTGGAGATTTAATTTATCGTGATATCGTCCTCTGTCACGCACTGGGATCAATTCACCTTTTATTTGCCGAGCTGCATATCCGGTACCATTTAAACCCTCTATAATTGGTATAATTGCTTATAATACATGTGCTTTCTACAGTCTTTTCTCACTCTCTATCAAATGTCTTTGCCAAAAAATACCCGATCTACAAGCTCACAAGAGCTTGTAGATCAATTATTTTGGCAAATGTTCCGCCACAGGATAATGGATTTTGATTATCGCGATAATATCATAAATCGTGATTTCTTTTGTCACAATAATCATGATATGAAATGTTCACAATTCACATCGTCCCATCCCTAACTGCAAGAACAGGAAGACCACCCTACTGCAGACCCCTTCCAGCTGCTGGTCGCTACAGCAGCACATGGGACAAACAGCTGTAGCGGGCCATCAGCAGTCAGCCCGGCTCGCGTGGGGATTTGGGTGGAACCTGATACATGTGAGCCTGAATCCAAGTCATAACAGAGGAACAAGCAGTCCTCAGATCCCTGACAGACACACATGCGTACAGTGCTGGATGTCAATCACCCAAGAGCAACACATTCATGTGAGATGAGAGGAAGACAGCAAGGAGAGGACTGAGGAGGCTAGCCTATATTATTTGGAAGGACCCACAGGAAGATGAAGAGGAAGACTGAATAGAAACTGGGTCATTACTACAACACACTTTGCCACGGCTTGTCCTCATTAGTTGTGCTGTTGTGCGGCATTTCATTTTTTTTATTTTTATTTTAGAGGTTCGTCTCGTCTCTTCCATCGTGATCCAGGTTATGCAACGCGGCAGGATGCACAAGTAACACGAGAATGTGTTATATTCTCACTTCAGCCCTGGAGACCAAAACAGTGTTTGAGACGGTTTGACACTTAACTCGCCGTTTGCATCCTGGAGCGAGGCTATATTCTTCCACTAGCGCATTTCCTAGGAAGTGCTGTTCCATTTAATTCTATTCTGCTGTTTAAAATCCAATTCTGCTGCTATTTATGCTAATCTTGCTTTTAAAAGTGTCAACTTCCTCACCATACACATTCAAAGTCCTGTTTCTGATCAACTGCACAAGCGCACCCATGATGGCATTTATTATATATTTCAACAACCCCTAGTTTAACAAGGTGATGCAGGTGTTTTTGAACTTAATTGGGCAACTGCCTGCACACTTCCAAACAACATGCATATATTTGTGCATTAGTGGAGACTAAAATGTGTGCAACAGGAATTGGTTGCATGCATGTAGTGCTGCTGCTGTGCTGGGGGTCTGAGGTTTCCTCCGATGGCCCCTCCTTCGCTACCCTAAATGCGAAAGGTCTACTGTAATTACACTCCTTGAGAGTAGAACTGGGAACATGTGGATGCGAACATGCGCCCCTTGTTTCCATTCAATCCCAGGCTGCTCATTCCGAGTCCGAGTTAAAAAAAAAATAGATTTGGTGATGCTCCAGTGAGCTAATGAGGGACAGGGAGGGCTTCCTGCTGTATCCTATGTGCTCCGCTGTGGCTTCATGTAGTGTTCAGCGCTGGCCTTTCTTCAGAGGTCTGTGGACGGCTGGGCCCCGGGCCCCAGAGAGTACTCCAGGCAGCTTGCCCGCCGCCCGGCATGAAAAAAAGCGCTAACACTTCACTTCCTCTTTGACTGACTGTCCTCTATAGCACGCTGGGGTCTCTCCTACTCCAAACCCGGCAAAAGACGTGTGTAACACAAGTGCTCAGTGTAACAGCGGAGTTATTGGCTACAGATCTTAAGAACATCAGTGGGGAAGCAGGAAGTCAATCATTTGCCAGTAGTACTCATCTGACTCATCTGTTTAAACTGGTTAAGTATTGTCAGCTCTGCAACACAAGCACATCGGAGTGTCCTTCACTGTCCTACAAAGGAGGCACAGTACTGTTGAAGCACGGATTGGTGCAAAAACAATGTCTCCTTTCAACCAAAACAAATATTCAACATGTTGCTTGTTTAGTGCCCTTTTAAGACTACAAGAATGAACTTACAAAGATAAGAAAGAGGCATTATATAGTGCAACATTGATAATAACTTTCGCAGGTGCACAGAGAACATAAAAGGTTTTTTGGGATCTGTTTTCTTACACAAGATTCCCCTCAGTGAGCCCATTTTGTTTCCTGTCCATTTATATGGCATTGGAGAATTATTGGAAAGGTTTTAAGGTTTATGTTTTATTGAAAGCATAAGGAAATCTGAGGAGGGTCTTGCTGCGACTTAAGTCTCCCACATTCCTCTTGTAGTCCAACCTGAGAACAAAGCCCAGACATAAATCTCATAATATCCTCCACGTTGTTGTTATAACATGCTGCCGCAGAAGCCCAAATCCATGCACGTGACAAGCTTCAAAGCCACTCGACAAACTGAGTAAAACTGTAAATGACAAGATGAATATCCATTAACAGACAGCCCATACATCCGCAGTGGGAAGTGAGCAGTTTCTTAAGACAGTAGTGCCTGCATGTAAGATTACAGATTACCGGCCTATAATATCCTAACTCACTGGTTCTCAATGTGGTGTCCTGGCCGGGGACCCCCAGTGGTCTTTGAGGAGGTTCCACTTTCAGGGGGGTCCCTAGGTAAATGATTGATACTTGAAAAAACAAATGGACCTTTTTATGGGTTTATAGCTCTGATAGTGTAACGTACACACTACAAACTGAACCAAATGGATGCTTAAGGGTTCCTATTTGGTTCCATTTGTACAACACTCGCAGAGTTAAATAAATACTGCTGTTAAGAAGATATAATTAAATGGGGTTTGTGGGCATGTTTACAACAAGGAAGCAAGCACGACTCCAAAAATCTTTTTACCGGGTGCACGGTCGGGAACATAACTTAGAACGTGCCATGCCAACTGACACACTTTAATAAAAGTGCCTTAAATGACAGTTCCGTGAGTGCTGGTATCCTCTTGTTCTAAGTTTGTGGGCATGGCCCAATCAATGCATAACAAACTGTGTGTCCTGGGAATCCAAAGGGTTGAGAATCACTGTCATATACTCATAATAATTGATCTAGCCAGCTTAATTACTGGAAAACTTGAAAGGCTAAAGAGGAAGCCAACCAGGAACTCTGGTACACTACTCTCACGAAACCTAACACCACTTAATCAAGTTCACTGGTGATGTCAACGTCTCCACAACCGCAGAGCTGATATGACAACACACACCTGTCTAGTGACCACACCTCGTAAAAAAGAGAGAACACGCCTGTGTGTCCAGTTTTGACTTGGCCAGTAACCGGGAATACTGTTCAAGTTCCACCATAGTGCATTGTTAAAAATGTGAATGAATGAATGAATGAATGAAGTATGAACCATTGACAGTTCCCTTGAAACTACAGTCATGAACACGCCTGTAGAACGAGACACATAGGCTAACAGCCAGCCTGCGGCCAGTCAGCCAGTATTTGTGTTAGTCAGTGTTTAACGTCTATCGATTTAATAACGTGATATCCCCTCACCAACAACAACTTGAACCCCGGTGCTGCGACAGTGTCCAGTTCTAAACGTGATCTTAACGGCTAGAAAAGCTGCAGCTAAGAATAGCAGCGACCTAGCAGCTCACAGACTGTACACTACAGTAGCTGAGAGCAGCTAATCCCACAAACTTGTTCTTACAATGGTTAGCACGTTAACCCATTGACTCTGTGGTGTCTGGGGACCTATAGGGGTCCTTGAGGGAGTTCAAGACTTCCAGGGGGTCCCCAGCTAAATGATATATAGGAACCAAATGGACCCTTATGGGTCTGACTGTAACTCAAGTTAGATTTAGATTTACATTGATTAACATTGATTTTACAATATAAATTGGGGTCTCAGAGATAATAAATACCATTAAATGTGGGTCGGTAGCCTATAATGCATGTCAAACTGAGGGTCCTCGAAATTAAAATGGTCTAGAATCACTAGCTAGAGCCGTCCAAATAATCTCTTATGGGGGTCCCTGGCGTATCTTTTCAAACGGGGGGGTCCGCGGGCTAATAAGTGTCAATTTGGGGGTCCTTAACATGAACAGTTTGAGAAAAAACTAGGCCGAAATCCTCCTTTAAAACCTCCCACGCCGAAGCGCCTCCTGTACCTGCCACAACAACGGTGCCATGTTATTTACCAACCGCGACAAACACGTTTCTTTCCTTCCTGCTCGTGTCGAGGAGGGTCCGCCTGCCTGCTAGTGTCCGGGGAGGGTCGTCCCTCCCCCGGCTCGGCTCGGTCGGTCTTTCTCGGTGGCTCACCTCGGTTCAGTTGTTAATGGACTTCTGGTGGTTTTGTTGTGTTTTCTTCTACCCAGCCATTAGGGAATTCATGCGGCTTCTAGAGCTGCTCCTGTCTGTGTCCTCCTCTCTCTGCTGCTGTTTGTATTCACAAGCCCATCCCCCATTCATCCGCGTTTAAATAAAGTAAGTAGTACAGCAAGAGGAGAAGTTGTCGGAAGGAGGAGGAGGAGGAGAGGGTCCCGCCGTGTGTTTCGCTACCCGCTTTTTGTCCGCTTCAAGCCGTTTTTCTTTTAATAAGAAAGTTTCCTCGCAGTGAATAAATAATGCAGGCTGTATTCCATTCCACTCTCTCTCCCCGTTGGACTTGTTTCCTCTTTCCTCCCCTTGTTCCGTGTGCCTGTGCCCTGTGTGTGTGTGTGTGTGTGTGTGTGTGTGTGTGTGTGTGTGTGCGTGCGCCCAGTCAGTCCGCTGACAGAGGCTTGGAAACGGGGCAGGTCAGGAGGAGGGGGGAGGACAGCAGAGCTCCATGATTCGCCCGCCTTCCTTCAGCCTTGCAAAATAGCCGATCTACAAGCTCACAACGCGTCGCCTACGCGACACGTTGTGAGCTTGCAGATCGCCTATTTTGGGGCGCCCCTGAACCTGAATAGTCCTTTTTTCCTTTATTTTACAGTAAGCCTATCAGGAGGACTGGAGCACTGTCCTCATTTGCAGCCCCACAGGGTACAACTGTTACACAAATCAAGCCAGCTTTAAAGAACAAAGCAAGCATTGTTTTCATTTGTCGATTATTAAATATTGTCATGGAAATGGATGCTAACAGTTTGTTGAAGACCAATTATTTGGTTTGTGAACTTGTGACAAAACAATTATAAATTATAAATGTATGAATAACCAGAAAAGGCAAAATTAACATCACCATGTTGACTCTCAAACCACCTGTGATTGCTTTGTTTCCAAAGAACAATAAACAAATGATAAGCACAAGCGTTGCTCATTAAGGCACTGGTTATAAAGGAATAAAGATTGGCCTTCTTCTGTCTTCTGTTACTTCACATGAGTAAACAAAAAATGCCATGGTTACGTATTGAATGTCATCAGTATGACGTGTTCTGATGTTCATATATGGTCTTAAATGGACACAGGCAAACATATGGTCAAAACAGACAACAGGTATAATGGGGTTTGCATTAAAGGGTAGAGGGTAGGGCATTCACATCAGAGATCTTCATATATGGGCATTAAATGGATGCCTGTATGCGGAGCTGATGTCTGACATCAGAGTTTTCCGGAACCGTTACTGTGTCTGCAGAGATCCCCATATATGGGCATAAGTGGACAAAGGCAAACAGATGGTCAAAACGGGTCCTATGACAACAGGTATAATGGGGTTTGCATTAAAGGGTGGGGCATTCATTCCCTATTTCAAATTCGGGGCGCACGTTCCCCCGCAGCAGCAGGTAGTGCAGTGCCCGGCCTTGACCCGACCCGATACACGATTTTCTGGAACCAGCACGAAAGGTTCGGATTCTGATGTCTGACATCAGGGTTTTCCATAACCGGCACTGTGTCTGCATACAGTAGATCTCCATATATGGGCATAAAATGGATGCAGACAGACAGATACAGATATCTCCATTATGGGCATAAATGGACACAGGCAAACAGATGGTCAAAGATCTCCATATATGGGTATAAGCGGTTTGAGCTTGTAGATCTGCTATTTCCACTATTAATGTTTTATTTTTTGAGAATAAAGTTATTAAATATGTAATTTATTTGTCATATATCTGTCCAGGCTGTGCAACTTTAGTTCATGAAGCCGAAAAGCCAAACAGAAATGTAATTTCTATTCATAATGTTCCAATGTTCAACGACAGAAACACAATTAAATCATTAATCAGCGACAATAAATCGCCATAAGTAGAACGTCATAATGGCGACAGCCCCAGAGCAGTGCTTCTCAACCTTTTCAGGACGTGACCCCCAAAATCTTAACTGGGGACCCCCCCTGGGGACCCACACACACACACACACACACACACACCACCTTGACGAGTTGAGGCATTACATTTTGTATAACACGGTTCTATTGTGAAAATAGCTGATCTAAATGCTATTGTGAGCATGTAGATCTGCTATTTTCACAATTTCTGTCCGTAACATTTAACAATTTGGCCAATGTTTAATTTGTCATTTTAGAGGTATTAAAAAGGCCTTAAATTGTCACTTTAGAAATGTGCAGATACCCTCTATACACTTAAACTTTGTTCACTGTTGAGTGAGAAAACAATGTTTTACATTAAGTTAATCATCTGGGGACCCCCTAAAATAATTTGGGGACCCCCCTGGGGAGGGTCTTGACCCACAGGTTGAGAACCACAGCCCTAGAGGAGGGGTGCTCCTACCTTCAGGCCGGTACTGGGCGATAATGGTGACGGTCTGTCCAGCCCTCTTCAGTGCTGCGGCTGCTTGCTCATGAGTGGCGTTCCTCAGGTTGACCCCATTCACCTGAATCAAACCATGCAGACATAATCCCCCATAAATAATTATACCTATAATACTAATATACTAATATGACACTCTGTGTTGCACACTGAATACCTGTCTGTCTACCTGCTGAGCTTCAGTGCTTACGCTCACTGTCGCCTTAAAGTGTCATAAATGTCAGAAGGTTTATTTTTAAATGTTCTTGTTTCCTTCTTCTTCTTTTTTTATCCCTGTAATTTACTGAAAGATACAGTACTGTACAATGAATATGACCAGACTATGTCTGGATTAAAACAACAAACAGATGAAAGTCTGATTTGTTTATGGAGATCCGCAGAGGAAATAGGCTGTCTGTCATGACCACTGGATCTCCAGTTGGAAGGTTCATTTAAGTAAGGAGAGATAAAGACTCTCATGTAGATGATGAAGAAACTTGCGACTAAAAAAAGCCTAGATGCAAGTCATATCAGGGAGGGGGCATGCGCGGAGCAACCTCATGCTCTGCAGAGGTACTTGTCTTTCATCGTGGAAATGTCAGCATTTGCCAAAACCTGTTTATACTATACTTAATTTCTCTAAATAATTCGTTGACCTCAACTGTTAATTAAACATCTTGTTTTATCAACAAATTATGGCACCATGCTAGATGTCATTATCAGTGAATTTTTTGGAGTCCAATTTGTCAGTCATCCACTTAAAATGCCAATCTGCAATTGCAGTGAGTATGGTGTAATACACCAACCCCTAACTCAGTTTTCTTTGTGCTTTCAAGACATTCTTTCGCACTAAAATGATTTACGGACCCTTTCAAGTAAGGTATGTGTCATAGTTAAATGTATTTAGTGGCTGCAGAAAGTTTGCTTACGTTAGCAGTATTTGTACAACATTGAAGTACTGCAGACCTGAGTATCAACTAAGTTATGTTGGATTCGGAAGATTGCCAAAATCCCATTTTCCCTGTCATAAATCAAACTTGCACAGAATTTACACGTTAAGGAGTTAAGTTTGTTTAAATATTTATTAGAGCTTTAAAATCTATTAGTGGTGGACTCTCATCTGTTAAGGCCCCCACACACCAGCCAGACCTAAGTGTTCAAAAGTGTAGACAGTGTGTACTCTTTGTTAGCAGAGGTTTTCTCTACTGTCCTCCCAGCCCCCTACATCGAATTTAGATTTCCCCAGACGTATTGGGTAGGCAGAGATCTCGGATCGTCTGGCCTTTTACTACGTGAGACTACTCATCTGTGCACTCACTCCCTCACACAACAAAGTTATGATCAGTGAGTAATTGCGGTTAAATTGGTGGGCGAAAATGAGCTGAAATCACAGACCGAGAGGATCCGGTCGCCCCTCCGCAGCTCGCCACTCAGGTCTGCCGGTCCTCCTGCCAGGATGAAGGAGACGAAGATACCCTCCCCGTCCTCGCCGCCGACAATGTTGAAGCCCAGGCCTGTGGAGCCCTTGTGCAGCAGCACCTTCCGTGGCTCCCTGCCAAACAGAGCAACAGCATCAGGACGCGGGGCAGGACTGAGAGCACAGGAGAGGGAGAGGACAAAACAGAGACGTAGACAAAAAGAGAGAGGGAGAGAGAAAAGGGAAGGAAAACAGATAAAGACTCAGCCGCAAGAGATATTTTAGGAAAACAAACAACTATCTTCTAGCCGTTCATCATGTTCCTGGTGTTAGTGTAATCCAAGCTTGTAAGTGTTCTAGTTAAACAGCCACATAACAGTACGGTGGAAGCCACATAACAGCTTTATAAGGTGGAAGCCATTCCGTATACTGTAGCTGGAAGTGAATAGTTTCCAGTGACACATTAAAATGGCTACTATAACACCATTCCCAAACAAAAACAAAAAAGAATTATACCTGTATTGGTATTGGCATTACTACCATAATATGTAATATTCCTGTTAATTTACAGAAACACTCCTTTTGAATCTGTCCATTTGGTATTTTAATATTGTATCAACAGCATCAACCTAGTGGAAGGGACTGTGGCTCTGAACTAGCCTTGTATTCCATTTCTGCTGCCATTAACCACATCCCACCATCATCAGCAACAGCATCTGAGCGCAACGTGTCTCTTTGGGATCACCCACAGCAAGTTACTCAGCATACTCACAACAGCAGGAATGAAATTGGTGACAAACTGAACCTTTTTTACTGTTTGACCAAGAGAAAACTCAGTTAAGTGACTCAGAAGGACAGTATGTGGTCACGATAGCATCTGGGTGGCATGGGGTTCTCAACCTGTGGGTCGGGGACCCCAGGGGGGTCCCCAAATGAATTTGTGGGGAGGGGGTCCTCAGATGATGTGCTTAATGTGCAACATTGTTTTCTCACTCAACAGTAAACAAACTGGGCGCCCGCTGGCCTACTGGTCCAGGGCCAGGTGCATTACCACATGGCTCTGATGCCTGTCAGCGTGTTGTGGGTTCGGGACGGGTACCGATCCCGATGGTCTTTGCTGCGTGTCGCTCCCCGTCTCTCTCTCCCTGTTTCCTGTCTAACTATACTGTACTGTGTAATAAAGGCAAAACGCCCTAAAAATATCTTTAAAAAAAATCAACATACAGTATAAGTGTATGTACTGTACTGCGAAGAATAACCGTTCTTAATGAAAAATAACTGTTCTTAATAATAAATATCAGCATTTATCCTTATTACAGAAATTCCAAAATGTACAATGAAAAAGTGTATAGATGGTTATCTACACATTTCTAAAGTCTCAATTTAAGGACCTAAGCCCTTTTTAACACTTATAAAATGAAGAGGAGAAAAAAATAAGACTATTAGGCTACAGAAAAGTAACCAACAAACTGTACTATAAAAATGCCCAAATTGTCAAATTACCAAAGAAAGAGGCAAATATTGTGAAAATAGCAAATCTACAAGCTCACAACGACTTGCAACACGAGCCGGTGTGAGCTTGTAGATCTGCAATTTCCACAATATTTATCTGTGAAACCGAGACAAACTAAATGTAATGCCTCAACTCCAACAAAAAAGTGTTTGTCAGGGTGGGGGCCGGGTCCTCAGTTCAAATATGATTCCGTTGGCGGGTCGCATCCTTAAAAGGTTGCAAACCGGAGGAGAGTTGATATGAGTGAATACTTTATTAGAAGTTTGCATAGGAATAGTACAGAACAGTTCAGATACAAGGTCTACTAAAAAGGCATTAAAGACCACACAAAGTGCAATGGCTTGTTTGCATGGGGGTCCTTTTGTACTCAATTCATGAAAAACATGAAGACACTGTTGGTGGGCGGTCCATCTGTCTTAGGCCGGTGCATTCCAACAAGAAATACTATTGGCTGTCTTCACGGGTGGGTGATCTCAGCGGGAAGCGTATCGGGGGAGTTATAGTGTGTTTCTCCTCGACGAGTAACACAATCCCAGTGAAACGCCTCACTGTCACGTGAAAAGAAGAAGCTGGTGTTGTCAGGTGTCAGAGAAGACACATGGCTGTCTCTTCACCCTCCCCAACACCAACTGGGTCAGCAGTGATTAATGTAATGTGAGGTTAATGTAACCACTAGTAACCACTGGCCCAGGACATGTGTCAGGTATTGATCTCCATAATAACAAAACAAACTAATTTGGTCCCGAAATAAAAATCTAAATTTGTTCCCTAAAATAAAAATCCCAGTTTGTTTCCTAAAATAAACAAGCCAAAAAACAACACATCTGCTGCCTATTCCATATCAGAATGGGGGCTCCAACATTTGACCGAGTGTGTATGTCTGTCTGTCTGTCTGTCCGTATGAACAACCGCTCACTTCCACTGGGTGGGACTTATTATTCATTTTATGGTTACAAAACACAGCAGCCTACTACAGGGAAATTATGTGAAATTATTAAATGTTAATGTTTTCACTGGCGCCAGCAGGCAAGTGCCAGCAAGGACAGAAGTGTGTTCTGCTGGCCCAGACAGTTTAAAAGGTACATCCCTAATACCTTCGGCCTGAGTTCGGGGTCCTGTGCTTGTGAATGACGTCCCTTCTTTCTTCTTCTTTTGTGGTTTCCGGCAGACTAGACTAGACTTGTGTCAAATTGCGACACATTACTGCCTTCAGGGAGAAGTCCTCATTTTTGTGAAAGACGTCACCTTTGTGTATGTTTATTGTAGGCTCTTGAAAATACACTCACGGAGGATAATGGTTACAATAGCTTAACATTACAAATAAGTATTGGAGCGAAGAATAACTGTTCTTAATAATAAATATCAGCAATTTATCCTTATTACAGAGATTCCAAAATGTACAATGAAACATGATATCCTTTTCAAATGAGTAGCTTTAATATTTTTGGTTGACAACCATTATTTTCCCAATAATTTCATATGCAGCAGAGCCCTGTTTGTGCATTTTACTGCATCTGATATAAAACTATTACGTTTGATTCACACTTATAATTACACAAAGGCTATGACATATAAAAGTATCTAACAAAAGTCTTCACTGTTATCAACAGCCGGCATCAGACGCTGTACACTGTCCGTCTGTGTTACCGACCGTTCAATAAAGTTTTAAAAAAGAAAACAAATCCCAAAGCCAAACACAATATGCCACGTCATCCGTCAGACGGACAGCCAATCATATTGTGTGACATCAGGCGCAGGACCCCGACCGTATTCTCAGGCCGAACGTATTCGCTACTGACACCGGCCACTGGGCCATTTGCATTATATTGTCAACCCCTGATTAGAAAATGGCATTTATATTAAAAAAATTAAAAAAGAAATATACAGTATGTGGTCAGAAGGTTTCCTCATCAGAGAGCTACCACAAAGAATATTAGCCAAAAGGGTACTTATTATTAATATTGAATTTACCAATGGTATTGGAGAGAGCTGGACACTTTGAAATTATCCTTCTGATCTATCTGATCTATCCGATCTATCCGTCTGTCTGTCTGTCTGTCTGTCTATCTATCCATCCACAACATATGTCCATAGACAGTAGACGCAATGAGTGGCCTCATGCTTGGAGGGCTAATGGAAGCTCTGTTTTAGCTTTAGCCTCTATGACTCATCTTCCGACAGACTATTCAGACTGCTTTGGTTTTATAATGCTAGTGAGGCCAAAACCACTGCTATGGTCCATCAAATGCCTTGAGAATGTTTCACACAAATGCAAAAATATACTCTAGGAGTAGGAGGCCCTAAAAAAATGTGCAAACACACTTGCGCACACACGCGTGTGCGCACACACACACACACACACACACACACACACACACACACACACACACACACACACACACACACACACACACACGTGCACACTTTTTACATACTCTCACACACAGTCACCACACTTAACAGAAACGCAGCATGGTTGCCATTAGTGGTCTTCTCTTGCAATACTCTGCCTGCAGTCTGCAGGAACAAATCCTACTCAATGGCTAATGGCTGTGCTCTAAGTTGCAATTGAGACCATTTTCCTATCGATGGCAGCGCAGACAGCATTAATAGAACTCTAAGCATCATACTCATGACCACATTGGAAACAGCCCTGATCACTCCACTAAAACAGCTGAAGGGCCATGGAAAGGTCTAAATGGTTTTACTCCACGAATAAAAGGGTGCTCCAGCAAAGTTAGATGGCATCCGTATTGAATATTTATAGGCTACATGTTAATAATAATAATAGATACCTATTTCCTCCCACAAGGGAAATTCAGTATTTTCAGTCGAAAACATGCTGCCCACAAGGAGCATGTGAGCAATTAGGGGTTTAGAGTCTTGCTCAGGGACACACATTGATATTGCTACCCTGGCCTGGAATCGAACCTGGGACAACCAGGGGCTCTGGTTCCCTAAGCAGGCTCCCTAACCATTCAGCTGTGCCGCCCCTTAACAAAGAACATTGAGTTCTAACAATATTTCTCTGAAATTATATCTATTTAGATGATAACAGCCTTTTATGGTGAATGCGAATGAATTCTAGCAGTGGAAAATAGAACTATCTGGGCCGCAGTCTAATTTGCACTCCTAGCAAATATTGCATTAGCGTTCTTTCAAGATGTAAGGTCCGGTCAGTCATTCAACATCCTCATTTTGAAAATTTTTCTCTAATATGTTTTTGTTTATAATCTTGGACAAAAAACCTCTAGGAACACAGGTACAAGCTTTATAAATAAACACCAAAAAGTCAGTCACCAATTTCCAGTCAGAGAGTTCAACATATCCTTACATGCTCCACAAGTTCCTCAAGGCACACAGATCTCCATGTTACCTTAGGTTTGTGTGTCTGCTGATCCCGGGAGACTGCCTCCGAAACGAGCGATCAGGCGAGCTCCTCACCAGCGACATCGAGGACGAGATGTTGACCGTGAACATGACAATTGCTCCTACACCGCATCGCTACGTTCCCACAACGCTAGTGTTCTCCGTGCCGTGCTCTCTCTGTCTCTGGCCTGCCACGGAGAGAGGCGGTGGTTCCAGAACCCCTGTATTGTATAAGAAGAAGCCCCTGGTGTTCCCTATCTCGGCCTGTGATGGGAAACAGCCTCCTCTTTGGGCTGTCACAAACACCGTCTCCTCATCCCTTGCTAGCGAGGCGAGACTTAACCCTCACACACCCACCATCCACCACAGATCATCTCTACTACATCCGTTAAGAGGGGAGGCTGCCAGGACCATCCGCCACCCGTCTCGGGCCAAACGTCCTCCACATCTATTCTCCCTTTCAATGGTGGCCGTGTGTCATTATCAGAAAGCAGTGGGTGTGCAATTTGTACAGTTGGAGGTCATCCCAGGTTGGTCCCTTACTGCCATTGGATCACCCCCCCCCCCACCACCACCACCACCCACTCCCACACAGCAGACAGCACACCAGCATTCCTGTCCGTCAGCCCGGCCCCACTGTAGACCAGGCAGATGGATGTTCCCTGCTGCTAATATGACAGAGTTGGTGTAAAAAATAAATAGAGGAGTTTGTGAATCAAACGTCTTAATCAGACGTTTGATGATGTCACTTCCTCAGAGAGCCGTAGCAGCAGGACCGCATGCTGGGCGGCTGGCTGCGTTTCCTCTCGAGCAAAGACTGTAAAGGCCGGGGCAACGGTGGAAGTGGACTGTTTACTATGCTATTGTTGGAGCTATTCTCTATGGGAGAGGAATTACTGTGCACACACGCACACACACCGTGCGCGTGTGTGATGGATAGTGTGTGTGTGAGTGCGTGTGTGTGCGTGTGCGTGTGTGTGCGCGCGTGTGTGTGTGCGTGTGCGTGTGCGTGTGTGTGTGTGTGTGTGTGTGTGTGTGTGTGTGTGTGTGTGTGTGCGTGTGTGTGTGCGCGCACGCGCGTGTGTGTGCGTACATTAGAGGGAACACTATTTGTACCTGGAGTGTGCATAGTAATAAAGCAAGAGAAAGGCATTAGCAATTCCTTGAGAGGCAGTGAATTCCAAAGGTTTTGCATACAGGGATCAAGCACTCCCTCCTTATCATGGGAGGTGCTTTGCCCGTTGTCTTTTCATCCATGCCTGGAATGTAAACAGTTATATTGCAGTAAAAGCCCTCGCTCACTCTCTCTCTCTCCAGCCATGTCTCCTGTGACTCTCTCTCTCTCATTCAGTCTCTCTCCCCTAATTCTGGTTTTCCTCTGTGTTGAGGCCGAGGCGCTCGCAGCCCAGTCCTAATGCTGTGAATGAACAGAACACGTGGGCGGTGCGGGTCAGCGGGTCGTGCTGCCCTGGGCTCAGCTTGGTAATTGGCTCTGCTTGGCTGATTAATGGTGGACACTGCAGATGGACGCCATTTTCCCCACAAACAGACACCGCCTCTCATGGCATTGTATTTCTCCCTTATATTTCCCCCTGGCAGGATAACAGGCTCATGGCTGGCAAATATGAAAGAGGGAGACATCCCATCTCTCTCAATCTCTCTATCTCTCTCGACTCTCTCTGTCTCCACTGTCTCTCTGTGTGTGTGTCTCTCTCTCTCTCTCTCTCTCTCTCTCTCTCTCTCTCTCTCTCTTGCTCTCTCTCTCTCTCTCTCTCTCTCCTTTCCTCCAATTTCAAAGCTTAACATTTAACAGTCACTGTCACTGCCTCCCCTTCACGACCTGCTATTTCATTCTAATTTGACATGGGGAAGAAATGTATTCACCGCTAAGACGACAGACGCCTTAAGATATTTCAAGGCTCTCAGCGCGGCTGAGAATAAAATCGGAGCGATGAATAATTAACACTTCAGACCCTTAACAACTCAGCCAGATCTGCCGTGATCACCTTTTTTTTAAACCAACAACATCGTTTAGAAATGTTCGTCCTCGTGGGATAATCAGTGGACCAACGTGACCCCACCCACCCCCAGAGTCCTGGTTATCGACGCGTGAAGTTCTCAGTCAAAGGTCAAATTTGAGGAACACGTGAAGTTACTGATAAGCTCACCTGCGGCAGCGCTCAGCTCATACAGGCTGCCGTATTTACACAAGCTGCTCTCTGAACACACATTTCCTCGCTGTTGCAGCGTTGTTCTTGTGACAGGAGGCAGGAACTGTTTCAGTGAACGCATGAGAAACGTCACCGCCACCGCCACGTGCACAGAACACAAACACAGAGCACTTTCTGTTGATTCTGCGATAGACACAATCCTTCACGGTGCGTTCACACTAGCGGCGACAAAGCAACAAGTCATTTTCAATGGAAGCTACAAACTGACGCCTGGACACTTGTTGCTGCATGACGGCCATTAAGCCCTGCAAAAAGATAAGCTGGCTTCGGCTTTCTTTTCAAACGCTCCATTGACGCAGTGAAGCGCTGATCAACGATATGATTTTGTTCCAACATTTCCATTCGCCTTCTCTACACACAATTCCTGTTCCATTGCATGAAATGAAGAAAAACACATTCTTGCTGTTAACCAGTTACCTGTGCTATTTAAGCCTAACCTCTTCATTTACACAGTGTGGCTTGAGCAACACTTCGACGGCGACTCAGCATTTTAGGGGCAATGTCCCTGACTGGACTTTGTCCCCATCTGTCCAGATTAGCCAGTGCCCCACCAACATTTTAATGTTTTCACACATTTTCACGATTTTTCTCAAAAATAGCAGATCTACAAGCTCGCAGCGCGGCACTCGGTGCCGCGCTGTGAGCTTGTATATCTGCTATTTTTCAACAGTTAAAGCAGTAAATAATGTAGAAATTTTAAAAAGTTTAAATATATATACATTATTCATGCATATTATACATTTATACACTTTAATTCCTAGTTGAAAAGTCACACCCAGGGTGAAGTGAGCGGTGCCTTTGGTGGCCTCTTATAGTTATAGTGCTCAGTGTGAATGGCCCTTTAGGCTGCTCAACAGTGCCACTTGAATAGGGTGGGTGACCATATTTTCAGCCACTCAAACCGGGACGCAAAACACTGTTGCCTAAAACTGGGACCCTAAAAGCAATGCGCACGTTACCGCGCACGCGCGTGCCCATTCTCTAACGTTCGTGCACGCGCACACACGCACCGCAGGGTTGCAAACAGGCAGTGAGTGATTGACAAACAGGCTCAGTGTTGAATTCAGACACGCAATGAATTTGTTCCTTTTTTCTGTTTGGTTAGGTGAGCATGTTTTCATGAAAAGAACATGATAAATGTCTATGCAACCACTGAAAACAGCTACTATTATTTTAATTCTGGCGGAAACCGGGACAATTTTGTAGTGAATGTTGAAAACCGGGACATATTAGTGTTTTAGAGATATTTGTCGGGACACCGGGACACGTAGCTTGAAAACGGGACTGTCCCGGGTAAAACGGGACGTCTGGTCACCCTACTTGAAGGTAGGTCACCCAGCGGTATTGCAGCTGTTGAGGCCGTACTCTAAACATAGATAGATGGATAGAGACAATAACATAGAGATGCCCATAGACATACACACCTTGAGACATACACACTCTGTAAAACATTGGTGCGCAGCACCGCTAAAAAATACAGGCTAATACTATAGGACTACAATTAGTGCAGGTGTATTTGTTTTGATGCCGATGCAGAATAGAGATGCAGGGTGGTTAAATGTCAAATATAACCTTATTTTCAGTCCGTTCTGATGGAAACTGATATTTCTCCGTGACATAGCCTACCGTATCTCAGGTGGAAAGATGTGCATATTTACGTCGCGTAATAGGATGTAAGATTCAAAAACCTAACGGTGTAATTCAGGGGTGCCGTAGATGAAAAGGTTATTTACAGGGGTGCCCTGGGTCAAAAAAGTTTGAAAACCCCTGGAATAGACTCTATACGAACATAATTGGTCTGTGTATGGGGGGAGGCAGGGAGGGTGATATTAGTCACTCCTACGGCAGTCGGCAGGGGGCGCCACCTGTCAGCAGGAAAGGTGGGACGGGAGGAGCAGGTCCTCCCGGTGGGGGCTCCTCGCACTCGTGATGGGCAATCCTGTTAATTTCTGTGAAGAATCATTTTGTTCATGTTCACACGGTAACGATCCGTTCACGTTCACATTCATAACGCGATCGTCCCGTGAAAAACACTATCGCGGGAGTGTTTTTATTTCGTCGCGAGTACAGCCCGACCTCCCGTCCTGTGTGCCGGGGGTGTGAACGAAAGTGTGAACGACACATTTCAGGGATCTGAACGAATCGTTCACGAGTCTCGCTAATGATTAGATTCTTATGAACGAATCACTCATGAACGACACATCACTACCCCTCACTCGCAGGATACAGCAGCAGTGACAACACACATACAGTAGCTGTGTGTGGGGAGGAATCCTTTGGCTAAATTGGAGAGAAAAAGGGATAAAAAAAAGAAAAGAAAGAAGGTAAAAATGTAATTTATAAAATTGTTGTCCTAAAATGTTGTAGTCCTCAAAAGCATAGTGTGTTTTTGTGCATCTGTGATGACGCCACTGTGGGGGATGCGCAGATGGGCAAAAGGAGCTATCTGAAGTCTGAGTCATCCTGGCGACCGGTCTGCACCACTTTCTTGGGGAGAGGCCTGCTCCGACTATAGAATCTGTCTAAAATAAGCCCTCCTAGGAGGAGGACGAGCCGACGCAGAGGCTGCCGGGGCTGCTGGGAGAGAGAGGTCTCTCCTCCCTGCCTGTCAGTCTGAGGGAGCCGCTCGCTCATCAGCCGTGACCTGGATGGGGCCCGTTGTCAGCCGTGATGTCACCGTGTAGACGGCAGAGAGAGAGAGAGAGAGAGCAGGCGTGACATACAGACCTACCGGGATGCGCGCAACGCTAAGGGTGATTAAAACCTAGCCGTGCGGCTGCGTCGCGCACCCCGAAAACAGCCGACCTGCAAGCACGCGGTGCGGCGCGGCTGCGTTTCATCACGTGTGTTGCATTGCACATGCACACCTGTGATACAGTATATCGTCGTTGTCGGGCAGAAACCTTGTATCTCCAAGTTTCTTGCAAAAGTTTTTTTTCGCAAAGCAAAGCCCTGCTTCATCATACAAGGCCGTCGCACAAAAGTATTGAAAACAGCAGATCTACAAGCACACAACGCCTCACACTGCGAGGCGGTGTGTGCTTGTAGATCGGCTGTTTTCACTACTTTAAATCATTTTTAAAATGATAAATACAAAACAAACGGTTTTGGACAAGGTTTCCACCCCACAACGACGATATGCAGATAACGTGTCGTACGTGCGTGTGCGCGTGCGCGCCAGCGCATCGCGAGTGAACGTCTCGGTGGATCAGGGTGTTGTGATGGGCTGCCTGTGTGATGAAGAGGGCAGCAGGATCCCAGCGCATGGCCTGGTTTTTCGGCCGTGCGCAGAATGAATCACGACAGCTGAAGGAATGTCCGCTGCTCCTCCTCCTCGCTTTGTTGGCGCGTGCGCCGCAGCATGTGGCGGCCTCTCGCTTCCCTAATACATTTATGGTAACAGCCCAGACCCGCTGTTTATATTTACATGAGGACATCAGCGGGCAGATCATTCCTGCACGCCATGAGCTGCACCCCCTCCCCAAAACCGTCCCCCTGCAGACACACACACACACGGACGCACGCACACGCACACGCACACGCACACACACACACACACACACACACACACACACACACACACACACACACACACAGAGAGATTGGCAGGTGCATACTGGCACCCATACATGAACAACACAGACATAGCTGGCATGCACAACCGCACTCAGTCGCTCTTAACTCAAGTCAGTTATTACCTTACATAAATACACCCCCAGCAGCACGGAGGCATTCGTCCATTACAAGGTTGATGGGATGAGAGAACACGGAAAATAACGTAAACATATGACATGGCAGCGACACCATGAAGTATAGACACGCATGACAGAGAGAGCCACCGCTTGCACGTGATGCTTCTTGGTTGACATTGCGAGCACATAGAGGGAGCGAGAGTGAGTGTGTGTGAGAGAGAGAGAGGTGGAAAAAAAGCTGCTTGGCCAGCGATGCAGATTTAGAATTTAAGGGAGCTTGTGTGACAGATGGAGCGGAGCAGCTTGTGCAAGCGTGAAGCCCTTTCAGCCGTGCTCCTGTTGAGAGTGTGTTTGTGGGGAGCAGGTATGACGCCGAATCTCGAACTGTCACTAACAGTGTTGTGCAACTGTTTCACAATCACAGGTGAGACCAGATTGCTCAAATGTATGTCAGGTGCCCTAAGTGTTCGGTTTACCGCGGTCGGTCGTAAGGAAATCCAATAACGGAAGTCCACAGACCTTTAAAGACTGAGAGAAGCGGGAGAACACCCAAGCATATCGTCACTGTCGGGCAGAAACCTTGTCCATCTCCAAGTTTCAGATTTGGGTGACAAAGCCCTATAGGCCTTCGCACAGAAGTAGTGAAAACAGCCGATCTACAAGCACACAGCGAGGCGTTGTGTGCTTGTAGATCGTCTGTTTTCACTAGTTTAAGTCATTTTTTAAATGATCAATGCAAAACGAACGGTTTTGGACATACAAGGTTTCCACCCGACAACGACGATATAATGACACACTTGCTCATTAACCTCGTCCGGTCTAGCAGCAGATATGCTTAAGCTGTTATTTGTTTTTTATTTTTCTGCATTCAAATGCAATGAGAAAAATGTAGCAAGCGTTTCACAAACATTAAAAGCAGCAACAATCATACATTACACACATACAAACAAGGAAAGTAGACATGTGGTAGACAGGGACACGGGGAACAAATTCTACACGGCTAGAGGTTTTCAAAAGTGACTCGAGGCACACGAATGAGCCCAAATCTCAAGGCGCAACTACAGTAGGATGTGGCAGGTTGAAAGTGGTTAAAATATATTTTAGGGTATGGAATTTGCCTCTGTATTTTCTGGGAAATGAGTCCTGATATACTAAATAATAATAGCGTTTGTAAACCATACATTTTTGTAAAGTTGTGTATATTACAATAATAATTGGCTGTCCCTACATCCCAAAGGCACACCTGCACACCAGTGTGCCGCAGCACACCGTTTTGGAACCACTGACATTGGACATCTATCTGGAAGGTACAAGGTATTCTGTCAGCACAAATTTCAGCACTCCTTTTCCTCCATGAATCTGCCCCCCTCCCCCCCATTTTCCTCCCCTCTTCAGCTTCTGTCGGTTGCTATCTTTCTCCTCCGCCCGTGTCAGAGATAATACATGGCTCGGGCCATGGCACGCCGGACAGCGGGGCGAGAGGCAGATGATGAGCCCTGTATCCCTCCCTCGCGCTGGCCTAACAGTCTGATGCCAGCTCCCAGATGCTGGGCTGTGTGTGTGAGTGGGGCTGAAGGTGGAGGGGGGCAGAGCAGGGGGTGGGGGCAGTAGAGAGGACAGTTTAGCCAAGCGAGGCGCAATGGACTGGGTTAGTAGTACCTGCCAGAGGAGGGGAGAGGACCTTGGCACAAGGGAGCGGGGGCAGGACAGAAGTCTGTGTCCTGGGGCACCTTGCTGTCCCCAGGTTTGTGGATGACACTGTAAATGGGTTCAGCCCTGGTGGGAGGAGGGGGTACAGAAATCACAGTGAACGGTGCAGGTGCAGGACATTTGGAACACAGCACGTAGACACACGCACACACGCACACACACACACACAGAGACACAGACAAATCAAATGCACATGCAAGGCATATGAGCAGTGGGTACAAGGACAAAACAGGAACACACATCAAATCCAGAGTGAAACACGCATGCACGCACACGCGCACGCACGCACGCACGCGCACACACACACACGCACACGCGCACACACACACACACACACACACACACACACACACACACACACACACACACACACACACACACACACACACACACACACACACACACACACACACACACACACACACACACACACACAAGGGATCCAGCCCCCTCCCTAGAGCTGCAGATTAGACCTCTTTGGTGTTCAAGTCCTGCCTCTATGAATGCTGCTGCTGATCCAGTACTTGGACAGGCGTTCAGGCTCAGGGGTTAAAACATAGTCAAAACAAGGACGTGGGATGATGGAGGCTTGCTTTGAAGCATTTTTTGGCCAGCATAGCCACCAAAACGCAGTCAGACTAACATATAATGCAGTTGGAGTGTATTGTATTGTATGGTAATGCATTGCACAGAATACACTGTCTACCACTTCTGCTTTTCACTCAAAGGATGGCCAGCGTTTACTTAGCTTCCCGTAACATTCCTGTCACTGTTATTGGCTGTTTCACCAGACACCATAGACACCATAGACGCGGTTGTTTCAGTAAAGAAACAACCACAAAATAAACAACTAAAACCATACTATGGGCCCTATTTTCGTCCATGCCTTACCCCTTATCCCTAAACTTCTTTGCCTTTTTTACTATTTTGTAAAACATTTTTAAATAGTTCAAATAGCTCACAACGTGTCAATGTAGATCAGCTATTTGAAGTATTTTAAAATGTTTTTCAATATAGTATAAAAGGCAAAGAAGTTTAGGGACAAGAGGTCCGGTAATTGCCTGGTTAATAAACCAGACCGAACACAACAACACCCCCTGGCGGTAGTGGTGTTGTAGTACGGTCTGGCACCGATCCATTGAGATTCTATTTCCTCAACCAGCTTCAAGGGTTGGCCAATCAGGGTTGTATGCTTGGGGCACGTGGTTTCTGTAGGCTTGGGGGCAAGTGGTTTGGGGCAAACCCCAGAAATGAAAACTCTTCCTGAAATCCCAGACTCTCTTTCCAAAACGAAGTGTGTGATAGAGGCTGGCAACGCCAGGCAAGTCCGGTAAGGCATGGATGAACGATATACAGTATATACAGGAATACAACTGTGTGGCATTATCAAGGAGTCAGGACTACCGATAACAACATGTGTAATACTACCTGCAAGCAATTCATGCACTGTTGTATCTATAGATACAATACAAACACTACCTTATGTGAGTGGTGTTAGAAAGAATGTACAGAGAAGGAGCCAGGCCCCAGTGCTTCTCAAACGTTTCAGGTCGAGACCCAAAAGAGAGATTAGACCGGGTTTGACTGGGACCCAAACTAGTGACAATAGCAGATCTACAAGCTTGTAGATCGGCTATTTTCACTACTTCTATATATTTTTTTATTCTAATTTATGGAATTTCTTAGATTTTTCATTTATTTATTCGTCTTTGAAAATCATTGAATTTGTTTTTAATTTATGAAAGTCTCATGCTTTTTTTTGGGAGTGTTTTTTTTTAAAGGTTTTGAAATAATAATAATTCAAAACTAAAATGTAGGAAACAACAAATTCAAGGGACCCATAAAAGTGTGTCTGCGACCCACATAATGGGGAAACGGTGCTCTCTAGACTATAGACTGACCTTGTGAAGTCTTCCTCTCCCAGCATGTGGCGGGGCACTGGGGAGTACCTGGACGGTGTCACCTGGGGAGGCGGTTGGTAGACGGGCTTGGGCTCCATCTGCCCCATGTAGTTGTGGCTGACGTGGTTGTCCACCATGGTGGGGAAGGCTGGGGCGAGGGCCAGACCAGTAGAGGGAAACAAGGATGATTACAACACAGGTTGAAAGGGCCACACAAATGTCCAAAACCGTCCGTTTTGCGTTTATCGTTTTAAAAGTGATTTAAACTAGTGAAAATAGCCGATCTACAAGCACACAACGCCTCGCGATGCGAGGCGTTGTGTGCTTGTAGATCTGCTGTTTTCACTAGTCTTGTGCGACAGTCTTGTGTGATGAAGGAAGGCTTTACGTACAAATTTGAAACTTGGACAAGGTTTTTGTCCGACAATGACGACATACTCAGCACCACTCTCCCCATGGTGGTAACCACATAACCCAGTGGGTTTTCAACCCTTTTCATATCAAGATTTGTTATTTATTCAGCATCTGAGCCACAGACCACCATTTGGGATGGGATTTAGCCTCTCAGACCCAAGACCTAAGAATATTTTGAGCGAACCCTGATTTAACTCTATTCTGGGCTTTGTTGGCAAGCGTCAAAAATGTCAGCGAGTGGATAATCGGCGCTAAAATCTTGCAGTGTGAACTCTGTATTACAGTAGTCGACAAAAGCTATAATGCAAATGTGCAGTCATCCTATATTGCTTTCTGTGTGTTTACATTAAAAGACCACATTCTGTAGACTTTCACACGGTGCACAATGTCCAGGTTAGTGTGTCACAGACAATCACAAGGCTGGAAACCCCCCTCTTTCACTGTACAGATTTACATTCTTGTTGAGAGCAGCAGAGTATGACGAAAAAAAGCCTTTCAAATCCAGATCATGTGGGTCATACTTTCTTTCAAAACCAGCTTAAATCTGCATTAAAGGGCTCGCCTCGGACCTTGCAACGGCAAACGCGACGAGGTCCAGAAAATGGAGAATGCACAGAACGTACAGCAACAGTCCCCACAGAGAGCAAAGCGCCTTTGTGTTTGTATATAGTTCTGTGTGAGGCAGAGGATAGCTTTAGAACGTGGGCTCTCTTGAGCGGGTGGGATGTGAGAAACCATCCACGCACAGTGGGAGGTGGAGATCTGGGCTTGCTGTTGCAGTGGGCAAGAAGTACGTTTGTGTTTGTGTGTGTGTCTGTGTACTGTGCTGTGCTGTGTCAGTGTGTGCGCGCGCACGCACGCACACACACACACACACACACACACACACACACACACACACACACACACACACACACACAAACAGGCATTCCGTTAGTGGGAGTCTGGGCATAGCAGGTTTGGAGGAGGGAAACAGTGAAGCCAGCAACACCACGACTCATAAAAGTATTGTATAAAATCTGTGATGAAGATAAAAACAATTGCCAGTGTACTGAACCGCACCACAGACCTCTATTTATAATTCCTTACGCATTGCAAGTTTTGTATCACAGACTATCACAGTTTTGGTGGGGACTTGCCATGGAGATTTTGCTCATCGGTTATTAGCGCTACAAACACACTGTAGTGGAACTGAGAAAAACGTGTGCATTTGTACGACGAGGACCAATGAATACATGAACGTAAAAATGTGAGAACGTAACCTCAGTGAAACTACCCCTGAACCTAACCTCATTCCTAAACGTAACCTCAGTAAAACCATGCCTAAACCTTATTTTTGAGCGGTGGTCACAACGCTCCTATACGTGGCCGTGTGTGTGGGTATGTATGTCTGTCTGTCTCCGTGTCCGTAGCCTGCAGTAACCTTTTCTGACCACACATGTTAAGGGAGGGGCGCTGTTGCACACACACACACACACACACACACACTCACACACACACACACACACACACACACACACACACACACACACACACACACACACACACACACACACCACCGCTCAGTTCACACGAGTGTGATTTTATTAATAAACATAACCTCAGTAAAACCATGCCTAAACGTCACCTTATTCCTAAGCCAGTGTTTCTCAACCTTTTTTCTGCATGGGCACACTTTTAATGTCCCAAGAATCCATGGGCTCACCAACATAATACGGGGGTGTAAATATCGTCACTGTCGGGAAGAAACGTTGTATCTCCAAGTTTCAAATGTGTAAGTTTCTTCGCAAAGTAAATCCCTGCTTCATCATACAAGACTGTCGCACAACAGTAGTGAAAACAGCAGATCTACAAGCACACAACGCCGCGCGGTGCGAGGCGTTGTGTGCTTGTAGATCGGCTGTTTTCACTAGTTTAAATCATTTTTAAAATGATAAATACAAAACTGGCTTTCAAGCAGTTTCAAGGGGCACACTTGACCCTTCTCAGGGGCACACCAAAGGTCCCCAGGCACAGTGGTTGAGAAACACTGTCCTATGCATAACCTCAGTCAAACCATGCCTAAACGTCACCTTATTCCTAAGCATAACCTCAGTCAAACCATGCCTATAAACCTAAATTCATTCCTAAACGTAACCTCAGTAAAAAAGGAACACAAGAACCGCTGGGGGTGAGCGGTGCACAGGAACCAACAGGGGGGGAACCAACATGGAGGAGCAGAGGAAGCGGTTAGATACGTACTGCTGGAGTAGTCCGGAGGGGCGTACATGTCGTTGAGGTGCACGGGTCCTGGCTTGGCCACCTTGAGGTAGACCATGTCTGAGGTGTTCTTCAGGGCGGCCACCGCCTCCTCGTGACGCACGTCCTGCAGGATGATGTTGTTCACCTGAACAACAAAATGGCAGGAGAAACAGAAAGCTCTTCATCTGCACGTTCTAACCTTTTTTGTGCTTTTTGCTTTTTGGTAAATTAGCGTCCTACTTGACAAAACGTATTAAAAGTAGCAGGTCCTCAAGCTCGAAACGCAGCGCAACCTTTGATACTTTTGAATTTGAATTGTGAATCGTGAAGTAACAGTTTTGGACATGTGAAGTTTCCACCTGACAGAGATGATATTAGGGTTGCAACAGTTAAGCGAACTAAACAATTTTAAAAACAAATAGCAATAATCAAAAAAACAAAAACAGCAGTAGCCTATTTTTTGCAACACCATTATACGACAATAGGATTTATGTGGTAAATCAGACTAATCGATTTAGTCGATTATACAAAATCTAATCAAATTCTTCATGTTGAAATATATTTTTACTGTGCTGTAGGCTACTGTGTGAGTGTGTGCTGTAACAGCATAAGCATGCGTTTCTGTTGGACGATGAGTCTAATGAATCACAACCTGGAGGAGGTAACGATCGAGGTTTGTTGAGAGTTTCTTTTACAGATGAGGTAGGTACTGTATTATACAGGTTGGTGTGCCGTGCAGTGTTGAGAAAGGCCAAGAGCAGTGACTAAACTCAGCTGCGGTAGTGATTTCTACCACTGTATCTTTCTGCTAAATGGGTGTGTCAGTGGTGTGTTCTAGGTTTTTTCGGAGGGGATACGATAATCATTCCCTGCACGTCATGCACGTGGTCATGGAGCTACGCTAGCGCATTTTCAATGGATGAAATGGTTAGTAGAGAGCTACGCTTTTTTTCAAAAACATTCTGCGTACAGTATATAGCGTAATATAGAACACACCACTGGGGGGGTGTACAAAAGTCTGAAACACCCATGTCACCTTTGAGTGCGTACGCCTAGTCCACCCCTGGTTCAGACCACAACGCGCTTCTGGTTGGCTGCCGCTTTGTCTCGTCGCAGAGCAGCAGCGGGAAAGTTGAGCTTTTCTCAACTTCTTTGCTGGCTCTGCCTCCTGCCACAGCAGGCAGCGGGCAGCTCCTCTCCATAGAAAATGCATGGAACCTTTCCCAGAAAGTGGAGGCAGTAGTGCTGCTGGTGTGGGTTCGGCATGAGTCTATTACCCCACAGTGTTTCCTGGGAAATATTTTAATTCAAATGCACCATTCAAGTGCAGCATGAGCATGGGATTATCGGGCCCATTCACTGGGCTGAAAGTGGCGTGGTGGAGATGAAGTAATGTATGGCTGCAGCCATTCATAGCTTTTCAACAATGGCAGCACAGCTTAATTACTTTTTCCCTTCCATTTGATTTATGGAAGCCTTAAACACATCTAATATTTCTTTTAACGGCACTCTTTTTTTCCTGGCAGGTGGTCCTTTTTTATCTTCACGTGCCACAAAGATGCCTGGGGAGTCACTCTGGAGATTGGGGCTGCGCAACAGCAGCGTATCCATCACACAACGACGCAGCAATGAACGCAGACATGCGTTCCACACAATACAAAGAGAGGGGTGCGTGTGTGTGTGTGTTTATTTCTCTTAAATGTTTTCAATAGGGCCAAAGAGCTACAGAAGACAATAAATTGACTCATGAACATTATTTTGGATATCGCAGAGTGATAAAAGGACAGAGAGGGTGATACTGTAAGCTTGCTGCTGTATCTTCCTTAGGGGTTATATGCAAACAGCCCAGCTAAAGCGGCATTGCATGCTGATATGTCAGCAAGCGACCTCGATGCTTCAAGTACTCACTATTTAAAAAGAAATTCTGCCACCAAACACTGTTGCTCTGGTAACATAGTTTATCCGGGCACAAAAGAGCCAAAATCCTCCAGAATAGCGACCTTCCACAGTTCACAGAATATCTACTGTATGTAATGGCTGTGGTTGGCAGCCAGCAGCACCTGCCGTATTTTGAAACAATTCCCTCCCCACACTGTCGGGGCAATCCCAGTGGGACTACATCTTTTCTTGCCAGAACGCGTCCCGGTCGACAGTAATGCTATTCTATTCATTCATTTAAAGTGTTGATGAAACGCAATTTTCTCATCGTCTCATCATATATTAGGATATAAGTACCGGTATGTGACGAGCAAATTATGACACAGCATTTGTCGTTGGACAAGGTCGATAAGCTTGGGCAAACACGAATGACTGGGTGATAAAATATGGGTATACGGTACATGCTAACAGTGCATACACTGTGTGTGTACACGTGTGTGTGTGTGTGTGTGTATATATATATATATATATAAATTATATATACTGGTATATACTGTGTATATATATTGTCTCTGTCGGGTGGAATATGTCCAAAATATGTCCAAAACTGTTACTTTTCATGATTCAAATTCTAAAACAGCTAAAGTAGCAGATAGACTAGGACACAGAGCTTGCTGATCTAATACGTTTGATGCTTTTATGTGACTCTGAAGCATGATCAAGTAAGGCGTTTATATATATATAGGGCTGTCACAATTATTATTTTTGAAATAATCGTGATTATTTTTCATAATCGTCATAATCTTTCCATGTTGAAAAATTTTCATATATTAAAAAAAAAGTCAAAAATAGTGGAAATAGCAGATCTACAAGCTCACAGCGCGTCGCATCGCGACGCGTTGTGAGCTTGTAGATCGGCTATTTCCACTATCAATGTTCTTTTTTAAGTATAAAGTTGTCAAATACCGGTATGTCAGTAATTTCTTTGTATACGTAGGTTATGTATCATATCTACCATGTGCAACTTCAAAGCCTAAAAGCCAAACAGAAATGTAATTGTCAACAATAAAAACACAATTAAATCGGTAATCGCAATTATTTGAGTGACAATTAATCGTCATGTAAAATGTCATATCGTGACAGCCCTATATATATATATATATATACATATATGTGATGAATATTTGTCTGAGGCAGAGAGACAAGCTCGTACAGCTAGCAGGCGGTCTCCGGTCTGCAGTCGTCCGTCTTTCTGGGCGGCTCCTCCCTCAATGATCTTGGTGATGTAGATGCTGTTGTCTCCAGGGATGTGCTGGTTGCCAATCCCTCCGGCGATGCTGAAGCCAAGCCCTGGCAGAGAGATGCACGCAAGCAGGGTTAAACACACTGTTGATTTTAACAGCACATTTTGATTTAGTTTTTAAATCATAGTCCTTTGAATAAAATTCCATTTAGTTTTAGTCACAGTTTAGTGTTCTGAAATGTTTGAGTGTTGAGTGTCTAGTTTTAGCTGACTAAATATCATACTATTTCACAGTTAATTGAGTTGACTAAAATGTGTCTTAGCAGGCCGTGATGCATAATTTATACTTAGCTGCATGCCAAAAAATAGCAGATCTACAAGCTCACAACGCGTTGCACTGCTATTTTCAGAGCTTGACACCCAAGCGCAACCAAGCATAAAACGCCTTATTGTGACCGAAGGTCGCAGTATACCATGAGAAATGTTGTAGCTTGTCCTTCCCTAACGGAAGTGATGTCATCAAACCCTGGATATCCATACTGTCACTGTGACATCACTTCCTGTTCCACTTGGGTATTTCCTAGAATCCCTTTTATGCCCATTTATGAGTCACTCTGTGCCACATCACTGTGACTCACTGTCACTCTGTGGAAGTTGTTGTTTTATTGTGCTACCCTTTTCATTTTAGCAGTGTGGTCCGAGCAACACTTTAGCGGCAACGTAGCCGGCCACACTTGGTCGCTTCGTAATTGCGTCGTAATTGTGTCGTATTCAAATGTATTCAAAGACATCAATGTATGATGAGCAGCTACACAGACAGGTCATCATCTGTCTCTTAGCACATGCAATCGCGACACACACTGTGAGCTTTTAAATCTACTTTTCTTTGGTATACAGTATAGAGAGTAACTAATAAACAGTTTAATGCAGTGGTTCTCAAACCTTTTCATGTCAAGGACCCCCCACATTGATATGTATTTGGCCGCGGACCAGCATCTCAAAATGTTTTGTGCCATGAACCCCCAGAAGAGAAGATTTATGTAAAATAATAATAATAATCCTGGGGACCCCCACGACTCCTGGGGATCCCCGGACTGGGGGTCCCCAGACCCCAATTTGAGAACCAATTGGTTTAATTGTGGAGAGTTAAACGTCAGAGAGTAAATCATTCCCGAGCAGTCGGAGCAGACGAATTGCATGGAGGGAGGAGTCTGTACCTTTGGGTCCTTTGAGCAGGTTGACCTCCAGGATGGTCTCGGGCGGAGCCTGTCTTCTCCTGACCAGCAGCCTCACCACGGGCCCCGCCTCCTTCAGGGCCTCCACCGCCCGGCTGTGGACCACCTCCGACACGTCCACCTCGTTCACGCGCAGCACGCAGTCGTTCACCCTGAGGAGTTGGAGAGAGAGAGAGAGGGGGGGGGGTGAGCTTTTAACGCACAGCGCAGTGCGGAGCACCAATCGTGCGCCGCCTTGTCCCTCAGCGCAATGTCAACTGCTAATTGCTTGTGCGCGGGCAGGCATAGTCGCACTAATGTGAGAAAACCACACAAACACACACACACGCGTGCCCAAGCAAATCCAAGGCCAACATATACAGAAAGCTCGAAAGCACATTGAAAAGCACTCAAGATCATAATTTTTGCATGTGTCAGGCTTTGGTTTTCCAGTGACTCTGTAACTTTGAGGAAACACACATGTGTGCAGGCATGCGAGCACGCACACACACACACACAAACACACAAAGGAAGATGTTAGGCTGGAGCAAGTACGTAGAGAGAGGAGGACTGAGAGAAAGAGGGACAGAGGGGACAGGACGTGAGGAAGGGGACAGACAGGTGAGACAAAGTGAAGGTATAGATGGAACAGCCTTTGACACTGTTAAACACTGCGTAGTTGATAAAACTTTGAAATGCAGTTTTTAGCCCTTTTTGAATATATTTTTTTCCGGGAATGCCTTTATTTTGATTAACAGGAAACAGGGGAGAGTGACATGCAGCAATGGTCTGCCAGGACCTTAACCTCTTGGCCATCGGTGCCGCCAACGGATTATTTAAAAAAGAAATCGACCTGGTTTGGTAGTTACTCTGTAGCAGTAGCACTTCATTGTTTTCTTTGCATTCTACTTACATGAGCATTTACCCTGTTCTTTTTTTGGGAGAAGGGGAGGGTTAAGATTTATTTTGGGGGCTTTTTATGCTTTTATTGATAGTACAGGATCGGGGATCGTCAGGATCGGGACTCGAACCCACAACGTGCCGTCAGGCTACATTGTAGCCTAGGTGCCCCCCCGGACTGCTAGACTAGAGGTCCGGGCCTGTTATTTGTTGACAAGGGCTCATCGTACCATTACTTCCATCACGTCACCGTGTGTGAGTCACTCTGGGAGAGAGCGTCTGCTAAATGCCAACATGTAGATGGTGCTGTCCTTACCCCAGCCTCCCGTCCATAGCAGCTGCCCCTCCGGGTATGATCTTGGTGATGAAGATCCCGGGGTCATCGGGGATGTGTGGATTGTCCATTCCCCCGGCGATGCTGAAGCCCAGGCCAGAGTTCCCCTGCACACACACACACAGCACACACACACACACACACACACACAGCACACACACACACACACACAGCACACACACACACACACACAGCAGGTTATATCTTATTTAGTGGAGTGCACTGCACACACACACACACACACGCCTTTCTCTTGCTTTATTGTGTGCACAGGTAGAAAATGCACACGCACGCAAACACACACGCATGCACGCACCCACCAATAAGTGAGTGATGGAGTCAGCACAGACTCAAGGTCAGTGGGATATGGCTCTTAAGTGTATTGGTAACTCGGGGGACCATGTGACCTGCTGCTGTCGGCCTGGGTGCACCACGTCTCTATGCATTTTGATGTCCACCTTTGTGAAGCACGTGCATGTACTCAAGTGACATGTGACAAATGATAGTATATATATAGGCTACATACCTATATACACATTTATACAATGTATATATGAATTAGATTTAATTTTTTACATATACTGTATAAGGTTTCCACACGACAGAGGTAATATACCGTACAGGTATACTGTACATATACTGTATATATATAACCACACACACACACACACACACACACACACACACACTGTGAGTGTATATATTCCATTAGACGAGGGCACTTCATTCAGAACGTCGTGCACACTGCATCAACCCACTGAAAGGCAGATGCGTTGGAAATTGGATTTATGGTGATCATAAGCAAAGATGAGCGCAGGAGCCATTTCTGTTGGGTGGTACAGTACAGTACAGTACAGTACAGTACAGTACAGTACAGTACAGTACAGTACAGTACAGTAGTGGTTCTCAACCTTTTCAGGCCGCGACCCCCAAAATAATCACATTTTAACTGGGGACCCCCCACCCTGACGAGCACCAAGAGTTGAGGCATTACATTTTGCATAACACGGTTCTATTGTGAAAATAGCAGATCTACATGCTCACAACGTCTTGCAACGCGAGGCATTGTGAGCATGTAGATCTGCTATTTTCACGATTTCTACCTCTAATAATTATTTGACAATTTGGTCAGTGTTTAATTTGAGGTATTACAAAGTCCTTAAATTGTCACTTTAGAAATGTGCAGATACCTAGTCTATACACTTAAACTTTATGTCGGTTTGTTTACTGTTGAGTGAGAAAACAATGTTGCACATTTTAAGTTAATCATCTGTCCCGACCCACAGGTTGAGAACCACTGCAGTACAGTACAGTACAGTACAGTACAGTACAGTACAGTACAGTACAGTACAGTACAGTACAGTACAGGGCTCCTCACTGCTCGCTGCACATATATACTATAGACGTCTTGGCCTGTCTATCTTTTTGTTCTCACTTCCCTCCAATGACCAGTGGTGTAAAGTAGCACATTTACCAATTTTCTGTACTTTTACTCCTACTCCACTACATATCCGAGGCAAATATTATACATTTTCTCCACTACAATTATTAGAAAAAAACTATTAGTTACTAATGTAGATACTACTGTAGATTTTGATTATTATTACAAAACATACATTGACCACTTCACATTTCGTCCATTTGAAAACAGCCGATCTAGAAGCTAGAGCTTGTAGATCTGCTATTTTCAAAAGATTTATCTTTAAAGACTTGTGAAATGGGACATTCTGCTTCTGCATAATGATCACTTTCTACTTTTGTTACTTTTGATACCAATACTTTTGTACTTTTACTCAAGTAAATTTTGAAACCCGGACTTTTACTTGTAAGGGTGCCCTCAGACCAAAATACCTATGAGAGTGGAATCCGCGTTCCGCCAATGCATTTCAATGATAAGGGAGCGTTTTATGCATTGGCGGAACGCGGATTCCACTCTCAAAGTTATTTTGGTGTGAGGGCACCCTAACAGGGTATTCCTGCAGTGCAGTATTGATACTTTTACTTAAGTACAAAATGTGTGACAGAGGAACCCATGTGAATCCAGCAGGGCCTGGGCTGGGAGGACAAGTGCTGCCCCTGACAGCCGCGGCCGCAGAGAGACAGGCACCAAACAAGACAGCTGAGAAAAGACTTCACTTTATCATGTTCTATAATTAATGAGTAAATGGTTGCTACAAATTAGGACAGGGGGAGGTTGAGGCCTGCCAGGGTATCACTCTGGAGCCCCCCAAAACAGAGCACACAGGGGGCCGACCGCCAGAGATCACTGAATGTTCCCCGGCACACCACAGACCTTTTAAACGTGTGATCTTTACTTAGCGTGTGTACAGTAGGGCCTCTTGCATAAACAAATGCCTTTCAGAGTGAGAGGGGGGGAGAGAGAGATGCTTGGCAAGTTGGCATCTGTCATGGACGTCTACATTTATATTGTTGTGGTCGGGGGAGAAACCTCCCATTTTCATATTTTAATTTTAACCTTTGTTTTTAGTTTTTCTTTTTTTTATCAATGCCCCTACTTCAGTGGTTTTCAACCCGTTTCATATCAAGGCCCATCATTTATTCTGCATTTGAGCCACAGACCACCGTTTGATGAGATTTAGCCTCTCAGACCCAAAAACCTCAAATATTTTGTTAGAGTTGGATAACATTTTGAATTCCATTCTGTATTAATGTTTGTACCATAGGAGAGATGAACGTTGATTAAAATAACAATTTGTGTAGACGTGTTGTAAATTAAGCAATGCAGATGTTTAACAATAATTTTGACAGCGTAAAATGAAACCAAATGGACCCGTACGGGGTCCGTTTGGTTTCATTTTACGCTCTCAAGAGTTAAAGATCCATAAGGCTCCATTTGGTTACCAACTCTCCATCATTTAGCTGGGGACCACCTGGAACCCCCTCAAGAACCACTGGTGGTCCCCGAACAACTAGTTGAAAACCACTGCCCTACTTGATCATACTACAGCGTCACGCAAAAGCATCAAAAGTAGCAGGTCCGCAAGTGAAGCGACACGCTTGAAGCTTGTGGATTTGCTACTTGTGAATTTGAACCTTGAAAGGTAACCGTTTTGGACATATGAGGATTCCACCCGACAGAGATTATTTGAGTGGAAATGATGAAAGCGGGAATGTGCTGTGTGTGTATAGTGCCGTTCTATATGGGTTCAGGCCAGGGGTGTCGCACCAAATTCTGGGCCCTGGTTACAAGGATCCACTCGCATTTTGTGCTTTAACTATTGAAAAATAGCAGATATACAAGCTCACAGCGTGGCACTGAGTGCCGAGTGCTGCTATTTTTGAAAACTCGTGAAAAGTCTTTGAATATTTCAAATCCTTCTAGGTTTTTTGAAAAACCTATGTTTCTATGTCAATGGTGCTCAAACGTTTTCATGTCAAGGTCCACCAAAATGATATGTATTTGGCCACGGACCCCCATCTCAAAATATTTAGTTCCAGGGACCCCCCAGAAGCAAAATTTGAGTTAGAACAAAATGTTCACAACTTTTCAAAAATAGCAGATCTACAAGCTCGCAGCGCGGCACTCGGTGCCGCGCTGTGAGCTTGTATATCTGCTATTTTTCAATAGCTAAAGTATAAAATAATTAAGGACCCTCCACCTTGGGCCCTAGTAACTCATTCCCACTCCCCCCCCCCCATTGTGACACCCCTGAGCCCTGCCACTGACAAGCTTAACACAACGCAACCTCCTGAACAATTGAACAGGAAAGGGCACTTTACATTTATGGAGCCCGCTGATGACATGTGTGGCAGGCAGGCGGCATTATGTAAAAAGCTACGCTTCATTAGCATGATTCCATGCTCCGGTGCTCATCGTATAGTTAGCTCACATGAGGTGCAATACAAGGCTGTTTTCTCCTGACATGATGTCATAGCCTCTGTCTTAACACACAATGGCGTACACAATAACACTCACATTACACCACAGACATTAAGCAAAGCAATTGCCGTGGTTTCAATAAGAGGGGCTCACTCTGTCATTTTTTTTTCTTCATGTCAAGGACCCCCAAATTTTTTCCCCTTCATGTCAAGGACCCCCAAATTGAATGTATTTGGCCGCAGACACTCATCAGAAAATATTTTGTGCGAGAAACCCCCATATAACAGGGGTCTTCAACGTTTACAGGCCAAGGACCCCTTAGTTGAGAGAGAGATGAAGCAGGGACCCCCACAATCTGTTCATAGATATAGTTTCATTGTTTGACAGCACGATCAACAGTGTATTTTGGATTCATGTTAGTGTGTTTTCAGATATTTAACCACTTGAACGGTCAACAATTAATAAAGTTGACCTTTCACTGTCTTTCACAATCTGCTCTTTTCCCACTCCAAAGCTCTTTGCCGGTCTGCCGGTCTACCGATCTACAACGCCTCGCGCTGCGAGGCGTTGTGAGCTTGTAGATCGGCTATTTTTGTCTAAAGTTCTCAGAATATGGACGCTAGGGTTCAAGTGGTTATATAAGAAAGGAGGGAAAAAAACTAGTTCCTATCACAAAAGATTTGGAGGACTCCCTGTAGTAACTCTGAAGACCCCCTAGGGGTCCCGGACCCCCTGTTGAAGACCCCTGCTATATAAGATTTGTGTTGTTAAAATGTTTGAAGAATATCAATATAAAGTGATTGCACTGATTTCAAATGTTGCTGGGGACCCACTGGAGCCTACCCAAGGACCCCTTGGGGTCCCCGGACCCCCTTTTGGGAACCACTGACTTATGCAATACTCGCATAACATTACAGACAAAGCAATTGCCATGGTTTCAACTAGAGGGGCTCACTCTGTCTAAGAAAACAGAGCTGCTTACTGCCACCTAGTGGACACATCCGTTGGTCAGAAAAGCATTCAAATGGAGAGCACAGGTGACAACAACACACAGGAGAGAAGCAACATTAAAGGAGCTATAGTCAACTTTTTCTTGAAAAACGGACGCTAAAATAAAAATGTTTTGAAAATATTTTATAAAAAATAATTAACCTTCATATATGTGTTTCTGTTAAAAAATTACCACAAAAAGCATAAAATAATGATAAAATAATCATTTTGGCCATTGTCAGGCTGACTTTGTTTACATCCCTCTTCTATTTGATAAGGGATGTAAACAAAGTCAGGCTGACAAGCGTCCGTTTTTCAAGAAAAAGTTAACTATAACTCCTTTAAGAGAAATGGCTACAAAGAAATGGTGGAACTCACCCTCTCCAAAATGATCTCTTCATATTTATACATCCCATCACTGCCGTTTACCTGTCAAAACAAAAAGGTTTGTTATTTCACAGTGTTCAAGACATCAAAGAAAATATAGAACACAATCTTCTGGCCGCCATGACATTAATAACATCATACATAATAGTATAAAATAATAATAATATCATAATAAACTGAACAAAGTGAAATAGCGTCATGGCCAAAGACATGGCATTCCACAAGATTATTTGAAGAACTAAAAATACCATTGTGATTATTTGTTTTCCTCTGCCAGCCTCCAAATCAAAAAGCACAGCGTCAGCCCTATGCCAGCTGTGTCTATCTATACACTCTGACACTAAATGCATAACTGCAGCATATTCATTGGCCACAAACAGTCAGGGTCAACAGGATAATGGCTAGTGGTTAGTCCACATGGCAAGCGGCATGCTGCAACCGTGAAGCTATTTCATCCAGCACAAAGACAGAGAGAGATAGAGAGTGAGATGTTGAGGAGAAAAAAAGACACAGAGAGAGAGGGCGAGGGAGACCGAGTGAGAGCGAGAGAGACAGGGAGGGAGAGAGAGAGAGAGAGGGAGAGAGAGAGAGAGAGAGAGAGAGACAGAGTGAGAGCGAGAGAAACAGGGAGGGAGAGAGAGAGAAACAGGGAGGGAGAGAGAGAGAGAGAACCAGAGCAGATACTTACATAAGGGCCTGCATCTAGTGAGTCTGCGTTCACAATAATGGGGGGAGGGTTGGCCTGCGAAGATGAAGAGATACACATTACCTCAGAGTGTAGTGCGTGTGCGTGTGTGTGTGTGTGTGTGTGTGTGTGTGTGTGTGTGTGTGCGTGCGTGTGTGTGTGTGTGTGTGTGTGTGTGTGCGTTTGTGCATGTGTGAGGCTGGCAGCTCGCAGACATACGCAGTGCACACATTATCAGTCAGGAGCCAGTGAATGGATGCCATGGGAACCAGCCAGTGTGTGTGTGTGTGTGTGTGTGTGTGTGTGTGTGTGTGTGTGTGTGTGTGTGTGTGTGTGTGTGTGTGTGTGTGTGTCTCTGTGGGCCAAGGAATCATGGCTGGATGTGATGACTGAGAATGAGGACTCGGGCGTTGAGACTGTAGGCTTATTACGGCCGCAGCCGGACGGACGTCCCAGTGACTAAACACCGTCCTTGTCCTCCGAACGAAGCTAGGACAAGCTATTGGGTTGTCATCATAACACAATTAGAGTCGACAGTTAATTGTCAAACTGATAACTAACCGATCAACGATTTAATTGTTTAGGCTTTGTGATCACACATTGCACAGGGCAGATACATGCCAAATAACACATAAAACTGACATTACTGACATTTTATACTTTCACAAATTTAGAAGAAAAATAGATAAATAGCCGTTGTAATAGCATGTAGATCTGCCGTTTTTGGAAATGTTTGAAAATGTATGAACATTTTTCAACATGGAAAAGCGATTAGGCGATAATGTGATAATTGTGACAAATGTGATCAATGTGATAAGTGTGACGGGCATATTAGAAGCCGAACAAAAAATACGCTTTACTCTGTATGCACCTGCACACACAAGATGTAACAATAAAACACAACCTTGAACCCTGAACCTTGCACACGGCAACATTTCGTTCCGTGTCATTATCCCCACCCTGCAGTCATTTATTGCACACGCACACGCCCTACAAATGACAACACGCAGGTCCGTCAATGACATGTGTGGCTGTAGTGCTGCTGAGAGTGCAAAGCAACAGCTTTGGACAGTTTTGGTTTCCACTCCAATTTCAATTCACATTATGAACAATTAAAGGGGCACTTCACCTCTGGGACAACCAGATCTTATTTTATTGTCGTTTGGGACACGATCAACACAATCCTGAGTTATTCTTTGTGTTCAATCTGTGTTTTTATATATTTTAGTATTTCCGCATGACTAGTGATGCATTTTCCATCATTGGTGATGCGTTTTGCATCATATGATGCAAAACGCAATAAAATAAGACCAGGTTGTCCCAGGGGTGAAGTGGCCCTTTAAGTTTTATAGCACCACCTTGTGTCGTGGGAAACCCCTTTCCCCATAGGCCTTTTTTCTACTTCAGACCTGTGAGAAAGCTGAATTATAAACATGAGGAAGGCAAATTGCGTCAAACTGTACCTTTTCCTATGCAAAAGTTCTAATAAATACCCCAAAAAGTCAGAGACAGTAGGACGAATAACATGGTAGCTAAAATAAAACAGCTAAAACAATCTAGCTGGCTAGTATAGCCTCAATCAGGCTCACTGGCCTGAAGGAGACGTTGAAGGGAGGTTAGAAAAGGGGCCAGGGCAGCGGTGTGTGCATGTCTGTCTTGTTACTTATGGTGTGGAAGCTACAGTGTGTGCGTCCGTATTGATCACAAGGAGCTGTGTGGGGAGGGGATGCTGACCACGCTGCTAAGGGACCTGTGCTCCGGCCCCAGGTCTGCCATGTACCATGCATTACTGCATCAAAAGTAATCAACAAACTAGGCCTATACTAGGGCATTCACCAAATATTCGAATATTCGAATATCAAAGTCACTATTCAACGTTGTTCACCGAAGTCGAATATTTGCTTATTTATATTTTTTCATTTTCTCTTTAAAAATATATATAGTTTATAAAGCTTGGCTAGATAGGAAGTCATAAGAAACCCACACCCTAGGTGGGGTTGGCGATAGGGCCTCTCTGTGGTGAGTTTGCATGTTCTCTCCGTGTCTCCTTGGGCATAGGCCCTCACACAAAAACATGCAGTAGTCCTGGTTTCTATACTACCTCCCCCTAGCCAGCCGGGTGCTCCCCAATGTCCCCTGGCGCGGCAGGGGGAGAGCGGAAACCAGGACTATAGGTTAGGTAGTCACCGGGTGAGAAAAATGGGTTGCAAAAAATGTGGGATAAAAAAACATAAAAAAAAAATAAAAAAAGGAAGTCATAAGAATGAGTTGTCAATGGCCCTGGTGGATGAATTTGTTAATGCTCTATACCAGGGGTTCTCAAACCTTTTTAGGCTGTGACCCCCAAAATAAACATGTTTGAACTGGGGATCCCCACCCTGACAAGCACTTGGAATTGTAGGTATTACATTTAATGTGACTCGGTTTCGCAAATAAATATTGTGAAAATAGCAGATCTACATGCTCACAACGCGAGGCGTTGTGAGCATGTAGATCGGCTATTTTCACAATGTTCGCCTCTTGCTTACTTAATATCTGACAGTTTGGCCAGTTCTGTCGAATATTCGACTACTTTGAGGTTGAATAATTCGAATACTAAAAATCACTATTCGTGAATGCCCTAGCCTATACTATAAAAACACTACGACAAATTGGGGCGCCCGCTGGCCTAGCGGTCCAGGTGCATAACATATAGGCTCTAACGACTGACAGTGTGTCGCGGGTTTGAGTCCCGTTGCCAACCACCTTTGCTTAGTTTCTGTCTTCCTCTTCACCTGAACTCTCAATAAAGGCAGAAAAGCCAAAAAAAAGAAGATAATAATCTTTAAACATTGGCCAAATTGTCAAATAATATAAGAAAGAGGCTTTTTTTTTATAGACTATCTACAAGCTTGTAGATCGGCAATTTTCACAATATATCTGTTGAACAGATTCAATCAGAATCAATGCCTCAACTCAATTCCAAGTGCTTATCAGGGTGGGTTAGATTAAAAGTCACACGCTTCCATTCCAATCCCCCCCTCCTTGCCTCCGTCAAGCTGCCCCTCTGTATTCACATATACCGTATGCCTGTGCCTGTTGGGGGCTCTCACAGAGAGAAGCCTTAAATATTGATTCCCATCGATTCCAAAACCCACCCACTACAACCCCCTCAAGCATCGGCACGCACACACCCGCCGACGGCACGCATGTATTGTCCGTGTTATGCCATAGCGTCCGCGAGCTGCGACGTTGCACTGCTGCCTTAAAGATGCAGTGCCATGATTTCTCCCTTCCCAAAACATGATTATCAAAGAATTATGATTATATTAGAAGATCTTTTCCAAAAAAACGGTACAGAAAGAGTTAAAATTAGTTTTTTATGTGGCCACACCGACCAGTTCATTAAGTATGCCTGGTTGTCATGGTGGGTGGTGACTCAGCTGAAGTTAGCCACACCCACAGTGTTGAGTGAATGGTAAAAGGGGAGGGGATGATTATATTATGTCATTTTATCTGTGTTTTTGGATCGGCACTTTTGACCCACAAGGTGTCAGCCTCCAGGAGGAAACCCCAAATACAAAGGGAATACATAATTGCTCATAACAACCACACCAGGGGGTTTACTGAAGTACTGTCAATGAAAACCAGAAAAAGTACAAAACGATGGCACCGCCTCTTTAAACACACATATCCGTGCAAATGTGTGTCTTTGCGGGGATGGCTGACTGCCTTTGAGGCGCAGACTCTGAATCACTGCAGATGAAAAAAGAATCCCCCATACTGTTCCCTGTCGTCCACCCTTCAACTAGTCAGGAGAAAAAAAAAAGGTTGATTACAAA
This sequence comes from Nannobrachium achirus, assembly GCF_963921795.1. Taxonomy (NCBI): domain Eukaryota; kingdom Metazoa; phylum Chordata; class Actinopteri; order Myctophiformes; family Myctophidae; genus Nannobrachium; species Nannobrachium achirus. The sequence continues at coordinate 49,851,734 of NC_137824.1, read as the reverse complement.
GAATTTGGCCTTGGCCTTTAAGTACTGCGAATGACTCAGTTTTCCACCCATTCTGTGATGGTACACCACAACAGAACATTGCAGAACACAGAGCTCGGTAAAGTGTCTAAATGATGAATACACACACGCGGCTCGTTTGGGCACTGCTCCATCACGACCAAAGGAAGGCGAGCTGAGCACTTTTGTTGCTCGGCTCTCACGAGACAAAAAGCGTGTTGGTCTCCAATCGTTTTCAAACGCAACACTTGAAAAGATCTCGTTCCTTTCATCGGCATCACTCGTCAGGCGATCAAACTGTGCATCTCCCTGGCATCGCATTATCTTCCCAATGCTTTGTGAGTGTCGTCCAACGCGGCGTGGCAACTGAGGCCGCAATCAGGGACGTCACAAGAGGGGGGGGAGTGGGACTGAGTTACTAGGGCCCAAGGTGGAGGGGCCTATTTTATGCTTTAACTATTGAAAAATAGCAGATATACAAGTTCACAGCGCGGGCGAGCTCGTAGATCTGCTATTTTTGAAAAGCCCTGAAAATGTGTGCAAATCTTTGAAAATATTTATTTTTTAAGCGGACATTTGTAACTCAAACTTTGCTTCTGGGGGCGTCCCTCGAACTAAATGTTTTGAGATGGGGGTCTGTGGCCAAATACATATCATTTTGGGGGTCCATCACATGTAAAAGTCTGAGCACCACTGACATAGAAACATACCGTAGGTTTTTCAAAAAAAACCTTAGAAGGATTTGAAATATCCAAAGACTTCAAAGACAAATTTTCAAGGTTTTTCAAAAATAGCAGATCTACAAGATCGCAGCGCGGCATTCGGTGCTGCGCTGTGAGCTTGTATATCTGCTATTTTTCCAATAGATAAAGCACAAAATAATGCGTTCCCAGTCTAAACCCCCTCGCCCCTATGAAGAACATTCACGGGGGGCCCGCAGTGAATCCTTGTACCCAGGGCCCAGAATTTGGTGCGACGGCCCTGGCCGCAATTTAGACGTCCGGTGAACAAGGGCCGCGGACATGGCTCTGTAGTTATGCTCTATGACTGTAGACAGCTGTGAACCCCCCCCCCCTCATCCCCCAGTCAGCAAATCAGGCCTTGGTTGTAATCTGCATATGGACTAACAGATGCTCACGACAGTGCTGCTGGGGCGTGCACGTTCCTCTTCCGTGCGCCAGAGACGACAACACTTTCCCGCTCAGCCCGTCTTTTGTCCTCAAAAAGTGCTAACGCGCCAAACAGGCTACGCCGTGTCTTTGTCTCCGCGTAGAAGGGCAACAAAAAAGGGCTTGATAACGTTGTGTTCTAATCTAGAACACTTGTCTTACAATTCCATAGTGGGGCCTCCACATCCACAGCAATGATGGGCCCATACTTTAAAGATGTAAATGTCCTCACTCACTACCACCACACACGCACGCACGCACACACGCACGCACGCACGCACGCACACACGCACGCACGCACGCACGCACGCACGCAAGGACGTATGCACGCACGCACGCACGCACGCACGCACGCACGCACGCACGCACGCACACAATGAATTGAGTACAATGGGCCCCAATGTAAACAAGCCATAGTGCTTTCTTGAGTTTAACTCCTATTAGTAGACCTTGTATCTGAAATGTGCTTTTCGTATGCGAACTTCTAATAAAGTATTCAATCAATCAAACACACACACAGGCCAAATCTATCCTACTGCATGAGTAGAAGTGTCCCTAGTAGGGGATGGAGCTCGAAAAACAAGGGCCCGCTACAAACTCGATAATGTATTGAGTATTCTACAAGCTGCAGATCGGCTATTTTCAAGACGTTTGGTGTGCAGGGAAAAAAGAGCAGACTAAGTATCAAGCCAAAGGTCAAGTTCATCAAGTATCGAGGGTTTGCCAACACAAATCTAACAAGAATCCAATATGTAGCGGGGGTCCCTGCTTCATCTCTCTCTCTCAGCTAAGGGGTCCTTGGCCTGAAAAGCACTGAAGACCCCTGCTGTAGAGGTGTGCAAACGAAGCCTGTAGGTAACAGAGGGCACTGCACTACTGAATCCTCTGCCGCTGTGAGGCCACACGTGACAAACACACCACCGGTGATGGTGTCGATCCACTGTGACAGTAGCAGTGCTTATTGTAACAGTAATAGGCATCGGCTGACCCGCACTGAGACTTGCTACGGTGCTCGATGATATATATACAGGGTCAAGACAATAAAAGCGATGGTTGTAATGAAAAAACGGCAATGTTATCCCAGTATTGGATTACAGTGTAATCCAAGTATCCGTTTCATCTCACGTAAACAAGCCAACGTAAAGCGCAGTGGAAGATTAATCTCAGTGTGTGTAATCTTTTTTTTTTTACAACTCCTACAGGGGAGGGTGTTGTATGTCACGCAGGGAGTTTAGCAAGAGGAGAGATTTGAGATTATGATGATCACACTGTTTTACGATTTACACTATAGAGTCAGTGAGAATTATTGTTTTCTACCAGGTATTTTCTACCATGACTCAGGGAACCCCTGTAATCCACAGCACCCCCTAGATCAAAGTGTTACTTTGTAGCACCTTACATTTACGTCATATTACTAAATATTGTCGATCTTTTGCCCTCATACACAGTAAGTCACGAGGAAGACCTGTATAACCTAGTCCTAGAGAATGTCTGTTTCCATTAGGGCAGATTGAAAATGACTCTTTACTTGACTTGTAACCCACTCGAACCCATCCCTATTCTAGGGGAACATTCACTTGTACATGGGTGGGCTTGTAGATCTGCTATTTTTGGTGAAGAGATTTTGGTGTAGATGAAAAAAAAAAAGAACGCACCAAGTACAGTGCAACCCCGAAATTATAATAGTATGATACAGTAGGTCACGTGGTCTCTCTGAAAACAGTCTGAAATAGTCTGAAACTCATGTCACAGTGTAATCTGCCCCTCGCAACAGCTGACCAGTACAGTAAGTAGTCTAAGTACAGTCAATTGCAGTAATTTGATTGGCTTATTGGCGCATTCCCACAATGACATCATAAAAATATTAACTCATATTTTAAGATTACTTTTTAAAGTGACAGTACCCCTTTAGGTGACAGTACCCCTATAAGTATAGAGTGTCGAAGGGGTTCATCTGATAAATCCCAAATATTATCAAAGTATTCCGGCGGCACCCACTTTGAGAAACACTGTTATAAAGCTACCCGGGGTTACAGCATAATGTGGTGCTGCGTACCACCGGTCATACACGTGTAGTACAGTGGCCTGCTCGAGGGCACCGCAGCTGCTTTAGTTAAGGACACATTTACTACAGCAAGCCACTTGGGGGACAAACCCAGCAACCTTTCAATATTCACTTACCCTTCCTTCTGGGCCAACCCCACTACCCAGGAGAGATGGGGGAAAGCTGATAACACTCATGGGGTCTGCACTTGAAGCTAGAGTAGGGCACTGAGCTATTAAGAGGGCCATGAAAGGACAGGAAGTGTTCCCCAAAATATGATACAGAGAATTCAGTTCACCATTAACCTGCCACAGCTATGCAGACTGGGGATAACAGAGGTCAGTGCTCTCCGTCACATTAGTAGAACAGAGCTATCCCTTTAAACCATTTAGGTCTACTAGAATTATTCAATGCTTTAACTATTGAAAAATAGCAGATATACAAGCTCACAGCGCGGCACATCTGCTATTTTTGGAAAATCATGAAAATGTGTGCAAATCTTTGAATATCTCATTTTTAAAGTGAACATTTGTAACTCAAATATTTGCTTCTGGGCGGTTCCTGATACAAAATATTTTGAGACGGGGTCGGCGGTCAAATACATATTATTCTAGGGGTCCTTGACATGAAAAAGTTTGAGAACCACTGACATGGAAACATTTGTTTTAAAAAAAAACCTTAGAAGGATTTCGAAGACACTTATAGAATCGGGTCAAAGTTCAAATGTTCACAATCTATACTATAATTTTGCGAATGTCTGTCTGAGTGAGTGAGTGAGTGAGTGAGTGAGTGAGTGAGTGAGTGAGTGAGTGAGTGAGTGTCTGTCACAGCGTTTCTCCTCAGTGGCTGGAGCAATTGATCTGAAATCGCATCACCATTAGCATATGAACACACCTGACATAACTGTGAAGCCCGTTTGTCACTTTCACAAATCATATGCTGTATATTAGCATTTTTATGCTGTATCTATATCTATTTAGCCTACAGTACCTTTTGTGACCACACATGTTAAGGGAGGGGCGCTGTTGTTCAGGCCATGCACAATCACACACAAACCCACACACATGTGTGTGTGTGTGTGCAGGCGGGTTCTGGCCCTGTTACAGATGTTGTCAAAAAATCATGCAGATCGGTACACAGTATCTCTGTAGCCGTTAAATGGAATGGGTCTTTCTTACATTGATGCTCCTACATATTAGCATGCAAGCACCAGTTAAAGTTACTTTCCATCCCTCATATACTGTGTGCACAGTGCACATCCCATAACCCACACACTGCACATCATTTCGGAGCTCATATCTTTGAACGGGTAAGGGCTAGTTTTTCAAAAATAGCAGATCTACAAGCTTGCAGCGTGGCACTCGGTGCCCTGCTGTGAGCTTGTATATCTGCTATTTTTTTTATGGTTAAAGCATACGATAATGCGTAATAATGCTTACCCGGTTTAAATGGCTTTAATGTCAACCCAGGAAGAAATATGCACAGCCCAATGTTAAAAGTTACGTCTATGGGGAGCAAGTGAACATGGCTCCGGCATTTACTTATCACTTAAAATAATGAGGTGGGGGGAGAGGGGTCCCTGCAGTGGGTTGTGTGGGTTATTATAGTCACACAGTAGGAGTCAGTGGTGACCGAGGGTCATGGCCAGCATTAAACAAATCTACATAAGATTATCATGAGATCCCTTAATTTCCTTTTAATTCTAACACTAATCACGGAAGTTCTGTTTCAACCAGCCAGCTGTTGCTGTTCAATTCTGTCCAGCTGCAATGCAGGGTTCTTTTAGTATGGGCGCACACACGCACGCACAAACGCTCTCTAGGCTTCTATCCCAGCACAGGGTCATTATTACAGTCCTCCTGAGCGCCAGAAGTGACGAAAGCCCACTCAGTCCACAATCCTTCCTATCTCTCTCTCTGTCTGCCTCTCTCTGCATTCATACATCTGCTAGCAATCACTCTCCATAATTCCTATCAATCGAACCGCTCATCTCACTCTTCGGTACATTCACGAAGACTATCTGTGTCCGTCTGCCTCCGTCTCTTGGCGTCACAAAGGAGGACGTACTGTATATTATCTGTATACTGTATATTATCGCGTCCGCGCAGGGCTACTGCATCTCAGGATTGTTTGGCTGTGGATCCTTGGGCAGTACATTTACTCAATTACTTTACACAACGTACAACGTTGAGGTATTCTTTACTGGAGTATTTCCAATTTTTCTGTACTTTTACTTCTACTCCACTACATCTCAGAGGCAAATGTTGCACTTTTTACTCCACTAAAATTATTAGAACATTTAGTTACTAATTCAATTGTAGATTTTGATTTTATATTATTTTATATATTACAAAACATGCATTAACCACTTCAGCCCTATATACATTTCATTTGAAACAAGCTGATCCACATCGTGAGCTTGTAGCTATTTTCAAAATATTCTTTTATACATTTTGAACTTGTGAAATGGGACATTCTGCACAATGACTACTTTTACCTTTGCTACTTTAAAAGAACACACTGATGCCAATACTGTTGCACTTTTACTCAAGTACATTTTGAATACGGTACTTTTACTAAAAACAGAGAACATCTACAGTACATTGCAGTACCGATCCTTTTACTTAGGTAAAACTAAAACAGTACTTCTTCCACCACTGCCCTTGGGACCGTAACGCAACAACAAAGGCTCTGTCGCTGGACCTTTGGCAGGCGCGGTCGCACAGGCGCCGTCCAAATTGTTAAAACAATCAATGTGCTTCCCATGGCAACGCGGCGCTGGGCAGCGTATTGGCTGGCAGCGGAGCAGCCTCCCAGGGCCCTCGCTGCAGTCTCTGCGGCTCCTCTGGACGTGCACGATGGCGTGGCTGGCCACGGGCCCCAGGCAGCGCCCGCCTGACCCACATCACACATGTCGGCGTCGTCCGCCAGAAGCCTACTTCATCATACAAGAGTGTCGCACAGAAACTGTGAAAATAGCCGGTCTACAAGCTCAAAATGCATTGCGTGGTTGGCTATTTTCACTATTTAAAATAAATATATTGTCATTGTCAGGTGGAAACCTTGTATTTATCATTTTTAAAACGATTTAAACTAGTGAAAACAGCAGATCTACAAGCACACAGTGCTGCTGTTTTCACTACTTTTGTGCGACGGCCTTGTATGATGAAGCTTTTGAAAACTCGGAGATACGAGGTTTCTGCCCGACAGTGCCGATATAATAATAATCTAACTGTCTGTCCGTCTGACCATCTGCATGCTGACATCACTAATACTACACAGTTTCGCCACCATGGTAACCGCCTGTCAGCATGCCGACATCACTGATGTCATACTCTGACGTCATAGTACTGACATCACAGACTGGCCTGGACACGGAACACCATGTATGGGCATAAAGATCTGCCCAACGGGCACTCCAACATTACTTCTGAGACTCCTACAGTACATGCAATCCCTCAGATACTGTGCACACCCCCCTGGGCACAGGAATAGTATTAATTAATAATAAATAAAAAGGAGCGGCGTTGGACATTGTCACCCGACAGCGTCGAGACACTAAAACAGTGTTTCTCAACCTTTTTTCTGCATGGGCACACTTTTCATGTCCCAAGAATCCATGGGCAGATTGGGCACACCAACATAATACGGGGGTGTAAATATCGTCACTGTCGGGAAGAATCCTTGTATCTCCAAGTTTCAAATTTGTAAGTTTCTTCGCAAAGTAAAGCCCTGCTTCATCATACAAGGCTGTCGCACAACAGTAGTGAAAACAGCAGGTGCGAGGCGTGTTCCTCAAATACAATACTGGCTTTCAAGCAGTTTCAAGGGGCACACTTGACCCTTCTCAGGGGCACACCAAAGGTCCCCAGGCACAGTGGTTGAGAAACACTGCACTAAAAGATGTGCCTATATCACCCCTGTCATGACAACTCTCCACCGACTTCCTGTTGTTTTTAGAATTGTTTTGGTCTTGCCCCCTGTATATTATGGACCTGCCTATAAGCCTCCCCACAGTCCTCAGAGGAGGCTCTCCTAGGGCACAAAGGGTGCTTGGGCGTTTTCCGTCCAAGCACCTAGAACGCCCTACTCTTGGCAATCAAAAAAGCCAATTCTGTGTCATCTTTTAAGTCACCTCTGAAAACACATCTGTTCAGGAAAGCCCTTCCCGGCCTAGATCATCTCATTTGCTTGTTTTATTTAATCTAATTGATATAGTTTATGCTCCAATTGATGTTCACCACTTTGTAACTTATTATTATGTGATACGTGACTCTTGGTCACTTAGGCTTTGTTCAAACTGGCAGGCAAATACAATTTGTTCGAATTAAATGTGACTAGAAGGTCAGAGCCTGGCATGCTCGGAAATGATGTAAATAGGGAATGAATGCCCCACCTTTAATGTAAACACCATTATACCTGTTGTCATAGGATCCGTTTTGACCATCTGTGTGCATTTATGCCCATATATGGAGATATCTTTGTCTGTGTGTGTCCATTTTATGCCCATATATAGACATCTCTGTATCTGTCTGTGTCCCTTTATGCTCATTATCCTAGGAGTTCGCTATAAACAATGTTGTCAGTAATGCCCTTGTCGTTATCCACAATGAAAACCTTTACAACCTCTGGAGAAGGCTGTGTAGAGTTGGCCATGAGCGAACACAGGTTGAGGCAAGTAGATGCCAACTCGTTCATTCTGATTGACGGTAACAGAGAAAGCTAAACGGATAGGGAACTGTCGTGAATGAAGGTGAAGGGAAGCTCACCTCTGTCTTAGTGAGGTATTCTTGGTAGGAAGATTGTTTCACTCCTTTTTGTGCCTAATACAATCTCACACTCAATGACTCTGTTCATCATTTGCATTACCACCATTCTGGTGCCATTCTTGAGAGTGCGGCCAGGACCTGCTTGCAGGTTTCTTAGCAGCATGAGGTCGTCCAGGTCAAAATATGGGGCTTGTGAGGTCAGACATAATGAGATGGGTCTGGTATCTCCATATATGGATTTCAACATTCAATACGTAACCATGGTAACCTGTCAAATGCTCCACCCTTTAATGCAAACCCCATTATACCTGTTGTCATAGGATCCGTTTGACCATCTGTTTGCCTGCGTCCATTTTATGCCCACATGGAGATCTCTGCAGACACAGTGCCGATTCCGGAAAACACAGAAGTCAGACATCATCTCCGCATACGGAGATTCTGAACCTTTCGCGCCGGATCTGGTCGGGTCGGGTTGAGGCCTGGCTGAGAATGTAGGCAAAGATCTGAGCTATCTGCGTGCGAAATTTGGAGTCTGTAGAACCAACCATGTGCTGTCAGGGCTCTTTCGTGCGATTGGCCCAATTCGACCTCGGCTTCAATTTGTAGTCAGGATTTAGGACAGACAGTGTGTCCACACTGATATTTGCGAGTGATCATAATGGGATTAGTGTTTTCAGACATCCTAAACCTAGAGCTATCTGCATCCGTGTGGAAGAGGCGTAACCACATACAGTACTATACATACGGTAGGTGTGCATAATGCTTGAGCAGGTCGGGTGGAAACCTCATATGTCCAAACTCCCAAACTATAACTTTTCAGGATTCAAATTATGAAGTAGAAGATTTGATCGGCGATCAGTTTTGGACAGTACAGTATGAGGTTTCCAGAGACTATATATAAACCCTGGAGATGCTGACAGTACACAAACACTACACACCACTCCCCACTCTCTCTCTATGGTGGAAAAAGTACTCAAATGCTTTACTTAAGTAAAAGTATCAATACTGCAATGTGAAATTAATTACAGTAGAGGTGCGGAATTCAACATTTTCCTGAGTAGAAATACAAAAGCATTGGTATCAAAATGTACTTAAAGTACCAAAAGTAGAAAGTACTCATTATGCAGAATGTCCTGTTTCAAGATTTCAAATGTATACAAATCTTTTGAAAATAGCAGATCTACAAGTTCACAATGCATTGCATTGTGATGCATTGTGAGCTTGTACAGAAGATTGGCTATTTTCAAATGGCCGAAATGTATATGACTGAGGTGGATTGTAATAATAAAAAATCTATATTATATAAGTAACTAGTAACTAAACTTTTCAAATAATTGTAGTGTAGTAAAAGTACAATATATGATGTAGTGGAGTAGAAGTAAAAGTACTGAAAATTGGCAACACTCAAGTAAAGTAAAAACTCGTCAAAAGTATACATTTAGGCCTAGAATTATTGAATGCTTTAACCAGTGAAGAATAGCAGATATACAAGCTCACAGCGCGGCACTCGGTGCCACGCTGTGAGCTTGTAGATCTGCTATTTTTGATTTTTTTTTGAAAATGTGGGCAAATCTTTGTATTTTATGTATTTTCAAAGCGAACGTTTGTAACTCAAATTTGCTTCTGGGTGGTCCCTGGAACTAAATATTTTGAGATGCGGGTCCGTGGCCAAATACATATCATTTTGGGGGTCCTTCACATGAAAAGGTTTGAGAACCACTGACATAGTAGTCTCTCAAGAACAGACTAACTGAGCTCCAGTTAAGTGAAAAGGACCTTTTCTTTGACGATGGCCAGCCAGATTGCTGACATAGAAACATAGGTTTTTCAAAAAGATCTTAGAAGGATTCAAAAGACACTTATGGAATCGGGTCAAAATTCTAATTTTCACGATTTTTCAAAAATAGCAGATCTACAAGCTTGCAGCACGGCACTCGGTGGCACGCTGTGAGCTTGTATCTGCTATTTTTCAATAGTTAAAGCATAAAATAATGATACACAATAATGTGTACCCGTTCTAAATGGGTTTTAAGTACAGTAATTGAGTAATTTAATGTACGTAGCGAGCAGAGCAGCGGTGTGACTTTACACCGCTGCTCTCCAGCAAAAACATTTTCACATGGGTCCCTATACTTTTGTTAGGCACACACTGACATGGCAGCCCGCTCTCCGATGGCAACGTCACAGTGAAATATGACAGCCCCCCCACACCTCCAGTCAGATATGAGATATCGGAGTGCATTCTGACAGATGATACGGCAAATGCCGCAGGGGGAGCTCTTAAGCCCTGATTTATACGTAAGAAAAATGGCAGATCCAGCTTGCAGATCGTCTTATTTCCGGCGCACGGCGACCAGGTGCGTCATTCAAAGCGTAGCGGAGCTTTTGCACCGCGCTGCGGAAATAAGGTGCGTTACGCCAAAAGAAGACCTAACTGATGGCTACGTGCCGCACCCCACCGATCTCCTTTTCCTGCAGGAAACGTGTCTCTGTACTAGATGGTGTAGCGTCCTTATATTTTTTCCCTGCAGAATGTAGGATATGGAGAAAGAGAGAGAGGGAGAAGGAGAGCGAGAGAGAGAGAGATGCAGCCACCGCTCTCTCTGTGATCCTCCAATGCTCATTGGTCCCCTCTCATATGCCACGCTGCAGTCCAATCAATACCTACTCAATTACCATGCACCCTAACATCTCATTCACACTGTGGCCCCTGTGCCGGAGGACAGAGGAAGACAGGAGAGGGGAAAGGAGGAGAGAGGTGAAGAGGAAAGAAGAAAAGAGGAGAGGAGAGAGGTGAGGTGGTGGGAAGGAACCATGCATGGCTGTATAGCAGAGAGAAGGGTCTTTACTGTGGGGGACGCCATGCTGTTAGTCCAGTCTCTCTGTCGACAAAACTGTCGATACTGCCCCTAAAATGCTGATATCGGTGCGTCGGCGAGTATGCCAGTCTATGCCGATACCACGTCAACTTGTGGGAATCGGTTTTGGGAAGGACGAAATGGTTTCGGTACACCTCTAGTCAAATAAAATCCATCGAAATCTGAAAAAGGTCCAATTGTTCCCTTCTCATCTTTTACAACACTGTCAATGGCTGATTTCAGCCATGATTGTTTATATGTGGCAAATGCAAGGGAATTCATTTGTGAAACATTCAAGCTCATACTTTTCCATGGTGGAAATTTCCCACAAATGGTTTTATGAGACTGAAGCATTGTGATATAGACACAGAACCAAGCTCTCTCTCTCTCTCTCTGGCCCTCCTCCACACACGCACGCACGCACGCACGCACGCACGCACGCACGCACGCGCACGCGCACACACACACACACACACACACACACACACACACACACACACACACACACACACACACACACACACACACACACACACACACACACACACACACACACACACACACACACACACACAGCCTAGGCACAAACACACATTTACCAAACCATAATTAATTAGCCAGTCACAGCTGTCAGCAGCATTCCCTTCTCATCTTTTATGTAATATTTCAGGAGCATGCTCTGGCCTACCTTTCCCTGTCATGCTGAGCGGCACCAAAATGAGCGCTGGCTAGTTTGACCTTCAGCTGAGCAGGCAAAAGCCAGACACATACGGTATGCACATACTGTATCACATGTCACATACTAATATGAACGTGTTACAACTTCAAATCAGAGGCAAGTACTCGGTCGATACCATAAACCCACCTTTTCAGACTTTCCCTGCCTAATTCTAATTCCCCTTTACTGCCTTTTATTTTTAATGTGTTTATTTCCTTAGTTTTTAGCATTTTAACAAGTTAATCCTTTAATAAAGTTGTTTCTTTTATTTGTCCTGTTTTAGACCTTTAGTACCAAGAAAAGCACAATACAGTATGCTGTAAATTGGACGTGTTATTATTATTATTAGAGTTGGACATAGTAATGTTTGTCTGTGTGTCTGTTTCTGAGAATGTGTATGAACTTGTGAGGCACGGTGTACAGTTTGATTGATTGCTTGGCTCACGGCGAAGGCTTTAACTTTGTGAGGGTGTCTGCTGTGTGCTAGTCTACTCACACACCACATGATGGAGGCCTGCTGTCTATGAGCAGACAGCCTGAGAGAGGTAGCCAGTGGCGGACAGGAACCAAGTACATTTACTTGAGCACAGTACTTACAGTAAGTAGCTTTTTTGAGAATCTAGACTCTACTTGAGTATTGACATTTTAACATTTCTGAAAAATCTTGCAATGATAATAAAAAAGGAAAATGTACTTTGTAATTTGTACTTTTTAAACCAAGTATCTATTCTATACTTTGACGCGGTACTGGATGTGGCTTTACACACAGTACGTCAGGCACATGCACACATAGACATCAAAGGGGGCTTGAGCCCCTGCCCTTTTATCCGCCTGTAAAAAGTGCCCTCTCCAGAACAAAAATGCAGTTTTCATTATGGTGAAAGAAATGCAAATGCCCTCTTTCCATGCCGTACCTGAAGGCAGCATTCAAGAGAATTGCCTTGTCAAAACTCTCCTGAACTTGAACGCAGCATCATATGTTGAAAGAATTGCCCTCTCTGTGTAGAAATCAAGCATCGAAAATAGCCGACCTCCAGGCTCACAACGTTTCGCGCTGCGACGCCTTGTGAGCTTGGAGGTCTGCTATTTTTGATATTTTCACCAAAAGGCCTTTTTAGAAATGTCAGCCCCTGCCTCTCTAACATTCTCTGCAAGTCCCTGCAGTACACATTGTTATGTGGCAGAGAATCGGGCTCAGTTTAATCCCGTTCCTGGATGTCGTAGCCTACACCAAACAGAAACACTCCTCCCGGGTCAACTTGCAAACGGCTCTGATTAAAACGATTCCCACCACGTTCATTTCAACGACAACAACAAAGCTTGATGGTGACCCGATGACGGTGACATGCTCTGAGTAAAATAAACACCATGCACTGTTTGGGGAGGAGGAGGAGGAGGCGATAGTTGTGAGCACAGAGTTCACGGGATTCCAGTTGGTAATTAAAAGGACGCGGGGGTGGCGAGCGAGAGGACAGCCGTGTCGAGTCTGACGGCAAGCATCGTCAGTATATGCCTCGTATGGTTTCACGCACACCCACCGCTCCATGTGCATTAGAGAACAGTAGGGCATTCACCAAATATTTGAATATTAGAATATCAAAGTCGAATATTCGCTTATTTTAATTTTTGTATTGTTTTCTCTTTAAAAAATATATAGTTTACAAAGCTTGGCTAGATAGGAAGTCATAAGAATGAGTTGCCAATCCAACTGGTGGATGAATTTGTTAATGCTCTATACCAGGGCTTCTCAAACCTTTTTAGGCCGTGATCCCCAAAATAAACATATTTGAACTGGGGAACCCCACCCTGACAAGCACTTGGAATTGTAGGTATTAATGTGACTCGGTTCCACAGATAAATATTGTGAAAATAGCAGATCTACATGCTCACAACGCCTCGCAACGCGAGGCGTTGTGAGCATGTAGATCGGCTGTTTTCACAATTTTGCCTCTTGTTTACTTAATATTTGACGGTTTGGCCAGTCCTGTCGAATATTCGACTATTCGAACACTTTGAGGTCGAATAATTCGAATACTAAAAATCACTATTCGTGAATGCCCTAGAGAACAGTGGTTCTCAACCTGTGGGACGGGGATCACCGTTGGGCTGCGAGGATATTGGAAGTGGCCCCCCGAATAAAACACTAAAGAGTTTAATGATAACTTAACATTCATATCCACCTGTTTCCCGCGGGAATTTGTAGAATGAATTATGTGTGAGACACATCCGGAGAACAGCTGACATACAAGCTCACGTTGCGTCGTTGTGAGCTTGCAGATCACACTCTGCTGCGGCTCGGCTGCGGTGCCGGAACTGCCGCCCACCTTCTGTGCGATGCACGATGGGATGCTGTGAACTTGTGGATAAAACAGGTGTCTTGCACGCGCGACGTGCGTGCAAGACACCTGTCATGTTGCCATACCTTAGCAACAGGCATGATGTATTTATTTTAAGGTTTGTACATTTTATTTTTTCACCCCGTTTCTACGGTTTCTTGGGCTGGATGTGGCAGCCTGGAATGGTTGTTCAAGTGCAGCTAAACTTGGCATGTTAGTAAACGTGTCACAATTAACAATAATGAATTGCACCTGTGCAGCTGACCTGCGGAACCTGGGAATATACCATTCTGTCAAGATGGGGAGAACACAAGTGTGTGGAGAATATAATTGTAATACCTTGTTAAAGTGACCATTTTGTAGTTATTTTACTGTAATTTAATTTAATTTAACATAACCAGCAGAGATACACAAAGAGACATTAATGGATTCATATTTAAAAGTAAATTTTATTAGGACCCAGGGTATGGCAGCTGCATACCCCTGCCATACCCAATTGACGCCCCTGAGTGGGCCTGGGTCCAGAAAAGGTTGAGAGCCACTGCATTAGAAGTCAACGCAGCATGCTGGTTTGCAGCTCTCGACTAGCTGTCACCCCCAACCCTGTGGCTAAGGTGAGAGAAAGTGGACTCCTTGGTGCTGTTTTGGGCATCATTTTGAGGCACTCCCTGAGCAATCATGTTGCCTCAATGTCTCATGATTCATAGTGATGTTTGACAGATTGTTGAATTGCAGTGTTCGCATTACAAAAGGGAACTTTGTACAATTTGATAATGATCAAAAATCTAACAAAAGGTTCCCACAGTATGTGAGATTCGCTGTTTTTACAATGCCATTATGTAATTTTTAATATGGAAATTGGTTTTATTTTGTACAGCTATGACTGCCACACCCCACGTGTGGGTTGTCACATTTCTGTTTGTTTGTGAGAGCACCACAATATAAGTAAGTCCTGTACTATTAGAAAAGGCTAAGACAAAGGAATAATAAAAAAGGGGAAAAAAAAGAAAGTGGAATGAGACGAGAAGGGGGGGGGGGGGGGGTTTGCTGGGAAAAGCCATATTGAAGAGGTGGGTTTTGAGAGTGGCTTTGAAGGTTTTCTGAGAGTATTGAGGAGTGCATTCCACAGGGTTGGGGCAGAAAAAGCAAAAGCTCTATCGCCCGAGGTACAGTACGGTACTTGGTCCTGGGGACCTCAAGGAAACAAACAAGTATATATCACCAAGAATGGCAGACAGCACCTCAAATCAATCGGGAGTGGTTTCATTTATTCAGGCAGTGTTATTAGGTTGAGTTTAGGGCATGGGTTTGGTGTGGTTAAAATTAGGGTAATGATCTGGACGAGACATTCTGTGCATACACTTCAGGGATCTAAGACAAGGGTTCCCAAACCTTCCAGGCCGCAACCTCCCAAAATAATCATATTTGAATTGGGGACCCCCCCACCCTGACAATCACTAGGAATTGTATGCATTACGTTTAGTTTGACTCGGTTCCACAGATAAATATTGTGACAACTACATGCTCACAACGCCACACACTGCGGGGCGTTAAGCTAATCATCTCGGGACTTCCCCAAAAAAGCATTTGGGGCCCACAGGTTGAGAAGCACTGATCTAAGAAACCAGTGAGAAGACTGTCGCACTTAGAACAACGGACTCACTCGCTAGCTTTCACCGTGGACTGAAGACTCACCTTTTCAGACTCCACCTAAACCCATAGCACTACTGAAACACTCAATGACCATACATGAAGCTAGTTAGCATTTGTTTTTAGGTTTTTTAGAATCCTTTTTTTTCTTTACTGATTATATTGGTTTTTAGATTGATATTCATATGCATTTGTTATATTGTTGTTGATGTTCTGACATGTTATCTTGTTTATTATAGTGATGTATTATCTGCTATTGTAAGTCGCTTTGGATTAAAAGCGTCTGCTAAATGCCCAGTGCTTAATTTGTGGGGGAACAAGGGGGAACATGTTCCCTCACCTCTTTGATTGGATCCAGCACCTATTTTATTGGATCCGGTGGATCCGGCACCTATTTATTTGGATCCGGGACCTTCCCTGTCAATCAAAATAGTGCTGTTTGGTAATTTATGTTTTCATCCTTCCAAATAGAGACCTTTTTTCTGCAGCATTATTTTCATGTTTTTGTTCAATTTCTTGTAATTCTTCTGATGTGGTGCTTCATAGGTGACTGTGACACACAATAGACAAGCTATACACACATACATGGTGTCATAGAATTGTGTTAAGAATACAAATATATATTTGTTAACTCCCACGCTTTGAACGTTAACGTTCGCCCCATTTTTTACAGAACCTCGATGCCAATACGGCGCTCGTTCGGTTCGTTCGTCTGATGACTGTAAGCTGATGAGGGGTCGCGCGGCCGTCTACTGTAAACACATTTTCCGCGGTGATGGTGTAAAAAATCCATTATGCGTTAGATCAACGGAGAACAATTCACTTCCTTGTTGATTTCCTCCGGCTGTAAGGCTCTATGGCCAGTGACTGGTCTTCTTCTTCTTCAACACATAACAGGCAAATTCACATTCATTCTCGCATGACGCCGCCCTCTGCTGCCTGGCAGACCAAAGTGCACTATTGCACAACAAAAAAAAATAAAAAAAAATAAATAAATGTCTGTCTGTCTATCTACTATAACGTCGCCAAGGTAAGCCGCTTTTTGATGGCGCCAGACCCAATAAATAAATAAATAATCTGGCAGTAGGAGAGTTAATTTGCCAGTTATTCAGAATGATCATTCCAAATTGATAGCTTGAGTACGAGTGTTTTGATGTACCACATGTGCCAAATGTTGCTGCTAATGTTATACTAGGTCAAAAAGGCATATATATATATATATAAATAAATAAAAACAGGAAAAAACCCAGGATTGTAACACGCTCGTCAGTTTACGTGTCCAGCCTGGGATCCGGCACCTATTCACTGACAAATTAAGCACTGTAAATGCCTAAACTGTAAACTGTAAGACCCCTTTTTTGCAACACTGAGTGCGGCCCGGCCTCGTCACTGGCTCACAACACAAACCACCATCTGCTCAGAGACATGCCACAACAGAGCCGCGCTGATTTGTTTTATTGTGAAAATCAACATTGTCATTGGGGTCATTAAAACCAGCAAGCAACAAGGCCCACTGGCACAGTGGTGTAAATAACCAGTAGAAAAAGGTCACACATAAACCACTGCACTGGTTGAGGGTTGAGGAACTTCTGTTGTATCATAACCAAGTACCGGTATAGGATCCATGGATTAAAGCAAAATAAAACCTCACCACCGAAAGTTTTTTTGTATGTGCGATTTGTGAAACAGTGTGAAAGGAGCCCTGCACACTAGCACAGTTTCCTCAACAATGAACACAATATGTAAAATGATGTTTTAATAATATTGCTCCTGCAGTTCTACAGTACATAGTGTCAACCAGGTGAAGAAATCACAGACTGACGCTTTAACCTTTGCTTCAATGAAATTATCAGACTATTACGATTTTATGGAAGATGCTTCAATCTGAACATATTGCTATTTTGACCACTTCAAATGCTATACTCTTAAAATAATAAAGGAAAAATAAGCACAACATGGTTCCATAGAAGATATGTTGTATGGAACCAAATGACTGAAATCAGTCATGGAGAATGATAACTTTAATCTATTAGGATCTCCAGATTGTTCCCTATACAGTACGGAAACATAAAATAAATGTAAATAAAGAAATATTGGAAGCACAAACATCGCACCATCCTATTGTCTGACTGCTGTTTCCATAAAGCATAATGCATTCTCCACTGTACAATAAGGACAATTGTATGTATTTTATTGACAGAATAAGTAAGCACTATCCTCTCCCAAACTTTGCTTAATATACATGCAAGTGCAAACGTACTTTTTCCCCTAAACCCTCCTGAGTATGTTGTAATATGGTATGTTGTTGTTGTTGTTGTTGACACTGACTTGGACTTCTGGACTGAGGACAATTCAATGAGAAGTGGTGGAAGAAGTACTCACATTTTTACTTCAGTACTTCGGTATTCAAAATGTACGTAAAAGTTCAAAAGTATTGGCATAAAATATACTTAGAGTACCTCATCAAGTACGCACAATGTCCCATTTAGCAAGTTTCCAAATGTATAAAATACTTTGAAAATAGCTCACAACGTGTATCTCTATTGGGTGGAAACCTCTACTCCAATCTCATATGTCTAAAACTGTTACTTTTCAGAATTCAAATTCAACAATAGCAAAAGTAGCAAATCAACAAGCTCAAAACGTGGCGCACTGTGCCACGCTTTGAGTTTGCGCATATGCTACTTGTTTGATGCTTTTGTTTGACGCGTGATCAAGTAGGGTGTTAATCTCCCTAAAAAACACACCAAAAGTTAGAATATGGAGGTTTCTGCTTGACAGCAACGATTAATCGATGGAAGAATCGCCAAGAACATGATGGGACAGTTGCAGCCCTAATCTGAGCACAGCGATCACGGTGACATCTCATCAGCTGCATGTCACAACAAACAGCTGGCAGCCTGGTAGGTGTGTGGTTAAGGAGTGAGCCTGTGTCACTCCTTAGTCACACCCCTACCCCCAAATCAGGAGCAAAAATCAGCTCCAAGTAAGAGCATATAAGTGTTTATTTTATTTTTTACCAGACTGAATTAGCAGATGCCAGGGTTTCCTGCAGCACTTTATTGGCCAGGGGGGCCCCCTGGCCTAAAATCTGTCCCCCCTGGCCAAGAGACAAGAGTCAACCTCTCCTTTTAGGTTGAGGGCAAAAATAAGAATTAGTCTAAAATAGGGGAATTAATTTAGTTGTGTTTTCCGTCATCATGGGCACATTTATGTGTTTTTTATAGGGCAAAATTAAGAATTAATATTACAAATTAAGTGAATTAATTACTTGAATTAATTAATTAATTATCAAAACATTTCTTGCGCGTGCGCCATGAGATCCCCCCTGGTCAAGACTTTTTCCTGCAGGAAACCCATCGGTAGTTAACAAGCAAGGCAATGCTGTCAATCACAGGAGGAGACCACATTGAAGTCTCTGTCAGATACAATCTGAAACTCTGAGGGAGGGCGCTCATTTCTGTCGCCCCGTGCAGCAAACCCCACCCATCTGGCACCCACACTAAGTAGGTTACAACAAACAATAAACAGTAAAATACTACCTGACCCAGATCCAGCCCATTCACACATCTCCTGCACTAATGGTGCATTTGCAAACCTTCTTGGGCAAAGAGAATCTAAAACGAAACACTAAGGAATGTTTGGAAACTCCATCGCACTGCCATTTGACTTTCCTACAACAAAGCCACAACTTCTGTTTCAAGTGAACATTGATCAACCAGCTACTGTTCTGCTCTCCTGCAACATACTGCATAGTACTGTGCAAATAGCGTTACTTTTTGGATACAATCGATGTGCGGAAAAGGGTAAGAATCAACAATATTGGCCACAGTTTGCCGGTATCGCACACTGACAGCACAACCTCATCTCAGAGTTACAGTATACAGATCAATCTCAGAAAGT
Source organism: Nannobrachium achirus (assembly GCF_963921795.1). Taxonomy (NCBI): domain Eukaryota; kingdom Metazoa; phylum Chordata; class Actinopteri; order Myctophiformes; family Myctophidae; genus Nannobrachium; species Nannobrachium achirus. Next base: position 49,832,290 of record NC_137824.1, on the reverse strand, counting down.
TAGAATATTTTGTGAAAGTAAATATTCTTGAAACTTTCATATATTTCTTGAACGTTTCATATATTCTAGATACATTGCACATTCAGTGAATTATTCCAAACCTTTTTTTTAAAAAATGATATGGCATACAGCTCACGGATATCAAAAGTCCATGTTTCAAAATATTACGGTAAAACAGGAGACCCCTCAAAACAAGGATTTATATTAGAGAAATGTCTTCTGAAGTCAGAGTTGCTTGAAGTCCAGTGGAAGACACATTGTATCCCATGATGAAATATGGAGATACAAGGTTTCTACTCGACATCTACGACCACACTCCACACAGAACATGCATACACACTATCTTCATCCATTCCCGTTGGCTCACCAGATGTGTACAGTAGGTGTGACCTGAAGAACTACATGTAAAGTAGGACACCGGGCAAGGGACAGAAATAAATAAAAGTGCCACGTCGCAAGATTCCCTGAGATACATACAGTAGTTAGTTATGAGCACATTACATAACGCTGATGTAGACTATTTAGTGCCAAATGGCGCAGGGAACCAGGGCTTTGTTTTAAATGCTACTGCAATCTTGCCAAATCAATCTGCCCCCTGCTGAGGGTCCAGATTTGCCTGTCTTCTCTCCCCCCACCTCGGTCTGAGTTTAGGAACGACGCTGTCCCTTGAAGAGGGAGACTCGGCAGGTAAAGATCAGAGCAGAGCTTGAATGGACGAGGCAAACACTGATCTGAAATCAGTGGGATCACATCAAAAGATATGTTTGAACCGTTTCAACATGGGTTTTGGTGATAGCAACACCTCCCTCATCTACTGTTAAATCACACTGAGCCTGTACAACTGTTCACTACAATCGTACAAAACATACTAGCCAAGATGAACTCATTAAAAGACAATAAGAATTCTATGAACTGCAATATTTGTGTGTTTAAGAACAAATCAATATCGAGGTAAAACTACTACGAACCCTTAAACTGGCACAGATGATGAGAAACACGAAAACCAAGCATCTTGTCTATAGCAAGGTTACTATTATAGTTAACTAAGACTTTAACAAAAGAGGAAGTAATGCGGAACATATCACCACGCGCCCATATGTTCTGTCAGAATTATCGAGATTTAGCCGAACATCACTGCTTGCACCTGTAGGAGTGAGTGACACATAAACCCTCTTGATTCTTGAAAAGGCATAATTTCGTCAACCGAAATTCCAATAGAAATCTAAAGTAATAATAAACTAAAATATATAATTGCCAGGTCTCTACACCAGGTCAGGTTGCCTAGTACCCAGGCAAGCCCTGCAAACTTTGGAAATTATAGCCAACTGGAATGGAACATAATGAACAATCTGACTGATACATTGTGACATGACTCCAGAGATTATTTATTGACGGAGTAGGCCTATTAGCAAATAGTGTTTTTTGAATAAAATGCAACAGACCCCAAATCTAACAAATTGGTGGGCAAATTCTAGTTTTTTTTTATTCCTATATATCCCTGGGTTATGTTTTTTATATAATAGACCTTGATGACTGGTAGCTTATTAGCGTTCCTTTTAAAGTAAATAGTGCCTTCCCTGGAAATCATATTTATTGTGTGTGTGTTTATTGTAGTCTTACCTATTCATTTCGGTCAAAATGGCGGTCACATATGACCAGGAACAGTGAAGGTGCAACAAAAATGAATAAACCACTCAAATTTCAATAGTTGGGAGGAAATCATAAGGTCTTGACTTGAGCCTTTCCAGGCAAGCCTCATCAATGCTTTGTAGACAAGCATGAGCTGCTGCTCTGTTGTACTTTCTGCCTTATAGGTTCTTATGAGCTGCTGACCCTTCCACAATAATACGAGACTGCACAATCCTACAGTTCAAACAGTACAAAGGGGCCAAAACGTCCTTGGTCTATTGAGAGTGTGCGTGCAAAGTTCCACGCCAATCGGTCCAGCAGTGCTAGAGATTAGATGCTCACAGTCACACTGACACTCCCTTTTTTGATGATGGGTTCCCACTGCCCAGATTGCACTGACACATGCACATACGACGGACAGAAGAAAAAACTCATTTTCTTGCAAGGCCGGACTGCCAATAAAATGTAATTGTCAGAGACAATGAAAATGAAAATGAACAATTCAAAACTAAGACCAGGCTGGACGGACAATAAAAACGAAATCGTCAGAGACAATAAAAATGAAAATGAACAATACAAAACTAAGACTAAATCATAGATTGCACCTACTATATATATCCTCTTTAATTTTTGTTTCCCCACCATCATACAGTATCTGATGTCATGTATTCTCCTTTTCCTCAGCGACTATAAATCAAGATTTTCCTCATAATAATACCTGAAAAATCGCGGTGCTAAGTGAGCACACATCGTATCCAAAACGACACATGTGCATATCTCCTTTTATGGGCCGTTCTGTCCGTGACGTTAGTTATCTCCATACATGGAGATCCGTGCTCATACATACATACACACAAAGCCAGACGGTTGGCACCGCTCAAAAATGAAATAATGTGTCGGTCGCATGTATACGGCTCTGACTTTCTGGACAACCGGATCACCATATATGCCTATACAGTATATGGGGTATCAGGTTTGTTTATGGTTATGTCTAAGGCATAGTGACATGCCTATATATGTGAAGGTGTTGTGTATTTCCAAGCCAATTTAACCAAAACTATGGGAAATGAACCAGAAGAGGAAACAGTATTCCATGTTCTGGAAACCTACAGTAGGACAACACTTGTGAACACCGAGTCTACAAGCAAAATGAAAACTACATTTCATTTTCATAAACGCAAGAGTGACACTTCATACAGTCTGTACAGTATGAGCGTTAAACGGACCAAATGATATCACTTCTCAAACTCATAGAGGGCTCTTTTGCCTAAACACAGCAATCTGGTATGGTGATTGATCAACTATACAGTGTGGTTTTTGACAGCAAATGTTTATTTTGTTTAGTCATAGTCTTTTGAATAAAATGTTATTTGGTTATAGTCATAATTTAGTCACCTGAAAAGTTTTTGTTTTAGTCTAGTTTTAGTTGACTGAATATCATAAGATTTTAGGCGACTAAATCTACAGTTGATTTAGTCAACTAAAATGTGTTTTGGCAGGCCTTGATGGAATCGTAATGACTGATTTTACACTTGGTTGCGTGCTGGAAATAGCCGATCTACAAGCTCACTGCGACGCGTTGTGAGCTGCTATTGTGATCTGCTATTTTCAGCACACAACACCGTCCGGAGAGCAACCAAACATAAAATGACTCTCTTCTCCACCAGTCCCTTCCCAAAATTATAGTCTAGTTTTTATTTTGTTGATGAAATTGGCAATATATTTAGTCTTAGTTTTAGTCATCACAGCTTAGTTTTTATTTCGTTTTTATTTAGTTTTCGTCAGTGAAAAAAACACAGTCGACAAACTTTTTTCGTCATTAGTCAACAAAATCAACACTGCCACCATAACAATCTGGTGTTGTGGTATCGGCACTATACACTGAGCGTTCAACCTCTCCTTGCGTGACCTCCTCCCTGCCCACCCCCCCACCAACCACGTCAGCATGCACTGACATATTCCAATGAGCATTATGCAGGGCTTGAATTTGACTGATTACATAATTGTAATGGGGGGAATATAAATCCACAGCGGCCCATATTGGGTTTTTATAAGCTGGCTGATCAGGACGGGTGGCCTTGCAGCAGCCTACTCACGGTGAAGCTGCTAGAGGTTCAAAGAGATCATTTCATTATCACACCAAAGTGTCACGCTAACACTGGGAAGGTCCACTTACACACCTGCATACTGCGTCTCTAAACTGCAACGATCACCTCGGCTCCCAAAAACCAAACGAGTGAAAGTGTTCGAACATCCAGTGAAAGAAGAACGTATGGATTTACTGTAGGCCTGTGTCCGCACAGTGCAAGGCGTTGTGTGCTTGAAGATCGGCTGTTTTCACAAATTTTAAAAATGATAAATACAAAACCAACGGTTTTGGACATACAAGGTTTCCACCCGACAACGACGATATACTGTATATACACAGTATATCATGAACACATCATCCAATAATCCCCAAATTCGCACACTGACGGGCCACACCTCCACGGACCCAGGCAGACGGGTCCATTTGGTCATATTTGTACAGTTGGAAGCGCTACATTTTCTCTGGGATTTGGGTGAGCACTCAGCCAGGGTTTCATAGCGCAGGCCTTTGGCTGCCTGCAGATCAACATTGCAGTGTGTTGGATAATTAGCTAGCTGAGGAGCAGAGCGACTGTGCAGCTCTGACTGGATGCATGGGTTACCATGGCAACGCACAGGGCTACGTCTGAGCACAGGCTCTCCTCTCCTCTCCTCCTTTCCTTCCAGTTCCTCTTTTTGCTTACTGTCCCCCCCCCCCTCTCTCTCTCTCCTCCTGCTCATTCATCCATTCCTCTGTGGGTATTTCTTTTTTTTATTGCCTCATCCTTTAACACTACTGTCACCTCCCTTTCGGGCCGCGCCTCTCTGTCTCCTTCCCCCTATTTCTTCTCATTTCCTTCACATACAGACCATCATCGTCCCCAGCCCCCCACCCTCTCACCCACCCCCTGCTCTTCTCTCCTGCATCACCGTGAAGAGAGCTCCACGCATTCCTGCCGACCAAACACGGAACCGCACCTATACAGATATAAGTGACGCATGGAAGGTGTGGCTATAATGCCTAGAAGCCAACGCGCCGACATATACTGTACACACACACACACACGATGCAGGCACGCACGCTGCATGCACAAGACTTAACTAAAACAGGGGTCCAAATTAGATCACACACTGTTGTATTACTCAGCGTAAAGATGGATTCAAATGGAACCTTACTTGCGGGTCTACTGTACAACAAATTGAAAATATGTAAAACGTTTTACACGCTTTAACCACTTAAGCCCTATTTTACACAGTTTGGCTCGTGTCTACAAGCTCGTGACGCATGCGATGTGACGCGTTGTGAGCTCTTAGATCTGCTTCTTTTGAAAGAATCATGAAAATGTTACAAATGTTTCACCTATAAGGACCAAAATAGGGATACTATAGGCATCTATTGGTTACATTAAAAGCATTTTTGTACTGTGCATTCTCTCTCAACTCACACTGATGATCATATTTCTGACACATGAACAGTTGGGTCATTCAACTGATTGTGATCGTTGGCGGGGGCTCATTGGCAGCAGCCCCTGCATCTGTGCATAAAGCCAGATTTATGCTCCGGGAATAGCAGACCTACAAGCTCACAACGCGCCGCATCCGTGGCGCGCTGTGAGCTTGTAGGTCTGCTATTCTCGGCGGGGGCGAGACCGCCTCGCGGCGAAGTATGAACCGGGCTTAATCAGGGAGAAACATTAGGAGCTGATGTCCTTTGACATCAGCTGCTAGACTCAGTGAGCAGGCTTCCAATCCAGTTCAAAGCCATCCAGCCCTGGCATTAACCACCGTTTCTCCCAAACTGTGGGTCATGGACCCATTTCTATATATTTTTTTCTTTTTCGTTTCAGTGCCATAAAATGTACTGCAGCTTGAGGAGCAAATGTGTGCCGTTCTATGGGCTTTGATGGGCACGGAAGCGGGGGGTGGGGGGCGAGTCCCGAAACACTCACAATGACTAATGTCACATTATAAACAGCCTTTTCTTTCTTTTGTGCCAAATGCTACGTGGAAAGCAATGTGGATATGCTTCCTTGAGTATCGCCACATTTTCTTTAGTTTGTCACAAGCTAGAGGAGTTTATGTCTACATAACACTATCCATCTGTCCATGCTTGAGTTGAAGGCCAAGCAGTTGACCTTTTTAAACCTTTTTATTAGCGTGGCCGTGACCAGACCACAGAGAATACTCCTAAGAAGTATCTATCAATGGCACAGTAACCCACTGTATGTATTTCAAAGTCTGTTTTAATTTCGTAATGCCTCTGTAAATATGCTGGGCTCAGGCTTGATTCACAAATGCAAGGGAGAAATGGTTTGCATAACCAGACACATCAGAGATCTCAGTACGCCTCGTGACAACTAATTCAACAGCAGATAAAACTCCCACTAAATAAATCGACGCCATCTGCTTTGAATGTGAATTGCATTGGCTCCGCAACCAATGCAACCTAACCCTAACCCTAACCCTTTTCAATATCTGAAAATACCTTACCAGTTCAAGCCCCTAGATTGAATTTACAGTAAATGTGCTGTCACCAGACGTATTGGTAGGCGGAGAGCTCTGATACATCTGATCTGGCTACACGAGACTCAAGAAGAGAAGACAAGTTTTTAAAAGCAGAGAGGAAATAACAAAAAGCAGTGATGTACCTATTCTGATACCCATACCTTACTGTATGTATCAGTCGATACCGATACACAAGTTAGTGGGGTCCAGGGACTACCTGGGTTCCTTGAGGGGGTTCCAAATGGACCCTTACAGGACTGTAACTCTGAGAGTGTACAAATGGAACCAATTAGTTATGGGGGTCCATGAAATGAAAAGGTTTGAGAACGACTGATCTAGGAATACATCTAAATGCCACAAAAAATGGTTAAGGTGTTAGTAAAGTTAGTCAAATAATAATTGGTAGGTGGTATTTGCACATGCAAATCTGAGGAGCAGGCTTTTACAAAAAGCCTTTTAACCTTTAAAACACAAATCCTAGCTTTTTATCCTTGTTCTTAGCTACCATGCAGGTTACGAACACTCAAGGTCCACCAATGTTGCATTCAATCAACTAATAAACTAATACGCTACTGTAACTTGAACGACTATTGTGAAAATGTCTGTGTTCAAGTAAAAAAAAGTAGCCAAGCAACATTTATGTATGACAACAAATTTAACACATTAGCTAGAGCAGACCAAAATTTCACTTGGATTCCCCCAAAAACCATTACACTAAAATAACAAAACAGGGTCACGTATAGATACTGTACACTGTTCTTTGACGATGCATAAATATCACCGTAAAATTATGTATTGATTATTTTGTCGTATCATAATTGCCACTGCACAGTCAGGAGGCCAAGCTAACAAAACATCAGCAATGTTTCTTATCTTATGGTCTCATTATTGCAAGGAAGTTGCTTCTTATGCATTGGAAGAAAAAAGATGCGCCAACCACAAAGATGTGGCTCAGTGACCTTACCAACACGTTACATCTTGAAAGGATTAGATATACTCTTGGGGACAAACTTTCATATTTTGATAAAGTATGGTCACCTCTCATAGTAGGCTATACTTGAATGGTCGAGTGTCAATGACGGTGGAGTAGGGACGGGTGTTAGAATATGGAGATAGGGGGTTTCTGCCCGACAGCGACGATATACAGCACACAAGTGTTTTGGCTGCCAATCGCCAGAATCACACAATATCCAACGTGTTAGAACAGAAACAGCGAGGCATAGTGATATTTACAATCGACGCGGACTGACTGAGGTTATTATTACATCGCAGAAGTATGCCTCGCCGCGGCCTGCCAGCTGAAATGTTGGGCTGCTGCCTGCTGACCGTGTACTAAGTATAAACTTTGATGTGGCATGGTAATCCAGCATGTAATCTGACCAAGCTTCACTTAACCCTACCCCAGGCGTAGGATATTTGTCAATGTAAATTAGAATTTGCTTTAACTGACCTGCCTGGTTAAACGGGAGGTTTCGCTTAAAACTAGAAATTGGAGGTGAATTAATTTGTATGTTGCCACATCAGATATGCTACAGATTCTACTTTATTATTAGACAGGAAAGCTGGGAAAGAATACAGTATATCTTTATGAAAATGTATCCGTCACCTACCACATATGCATGCCGCATATAAAGTTGTGAAGGAAAAATAATAGCTGTATTTGACAGGGTTGTGTTACATTCTTACACCGTTGGGTGATTCAGAGATCCAAAGGCCTCACAAGAATGTACAGACATATTAGCAAACATGTACAGACACACAGGGGGGAATAGAAAGTAATAAATCCATAAAAGTAATTTCAAGGCAGGGATGTACCCCCAACAGTGTAATAAGATGTACGATATTGAGCTGGGATATGGCTTGTATTGACTTGTATAGTTTTTATCAAGGACAGGGTTAGATAGCCTATTTCTAGTTCCAGGATGGGCATGTGTCTGGGGATGGGACGATATGACAATTTCATATCACCATTATTGTGAGAAAAGAAATCGCGATTTACGATATTATCACGATAATCAAAATCCATTATCCTGGGACGGAACATTTGCCAAAAAATAGCAGATCTACAAGCTCACAACGCGTCACGTTGTGACGCGTTGTGAGCTTGTAGATCGGCAATTTTTGGGCAAAGACATCTGATAGAGAGTGAAAAAAAGACTGTATCAAGTACGTATATTATAAGTACCTTTTACCAATTAGGGTTTAAGTGGTACCGGATATGCAGCTCGGCAAATAAAAGGTGAATTGATCCCAGTCCGTGGCAGAGGACGATATCACGATAAATTAAATCTCCATGATACGATTATTGTGAGTGTTTTTTATCACGATAAACGATAATATCGCATGTCGTCCCATCCCTCGATGTGTACCTCTTCTCCTCTTTGGGTTCGCTGGGCTCAGCAGCTACCGTAGCTACAGCAGATCCTCAGCACAAGATTACAGCATTAATGACTGATAATGAACCAAGGGGCCTGTTAAGGGATCATCGGCGGTCTGCGTACATATCAACCATATGTCTGGTGATTGCTGGCCAAGTTGGCCAACCTGTCACACGTCTCATCTGCTCACTAGGGAGAAAAGGACAATGGCAGCCAAACATATGTTGCTCCAATACAGTATAGGACTTTCTGGTTCACATTAGGGCATTAACCAAAAAGTCAAGACTTCATTACACAAGTCGACTCCCACATGGGAAAGTCAAAAGTAAAAAACAAACTAAAAACGTATGTTTTAATCATTATTTTTGCTCCATGTGTGCGTGTGTACAGCATTCAAACCGTAGGATTGCTTATTGTCAAGGAAAGAATGATTCTCTCCTTTTCCGACTGTGTTTTTTCAATGGAATCGAGCACAGGGTTTCTGGTTTTGTCCCGCCGTTCACGCACAGTGTGATGACGTCATCAAACAATAAAGTCGACTTCAACTCAACGTTTTACTGAGTCGAGTCGACTTGCAAAAATCACAAGTCGTTAATGCCCTAGTTCATATACTGTACCTGTCAATGGTGTAAAAAAATATATGATTGGAGGAAGGCCCCACTCTATCCTGATTGGAGGAAAACCTGTCTCCTCCACCAAAACTGAAACTGCTTTTTGAGCGGTGGTCACAACGCTCCTATACGTGGCCGTGTGTGTGGGTATGTCTGTCTGCGTGTCTGTCTGTCTGTCTGTCTGTCTGTCTGTCTGTAGCCTGCAGTAACCTTTTCTGACCACACATGTTAAGGGAGGGGCGCTGTTGTTCAGGCCAGGCCAGACCAGGCACACACACACACACACACACGCACACACACACACACACAGGGGGGAAGGGGGGGGGGGGAAACCACCGCTCAGTTCACACAGGTGTGATTTTTCTCCTCACAGGGAATAAGGCTGAAGTCCAAACATGGACCAAACACTCTATAATAACTAGTACTGTCAGAACATAGACACATTTTGTTATTATCTGAGTTAAATCACTTACACTATCTTTAAACTTCCAACAACCTTCACTTGGAGATCAGTCATAGATGGACAGCCTTTTATTTACACCCACAATTCCAACTACCTGGGTACAAGGACTGATGCCAGAATGGAGACCCAAATATCAAGGGCCTCCCAACACAACACAGCTTTGAAATGCTTCTCTCATCACAAGACGGTTAATGGTCTCTCTTAATGTTTCCGCCAACGTGCTTAGAGACAAGCATCAAACATGTTTTTCATCACGTTCGAAAGCACAACATGAAACACGGTTACCACGGGTATTGTGTTGCGTTGCACAGCTCATTGGCCATCGCCAGTCGAGTATAAGATTAGCTATTACTTCTTTTAATTCTCAGACTTTGTAACACTTAGGTTAGATCAGGGTTGTCAAACGTGCGGCCCATGGGCCATTTGTGGCCCAGGGAGAGGTCCAATGCGGCCCAGAACACAAGTTTCAAGTTAGGGAAGTCATATTGCTTCTAAAGACACTCCTTAGCCATTTGCAAATTTGTGGCTATTTGAAATGTAATTATTTTATTTTCATAAGGATTATTGGGGCTTCTTTAACAAAAACTTGCATATTTTTTCACCACCAAAATGTATAGTAGCCTATAACTGTACTTCCAAGTACATCAAGTCAATCATATTCTTCTTAATAATAAACAACAACCCAAAGTCATATATTGTAGTTATACTGTAGCAGTGACTGAGACAAAGCCAGTTACAGCTCTGTAAGTAAACGAACACGCAATTGGACGCGGCCCTCACCAAGTCACCTTTCGTCCAATGTGGCCCGCACTCCGAAATGAGTTTGACAACCCTGGGGCTAGATGGATTTTAATCATAACCTGAGTCCGTCAGATGGTGGCGTATTGTGTTCCTCCTCATAGTTCCATCTGGAACCGCTCAGGACCAACCGCTGCAGGAGGCGGTCAAAATGTTCAAGCTATTTGGCAGGCGATTGGATGGAGCCGTCTGTTTATCCCAGTCTGGGTGTGCTAACTCCAACCACTCATGTTGACGTGTCTGTCTGCATCAGTGTTGTTTTTGACAGCAAATTTTGATTTTGTTTTAGTCATAGTCTTTTGAATAAAATGTAATTTAGTTTTAGTCATAATTTAGTCACCTGAAAAGTTTTAGTTTTAGTAAAATTTTAGTCGACTAAATATCATAAGATTTTATGGCTACTAAATCTACAGTTGAATTAGTCAACAAAAAATGTATTTTGGCAGGCCTTGATGGCATCGTATTTACACTTGATTGCCTGCTGAAAATAGCAGATCTACAAGCTCACAGCGCGTCGCGTTGTGAGCTTCTGTTATCTGTTATTTTCAGCATGCAACACCTGAGAGCAACCAAACATAAAATGACTCTCTTCAGCACTAGTCCCTCTCACAGTTTTAGTCTAGTTTTTATTTTGTTGACGAAATTGTCAATATATTTAGTCTTAGTTTTAGTCATCACAGCTTAGTTTTTATTTCGTTTTTGTCAGTGAAAAAAACGCAGTCGACAAACATTTTTCGTCATAGTTTTAGTCGACAAAATCAACACTGGTCTGCATGACGTATAGTAGCTGCGGCGGCAGGAAAGTAAACACTTACCGTGAGCCTCTTTTTTCAAACACATTTCACGTCTCGATCGAGGCGGGGAGCGTGGGACCGCGACGTGAAGTGCGTTCGAATAAAGAGCCTCGAAGCAGCTCGTGGTAGCGGCAAAGATGAATAGTGAAAGAACTACAGTGCAACTGCAACGGGCGCTTCTTGTTCGCGTCACACCCGGTCTCGCTCAGATCCCGCCTGTAGCTGCCGCTGGTTGGTTGAAACCGGGCACCGTGCGGTGTAGCGCCAATCTCTGAGCGGTTCCAGATGGAAGTATGAGGAACTCAATATGCCACCATCTGGCGGAGTCAGGTAATTTTAATCATACAAATTTGACTAGAGATGTTTTATGTAATCTGGATTAGGAGGCAGGGCATCTTGCAGTTTTTAAAATATGTCTTAAAAACAAAACAAAGCTCACACTCAACATACTGCAGCACCAGCTCCATTGGTTTTATATTCAACATAATAACAGGTAATTCAATAAAATCTATTTTCTACTTTGTGCATCATTTGAAAAAAAAATGTATTACCATTACAATGTAATACCATTTCAAAATATTCTTTTAGCGAGCGAATTTGGATGGATACATTGGTCAAGATCTTGACCAGACATCGAGCTAAAACAATCACACCTACAGTACTGTATCTATTGTAGAGTTCTTAACGGGCCTGAAAATTAAGGCCCGGCCCAAACTAGTGGGCCAGGCGACTAGTTAGCATACATTTTAGGCCCTTCCCTACCCTAAATGTCGGGTCGGGTTCGGGCAGAATTTGAGAACTCGAATCTATTCTAACGTATTAAATTGTCACGTCACGAAAATGGTAAAATGGGTGAGAATTGCAGTATGTCTGTGAAGCCCAATGTGTGTGCATGTGCACATCCTCTTAAAATGGCAGAGGAAAACGCTGCGCTAATTGCACTGAAGACACAGCTCTAGAAGCAGTGTGCTGATGCAGCCTCCCAACCCAACCAGGCTCTACGGCCCCCCAAATGAAGCCTTTGATTCTTACAATGTGAGAGAAAGACAAGAGCAGACGAGGAGAAGGAGAACGGCCGTGGGAGACAGGAGGAGTGAGGAGGGGGAGGAGAACTGAAAAACAACGAAAAGAACAGGGGAAAAAAATGAAAAATGAGAGGCCAGACCGAATGGCTGAAGGGCTGCTTGGATAATGCATTAGACAGAGATGGCATTCGGAGCAACTACACATGGTAAGAAATGCACTATACTTCACCAAATGTCTCCAACCCCACTGACACAGACAGAAAAACATGGACTTTCACTCAGTATTCATTATTATTGAGTGATTTATCTAAAAAAAAAAAAAAAAGGAAATAGAGAGCGAGACTCTGACGGGAAACAAGCCAAGATTTTCCTGCTAACTGCTAATTCATCAATACAAGCAATGAATGAAGCAGAGGATGACCACTGCCGTACATTATGCTGCTGTATGCACAACTTTGAATACAGAGTAAAAATCACACCCGTGTGAACTGAGCGGTGGTTTACCCACCAACCCCCCCCCCCCTCCCCCCTCCCCCCCTGTGTGTGTGTGTGTGTGCGTGTGTGTGTGTGTGCCTGGCCTGGCCTGAAAACAGCGCCCCTCCCTTAACATGTGTGGGCATAAAAGGTACTACACCACATGAGGCTACATACAGACCCACAGACCCACCCACATACCCACATACCCACCCACATACCCACCCACATACCTACACACACGGCCACGCTATGGAGACGGTGTGACCACCGCTCAAAAACTGCCCTCTGAAATTACAAAAGAGTGTCCCACAGATGCCCTCCAAAAACACAGAGGTGTCACACAGCTTTAGGGATCGGTCATGTAGTGTGGCTCGCTGAGTAGCACAGGAGCATTCCAGCAACAACAACAACCCCAACAACAACTACCCCCCCCACCCCCCTAACCTAGCCAAACAGGGGTACGAGAGAATAGTGGACAGCCCTAGAACGGGAACGCGAGGAAGCGTGGACTGTGTAACCTTCCTGTGTGGACAGTGCCTGTTGCACGCTGCCCTTTTAACAGTGAGGGGTATATCGTCGTTGTCGGGTGGAAACCTTGTATGTCCAAAACCGTTCATTTTGTATGTATCAGTTAAAAAATGATTTAAACTAGTGAAAACAGCCGATCTAAGCACACACTTTTTTTTCCTGTTTTCACTACTTTTGTGCGACGGCCTTGTATGATGAAGCGGGGCTTTATTTGCAAAAAAAACGTACAAATTTGAAACTTGGAGATACAAGGTTTCTGCCTGACAGTGACGATATGTCAGTTTCCCTATCACAGGCCTCATCTTCCCCGCTTGGCTCCCCTGATCAGAAAAGGCTGATTCTTCCATCGCTGAATCAGGTGCCCCCACACCAACCCCGCCGCGCGACACACTGTCCCATTTCTAGGCCCGTCGCTACTGTGATCAGCACAAAGAAAATAAACAAAAATAACACATAAAACGAGGCAGCTAGGGAAGCAAACAAACAGCATTCCCTGTCCTCTTCTTCCTCTCCTCCTCCCCTGGCTGGCAGTGAAAGGCATAGCAGAACAGACGCGCTGATATGGGAGCCCGAGCACTGGCAGGGGCTCTGACAATGACCATATGGATCACAGGGGCACGGCGGCCATGGCTTCCAGCGGGATACACACACACACACACACCTCTACAACATACAGGATATGGAGCGCCACACCAGCATACCTGAAAACACTGTACAATATCTGAAGGCCTACTACTGCCCTGTGTGTGTGTGTGTGTGTGGGTGCGTGCGTGCGTGCGTGCGTGCGTGCGTGCGTGCGTGTGTGCGCGCGTGCGTGTGTGCGTGTGTGCGCGCTTGCGTGCATGCATGCATGTGTGTATGTGATGTGTGCGTGTATATAGGCCTACTGTTATACAGTGTATATATATAGTATATATTATATGTCACAACATGAAGCTAACACCATTAACTACACTAGGATATAATTAGCAATACACTCCATATGTGTAATTGCATTAACGAGGCATAAAAGACAATCTGGTGAATGCCGCCTTGCGCAGTGCCTCCATGTTGAAAATCCAACAGAACAGGCTGGCTGACAGAAGAATACAGAGAGAGGGCCGACAGCTAGATCAATGGTTCCAGAACGGTGTGCTGAGGCTATCTAAGGTATTTTTGACATTTTTAAAAAAAGTACGAAACGGGGTTTTGAAGGGATATTGTCACTTTAAAACACTTCTGGGGTAATTCTCACTTCTACTCAGGCTTTTGTGTGCACCCCAGACGGTGTTTAATTCAAATTTCTTATATTTCATTTTTGTTTTATTGGACACACCTATTGTAACTTCAAACTGCATTTTAGCCATGTTAGATTCACTGAAAACACACATACTAGGATGTGAGGGGTTGTGTTTTTTTCTATTACTTAATAAACAAAATAAATAAACTCTTTAGAGAGACAATATGAGTCACCAGAACCGGGTATGTTTTCAACGAGTAAAATGACCCCAGAAGTGTTTTAAAGTGAAGTAGCCCCTTCAAGTTGGACAACGTTAGTATTAATAAATCAATATAAATATTTACAGAGTGTTAAGATTGATATCACAAATGCAGGAGTGCCTTGACATTTTGACGAGTTCGTCCTTTGGTGTGCCACTGTGCCTATAGGGCACAAAACCACTAGCTACACTAAGTATTGTCTGGTAATCCATGTCCAGTGACAACTGAAACTCCCAGTGACCTGATCAGGGGGCAGCCGATGACAAGAAATAAGACAACATAACAATTACTTGCAGGGAAGGAGGTGACTCTACACTGTACTCGCAGATCGCCAGAGCTCGATTATGGTGTAAGTGTGCTCAACTGGACCTAAATGACCAGATCTTTTCATTCAGACCTGCATAGCAAGCACATGCAGGTTACACAAGAGCAAAAAGGTTGCAGACCTCATTTAACTTCAGAGAATCCATAGCCATTGCCAACCATATGTATTTGACATTCTTGTCATTGCTCGGGGTCCATGTCAGAGGTTGGTGTGGAAATATTATTCAAATCGCTTGTGCAAAATGGATATTGTCGTTGCAAAGTAAGCAGTGACCAAAAGAAAGAAGCTTTACTATGCAGTGGGTTTAAGTGCAAATAATGTATATGATTTTGTGTGAGTGCGTGCGTGCGTGCGTGCGTGCATGTTTGTGCGCATGTTCATGTGTATAGGAGGTTTCATGATAGAAATGTAAAGCAATAAAACAAGTTTAATACATATTGGTGCTTTCAAACTACTACTTTTTTCAAAATGATTAATCAAATTATTGGATTCTGTAATTACTTGCCATTAGTGACTGAATTACTTTTATGTAATTACTTGAGATTACTTGGCCATTTGGTGTCAGCATTTTGAAAGTAGCCTTCAACAACTGCAAGGAAATATAGGATGCATCAACAGGTCTTGTTTACACTTATTTTATACACTATAGATACAGATCTTACTCAGTGTACAGTAACCTACACCGATTAAAAAGCTAAATGAACAAAATAACGCTCAATCAGCATTGAGATTATTGTGATTAGCTATATGCTTAACCGACATTTTCCACTGGAATGCTATTGTAAATGGAGTGGAAATATGAACCTTTACAGGTCAACCTTTATACAATAGAGGTTGCCTTTAACACAGGAAATTACTTTGCACTTGCTTTGCTCAACTAGGTAGAGTGCATGAAAGTTAGGCTTTGGAGGATAAGAATGAAAACAGACTGAAAAACAAAACAAAACAATATGAACATGATGCACATTTTAGTGTCACACTGGACATGATTAAAAGAGTGTCTCTTTTTAACAGCTATATAGCATACTATGTCTCACAAAATTATAAAGTTACAAGCAATAACAATCATCCTTCCATTCCATAAATATATAGACCCTAGCGTCCATATTCTGAGAAAAAAAAATAGCAGATCTACAAGCTCACAATGCCTCACAGCGCGAGGCGTTGTGAGCTTGTAGATCGGCTATTTCCGGCAAAGAGCTTTGGAGGGGGGAAAGAGCACACTAAGTACAGTGAAAGGTCAAGTAAGTATTGGCCGTTCAAGTGGTTAAATATCTGAAAACAAAATAAAATGATGATCGTGCTGTCAAACAATGAAACTATATTTATGAACAGATTGTGGGGGTCCCTGCTTCATCTCTCTCTCAAAGAAGGGGTCCTTGGCCTGAAAACGTTGACGTAGGGCTTAAGTGGTTAACTCTGTTTTAAAGGAATGCTTATTTAATTGGAAAACCCTCCATCTCCTTCCACTTCCCTTTCTCTCCTCCCTGGCGATAAACCAAGCTGGAGATCTGCTGACATATGAAGGATACATCACAGAGAGAGGAATATCAGCCAATTACAGTGCTGACATATTATGTTATGCACAATATATATGCAAATTAACTCCTCTTCCTCGATAGAGACACTTAAAAGACAACCATGAATGAATTATCTACAACAATGGCCTGGGTGTGTGAGGACAGACGCCACACCTTACGTGTGGCGGCATACGTAAATGTCATCCATCTTGCCCTTATTGGCTCATGGCAGATTTGTAAAGAAACTATAGGCGTTTGCGTGAGACGAGAGTGATAGCAACGGCGTCGTTCGGATGTCACGCATCTCGTGTTCCGTTTTCGAGACGAGCTCATCATGGGTAAATCCCTCTCAACCCCCCATGAGAAAATTCCGGGTTTTCAGCTTTTTTGAGATCACAGCAGGAGAACGAGCTCCAAGGCATTCGAATGGAGGAGAGATTTGGTTGGCCACAGGGACGGCCAATCACACTCGAGAGGACCCTATACCTCACCAGATAAACTAATTCCACCAATTAATCAATGGTAATCCAAAGCGGGTGTCTTTTTCCGTGTATTCAATGAATTGAATACACAGGACCCCAATGGAAACAAGCCATAGTGCTTTCTTGGGTTTAATCCTTTTAGCAGACCTTGTATAGAACTGTACTTCCTGTGCTTTTTAGCAAACTATTAATTAAGTATTCAATCGATTAATCTTGCAGTGGCGCCCGGCCTACCGGTCCAGGCGCATACCACATAGGCTCAGTGTAGCCTGACAGCGGGTCGCTGGTTCGATTCCCGATCCCTGATCTCTCTTCCCATTTCCTGTAAATCTACTGTCCTGTCAATAAAGGCATAAAAGTCCAAAAACATATCTAATAAAAATCTGCACACATGCATGCACGCCACACACACACACACACACACACACGCGCGCATTGTGAGTTGGGGTCAAACAGAACAGCAGACCTAGGTTTTTCTGTGTGCATCACTGACTCGCCACCACTAAGTATAAATCAGGCTTTTGATTTATAACGTATGCCTGTGTGCTTTCATATACCCGCCCCTCCCCTCAACCTGGGAGAGCACATAGTACACTAATAAACACTATGGTCTAAAAACGGGCACAGGGGATTGGAGGGAAAAAGCATTTCGGATATGTTTAATATCTCGCCGGTAATAAATAAAGGAAAATCCAATTAATATTTAAAGCTAATCATAGCAGCCATAGAACTGGAGAGCACACAAAGACAGATTGGAGCCCGCGGGGGGAAGAGAAGAGGGAGCCTCCCATTAGGCCTCGTGGATTGGGGATTCAGATGCTCTTGTTTGGGAGAGTGTTCTCACAGTCCCAACTGACTCCATGTGAATTCATCCATAATTAACCTATAGCCGGCCCTTTGACAGCAGCTACTGTACACTCTGTTATGTTCTATACAGTACATATACAGTATTACAGGCTATACTGGATAGTATGGCTAGTCGGTAAATTGATGATCTCGAGGGATTAAGAAGAAGTTTGACTGAGCGTTTTTACATTTTTTGGATACCGATGACGATGATGAGTGACGATGCTCACTGTCCTGTGTTTGAATGTCCGGCGCCTCACTTTCCTGTCACTCGATAGTGTCCATTTTCAAATAATGTGTAACCGCTTTAAATAAATAGATGACAGTAAGTAATATTATACATACTGTAACACCAAACTTTGCACACACACTCCCTCGATGGCAAATCACAACCTCCACCCCTCATTTATCACATGCAAAACACATTTTTGGATACTGCTCCTACATATTTTGGCCTAAAATCACACAAAGCGGTACACAGTATCTCTAAAGTCATGTCATCAACATGGATCTGTCCCATATTCCCTCCTTATTGGCTACGATTGCCTTCTAAAGTTTGTGTATGCAACCTGCCGGTCGCTTATCTCCCGATTAGGGAGTCTTACTGGTACATACGGTAACGCCAAATGATTTGATGTATTTTCATGACGCGGAATTCTTTTAAACGACTCTAGATTATGGGACGAGCTTCCACCGTTTCACCGTGGATGTCTGCAGTTGCTGACTGTGTGCGCTCGTGCGTGCGCGTGTGATTATGTGAACACTCTAGCCCTGCACGCTCTCCTCTCCTCTGGCTTCTTGTGTGAGCCGTGTGTGTGTGTGTGTGTGTGTGTGTGTGTGTGTGTGTGTGTGTGTGTGTGTGTGTGTGTGTGTGTGTGTGTAGGTAGTGGGGGAGGGGTGATATTGTAATTCCCACCCATGGATGAGCAGCGGCTGACTTAAAGGAGCTGAGAGAGGGTGACGCGTCCGCAGCCGCGCCTCAGCCAGCTGTAGGAAAGGGGTGGGGGGCTTGGGGGGCTTGGGGAGGGACAGAGGGAAGTGTGTGTGCGCTGCATGCTGTGCCGCTGCCGTATTTTATTGTATTTTTTGGCAGGAGGCGGAGGGACAGATGCTTGTCCACAGCATCAGGGCCCTTTGCTCGCTCACTGACAGCAGCAACCAACTGCCTCCTCTTACATAACCCCCTCCCCCTCCCCCTCGCCACTAGGCCTGCTGTCTTCCTTTATTGGCTTATTTCTCTCTTTTTTTAACATTAGCATTTTCGTAGCCCCCCACCCTCCCACCCACCCACGCCTCCGCCTCCACTACTCCCCCCTCCTCGCTGTGACTGTGGCTGCTGTACCCACACTAATTGCTTTCCTTTGTATTTCCTGCTTTTTTTTTGCTCTTCAGTCACACTAACAGTCAATATAGACTAGAGTCTATAGGCCCGGGTGCTTCTGGGTTCAAACGGCAACAGAGCCGGGGTATCACATGTACGATGCAAGCGAACATGCCCCAGATGTGGGTCTTTTTTTTAAAGCATAGCAGGCAGCAAAGGTTCCCGTCTTCGGTGATCTGTCTATGAAAGTAACAACAGAATCCCTCTATTAACGACATAAACCTGAAGAACGTTGTCATCATATCAAGTTTAGCGACCTCGGTTAATTGCCAAGAAGATGTATCATTCGTACATCACATGCACAGCATGTGCTCAAACATTTTGCAGTAGGATATTTTGAACTGAAGGCAGACAAGAAACACTTACATAATCAAAACTGCTGGGATGCTTTAAAAATAAGTGTGTGAAAACCAAAATGCACGACTGGCTGGATGGGCGTACAGCTGATGGCTCATAAGTAGGGATCGGACGATACGCGATATTATCGTTTATCATGATAAAAAACACTAATCGCATCGCAGAGATTTCATTTATCGTGATATCGTCCTCTGTCATGCACTGGGACCAATTCACCTTTTATTTGCCAAGCTGCATATCCAGTACAATTTAAACCCTCTATTGGCAAAACATACTTATAATAATATACGTATACTTGATACAGTCTTTTTTCACTCTTTACCAAATCTCTTTGCCAAGAAATAGCCGATCTACAAGCTCACAACGCGTTTGGCAAATGTTCCGCCCCAGCATAATGTCCCCAGGATGTTGTTGGGGATATTTTGATTATCGTAAATCGTTATTTCCTATGTCACAATAAACGTGATATGACATTTTCATATCGTCCCATCCCTACTCATAAGGGATGGATGTAGAACGAACACAAGGAAGTAGCACGTCGCTCGATGTCTTTTACCTCCAAATGGCTACAATCCCCCCCTGTTGTTGGCTGTAGTAGATCAGGCAATCTTGTAATAATAACAGACAAGACAGACAGGTTGGGGCTCATACGTGGTGTCAGGTACAGACAGGGGGATCTCTCCCACGTTGCCAGAGACATTTCAGACCTCCATTTTACCCCTATGCTTTTCCCTTTGCTCTCTCTGCCTAACCATTGCCGTCTGTACGCTTGTTGATCAAAATGTATGCACACTTACCGCTATGGATATCTACACAACACACAGACAGCAGCCTCGCTTGCCGCAGACGTCACACAACCACACACCGTAGGCACACACTCGCGCACGGCAAGATGCGTTTTCTTGAATTTCATGCACGCAGAGCAGCGACCCTTCCCCCACCCTAGCTCACTCTCATGCACATATGTGCACCTTGCTTTACCACTTAAACCCTCTATACTTACCGGTAGTAAAATGAACCTGAGTTGCAACCATACTTGGTACACTCTTCCCTCCCCCAACACTCTACACCAATTGCTTTGCGAAAAATGGCCGATCTACAAGCTAGCTCGCTTACAGATCTGCTGTTTTTGGTGAACATTCCTAGCCATAATAGGGATGCTGGGGATTACAGATACGGTATGTGCTTGTAAAGCTGTTCTCGCCTTTTAGTAACTGTAATATTCAGAGTATGCCATAGATGAATGAATACATGGGAAATGGACAAGAGAGGCAGAGAGAGGTTTGATTTAAAATGTGCAGTGTGGATGGCAGGAATCATGTTGTCGTTGTCACCCAGGGGTCTGCACTGAGCCCGCTCCTTTATTCCCTCTACACCAAAGCTCTTCGGGCAAAATTAGACGATTTATAAGCTCGCAAGTCACATACGCAACGTATTGCGAGCTTGTAGATCTGCTATCTATGGGAATGTTCCCTCCAGAATAGGGATGCTAGGAATCCTGATGTTAAAGCAATCTAACGTGTTTACTGATTGAAATGGAAGCTACAGTATAAACACATATGAAATGTGTGGCATAGCTCTTTTCCTCACACCACCCTCCTCCTCTCCTCTTTGTAAAGGAAATGGCCTCATGAGATTGGTTTGTCTCTTTCATTATCTGAGGAAATCTGCATCAAATGCTGACGCAAGGCCAAATGCCTATAAAGGAAATGTAAAGGAGTAACGGACCGTTGGCCTAGGAAATGACTGAAAATAAACGCTCATTTGCGCTGCTTCAGTGCATGGAATATATGCAGAATAGTTTTTAGCCTATGATAAGCTCGTAGCGGCATCGTAGCGGCATAAGCCAAGTGATGTAATACTCAGGGCCTGCTAAATCAATTAGCATGATTGCATTTGTATCACATATAAATAGGAGAAGAAGAAAAAACATAGTCACCTATAAGCAATTAACCAACCAGATAAGTCCTGCTCTGTTCACGCGTCAAATGAATGAACCCACAATCAACCACAAATGAAAACACCATGAACAGGTGCGTGGGATGAATACAAAATATGGAACCTCTACAACAAACCAACGGTGCTCTTGGCAGTTTCTCTAAGTGACATGATTATGTTCCAGCATAGCAAACCATGCATAGGGATGGGACGATATGAAAATGTCATATCATGATTATTGTGACAAATAAAAACCATTATCCTGAGGTGGAATATTTTCCAAAAGCTAGCCGATCTACAAGCTCACAACGCGCAGCGACGCGTTGTGAGCTTGTAGATCGGCTAGTTTTTGGCAATGACATTTGATAGAGTGTGAAAAAATACTGTATTAAGTACGTATATTGTAAGTCCCTTTTACCAATTCTAGAGGGTTTAAGTGGTACCCGGATATGCAGCTCGGCAAATAAAAGGTGAATTGATCCGGTGCATGACGGAGGACGATATCACTATACATTAAATCTGCACAATACGATTACTGTGAGTGTTTTTTATCATGATAAACAATGATATCGCTTATCGTCCCCATCCTATCCATGCATGCATCATGTGACATGATAGAGGGGCCACGGCCTCTTGACAGGCCCGAGTGGCAGCTGAAGCTATCTACTGTAGGCAAGTGAGGAAGGTGAGTTACCTGGTCGTACCACTCCCGGTTGGTGCAGGTGCACTCTGGCCACCATCCTCCTTGCCCGCCATGCCCGCCAGAGTTGTTGCCATTGACTTTGGGGCCGCACTTGGACTGGCCCTTGGGGTTGGGCCCTCCAGGACCCCCCGCCAGACATCATCTTGCCCTTACTTCTCCCCAAGGTGCCTCCCCTCCTCCTCCTCCACCACCACCTCCACCACCTCCTCCTCCTCCTCCTCCACCTCCTCCCATGCCTCCGCCTCCCCCCGAGGCCGGAGGGGGTAAGGTCTGCCCTCCCCCGTACCCGGCTGGATATCCGTAGGGTTCGGCTTGCCAGTCCCCCGCCGTACGACGGGGCGTCCATCCTGCGCAGGGCAGCCATGCGGGTCACCTCATAACACTCGGGGCACTTGCAACAGTGGTGGTGTTTGTGCATGCTGGCTTACGCTGGAGCGTGTGGCGGTGGGGCGCTCTTCTCTGTGGTCTGCTGCCTCCTCGACAACTCGATCTCTTTGCACAACGGCCAAAACGCTGCGGACAGCTCGCACGGCGGAGGGGGGGAGAGGGCGGGGGGAGCTTAATGCCGACGCGAATAATAACCCTAATTGCAGGAATTTCAACAGATGAAATCTTTTTCTCTTCTCCTCCCTTTTTTCTCCCCCCACGTCAAAATCCTGTTCCTCGCCTCTCCGTTGCGCCTCCTGGACGCACGGTGGGAAAAAAAGGATGAGAGAGGGGCGGGAAGCAGCAACAGGAAAAACAAAAAAAATCAAAATGGGCACGTAGTCGTTCTTAGTCCTCTTGACGTAGAAGATCAAGGAAATGTTGAAAATATGCGCTCGCACAATCAGAGACCAGCCCCGATGGTAGAATTTTCCTCTCGTTTCTCTCGTTTCACAGTGATACGTATAGAAATTCATAGATAGATATATTCATTTGTTAATATATCATATATATATTTACACACACAAATACAAAAATATGAATATAAACAGACAAGCACAAATACAGATATATACAGAGATAAATGTGTATATATATATATCTATGCGTGTGTACAAATATATATATATGTATATATAAACAATATGTATATAGAAATTATATATCCTCGGATGTAAATCTCCCTCTATATTCTTGGTATCTTCCCTTTACTGACCGAATTATCTTCCTCGCGTCTTTTCCTCCTGCGTCGAGAAGAAGCCTTTTTTTCTTTCTCTCTCCCCCGTCTTTTCTCTCTCTTTCCCAGCCTGCAGAGAGGAGCTGAGCACTGGATCGCCTCTCAGCCTGCTTGCCCTAGATGTGGATTTTTCAGAGGGATGCGAGCAAAGCGAGAGGGGAGATGGAGAGAGGGAAAAGAGAGAGAGACAGAGAGATGCAGAGAGAGAGAGAGAAACAGAGAGAGAGAGAGGCTGGGAAGGGGGGGGGGGGGTAGCAGCATCCCTCCAGCACCTCAGCCCTGACAGCCACAGCCAATCAACTGGCAGACTGCCATCAGCAGCAGCAGCACCAACAGGAATGAGCGCTTCACTGGCTGCTCTTAAAGGGACCACGACTCTTAAAAAAACCCTCACTCTGTCGTTCTGCCTAGGGTAAAAAAAAAAGAACTACAGAGATGCTGCTTCACAGACCAAGAGATTGGAAAATGGCTGTGTTTTGTCCATTTTCTCCACGCAACAGAAGGAAAAGGGGGTTTTGTTTGGGGGCCACCGACCCCCGCGCTCTCCTCTTGTTGATCCCAGCCTCGGACAGTGGATCCACCGAACGACCGATGATCCATGTTTTGCGTCAAGCCAATGCACCCAAATTCCAACCTATACAGTTTACCAGTGGTGGAAAGTAACTAAGTACATTTACTTAAGTAACGTAATTAAGTACAATTTTTTGGTATTTATGTAATTACTTGAGTATTTTCAATTTCCAATACTTTTACTTCCTACTCCACTACATCTCGGATCCAAAATATTGCACTTTTACTCCACAAAAATTATTTGAAAACTTTAGTTACTAGTTACTTTGCAGATATAAATTATAATATTATAAAACATACATAAACCACTTTAGCCCTTATTTTATACCATATCAATCGATCTACAAGCTCTGTTGTGACTTGTGAGTGAGTTGTGAGCTTGTTGATCTGCTATTTTCAAACTTTTTGTACTTTTACTTTTGGTACTTTAAGTACATTTGATGCCAACACTTTCATACTTTTACTCAAGCACATTTTCCAGACTTTTACTTGTAACAGAGTATTTTTACATTGCAGTATTGATACTTTTACTTAAGTAAAACATGTGAATACTTTTTCCACCGCTGATTTCCATGGCCACCTCAGCTCCATCTACAACCTAATGGCTTACTTGTGCCGCTGACTGACAGCTTTGTGTGACAACATATCTGGAAATAATTGAACAGGGGTGCAGAACAGGACAGGGGTACAGTAGTGGATCAAAGTGCTTCTTACTGAGCTGGGGTAACGTGAGCTTCTTAACTTGTAACCGAAGGATGGCCTCTGAATCAGGGCTACATCACTTCACATTATTCCCCATCTCCCCTCGTCGTCGCTTCGCGTCATCGAAAAGATTATTTCGTCAAAAGACACGCTACGAGGGAACGCTGCACTACCTGATGCCTCATTTAGGAGCCACAGGGAAAAGATTTCATGTTCCACAATCATGACATCAACACGTGTACGCATCCAACACCATTACACGCTTGGGCTTTCAAGTGGGAGGAGGAAGAGATAGAGAGTGAGAATGTGCGAGAGGGAGAAAGAGAGAGAGAGAGGTAGAAGGTAAGAGAAGGAAGGATAGACGGGCAGATCTGGCTTTCATCTAGGAGGCTGAGCATGGGAGCTATATTGTATTGCAGCTTGAAAAGGGGACTGCCTGTGAACTATTATACATGCTTATGAACCTGCGCTTTGATCATGGCCGGGTGTAAAACGCGCTGACACAGGGGGCGAAGGTTTGTTTTCCACAGAACTGAGAAGGAGTGTTACAGTTTCCCCCATTAAAGCCCAGCATATATGCATTATTAATGAAATGTGACGGCGGGGGAAACAGAGTTGGGTGTGTCAGTGTGTGCAAGTGGTGTGTGTGTGTGTGTGTGTGTGTGTGTGTGTGTGTGTGTGTGTGTATGGGGGGATGTTATACTCATGCATAATGTGCATGTTAACAGAGGGAGACGACGTTCCACAATGCACATGAACTCGAGTGCTATTCTATTTGTGTTCTGATGGACACATCAGAGATGGCACCTGTATCGTGTGGTTCTCTTCTCAGTCTATCTGAGCAGGATGCTACAGCTACGGCACACTGCAGTATATCAGCGGTTCTCAACCTTTTCAGGGCACGACCCCCCAAGATAATCACATTTGAACTGAGGGACCCCCCACCCTGACAACTGTGATAAGCACTTGGAATTGCAGGAGTTTGAGGCATAACATTTAGTTTGACTCGGTTCCACAGATGAATATTGTGACAATAGCTGGTCTACAAGCTCAAAACAGTTTGTTGATACTTTTGATGCAGTAATGGTCTTTTCATTCTGTTCATTTTTAGGTATTAAAGGAGTAGTTCACCCTCAAAATGATTTTTTTTTTCTATTGAATACTACGCCATGGAGACTTGAGTTCAATAATACTTTTTTGTATTCGTCACATTCCTAAGACAATAAGTTGATTATAGTCAATTTACAGATGGTGGATACAATTTATTGTAATCAAAATTATTGTCTTAGGAATGCAACAAAAACTAAAAATATTATTGAACTCAACTCATTGAGTAATCAATAGAAAAAAAAGTCATTTTGTGGGTGAACTACTCCTTTAAAAGTCCTTAAATTGTGACTTTACTGTCATCTGGGGACCCCTCCAAAATCCCCCCCCGCCCGCCCCCCCGGGTGTTCTGACCCCCCGGAGTCCCGACCCACAGGTTTAGCAGCGCTGCAGTATATCACCATCCTACCAGGAGGTGCACACACAGCAGGCTCAGCCACATTTAATTACATGCAACGGTAACTCACTTCATTATCATGATATTCTATTTGCCTAACCTATAGAGATTCATTTACTGAGCGCCGCTGCAGAAACAAGAGAAAAAAACAAACTTTGGTCTTTTACCGAGCTCTAGTGTAGGACCACACACAGAACCCTGCCAAAGCCAATCAGAGCTTTTTAAGGGCGGTGCGTTTTAAGGCGGCGACACAAGGCTCATCCATCATCGCGGCACGCACCACCGCCGTGCACATGTTGGAACCATCCTCCTCAGCCGTTACCCTAGTCTGTGTTAGGGATGGGACAATATGAACTTTTCATATCACGATTATTGTGACAAAAGAAATCGAGATTTACGATGTTATCGTGATAATCAAAATCCATTATCCTGGGGCGGAACATAATTTTGCCAAAACATAGCTGATCTACAAGCTCACAACGCGTCGCAATGAGCTTGTAGATCGGCTATGTTTTGGCAAAGACATTTGATACAGTGAAAAAAGACTATAATTATAGAGGGTTTAAGTGGTACCGGATATGCAGCTCGGTAAATAAAAGGTGAATTGATCCCAGGTGCATGACGGAGCATTATATCACGATAAATTAAATCTCACAATAACGATTATCGTGAGGTGTTTTTTATCACGATAAACGATAATATCGCCTAATATCGTCCCATCCCTGGTCTGTATCTCTTACAAACGGTTCACAACACATTTACCAGCCGACCACGACCAGTGGTATGAAAGCACTGAAGGCATTCGCATGCTGTGTGTCCCGACGTAACAGACAAGAGGAGGAGGGACTCGGAAAGCAAAATTCATAGCGTAAAGGCAAAGGGAGACGGACGAATTATGTCGTCACATATGTGTGTAGGCGTACACAGAGACGTGCGCCTGTGTGTGTGTGTGTGTGTGTGTGTGTGTGTGTGTGTGTGTGTGTGTGTGTGTGTGTGTGTTGAGAGAGAATGTGTGGAATATGTAACATGAATAAGATACGAATAAGTGAGCGGCTGTAGTACCTCTGGGGGAGAGGAGGCTCTGCCTCTGCCTTTAAATATTACACATAATATGAAATGTAAAAAAAAAAGTGGTAGGTCTCCTCAAAGCCAATCAATTGCTGAGCCACTCTGTACCACGATAAGAGGGATATGGAGAGCAGGAACAGAAATACTGGGAGCTTGCATAAACCAAATCAAAAACACAAGGCGGGTTCTAAAGGAAGGTATGTAGTACAGCACGACCCAATCTTTTGTTGTGTTTGCTCAGAAAATAGAAAATCTCACCCACCTGTCCCTAAAGGCACGTCTTTGGGAGACATACAGTAGATGTCATCGCGATTATGATGACTGACAAATCACATTCATCATATTTTTCATCCATTTTTATTTACAGATCAACTAACGGTCCTCAATCCTCATAATTTGAAAGAGCAGATGGAGA